>NC_051186.1:111637130-111959162 GCF_013339695.2 Rhipicephalus sanguineus | reverse complement strand
GAGACTTTAAGGCCACCCTCAACCCAGCTTGTGATGTGGAGCATTACCCGCTGCCGGTAGTCGAGGACATGTTTGCTACCCTAAATAGGGGTGAAACATTCAGCACATTGCATTTGAAGGACGCGTACAATCAAGTGCCACTGGACGACGCGCCGCGCAAGATGTGTGTCATTAACACTCATCGCGGTCTGTATTGTTATAACAGACTGCCGTTTGGCATAGCTTCAGCGCCGGCTATTTTTCAAAGGAAAATGGATGCGATACTTAGCGGGTTAATCGGCGTCCAAGCGTACCTTGACGACGTGTTGGTGGCGGAGCGTAGCAGTGACAGCGGAAGGCTACTCAAGGAAGTATTTCAACGGTTTCGAGACCACGGAGTGAAACTTAGGTCCGACAAATGCAAGTTCAGACAACCTTCGGTCACGTACCTTGGGCATCGCATAGATCGAGAAGGATTGCATCCCACTGAAAAGAACGTAGAGGCTATCATGCAAGCGCCTCGACCACGTAATGTCACAGAGTTGCGTTCATTTTTGGGCATGATCACGTATTATGCGCGCTTCTTGCCGAATATGTCCTCGCTGTTATCTCCGTTGTACCGCCTGATGGAAAAGAAAGCGCGCTGGGAGTGGCTGCCACCGCATCAGGCTGCATTCGAAAAAGCCAAGGAGGGCCTGAAAAACGCGCAACTCTTAATTCATTTTGTCCCTAACAAAGAATTTAAGCTAGAATGTGACGCGTCCTCATATGGTGTGGGAGCAGTTCTGTTTAATTCTGAAGGCAAAGAGCATAGGCCAATTGGATTCCGCTCCAGAACGCTAACAAAGGCGGAACAGAACTATTCACAGCTGGAGCGAGAGGCATTGGCACTTATTTTTGGCGTGTCTCGTTTTCGGGATCTTTTAGGTCGGCAGTTTACCTTGGTCACCGACCATCAACCACTGCTCGGGCTCCTGAGGCCCGATCGCCAGACACCGACAATGGCGGCAGCTCGAATTCAACGGTGGGCACTGTTCCTGGGCGGCTACCAGTACAGTTACAGTACAGTCGCAATCTTTTTGAGAGTGAACACGGGAGAGTGTGGCTTTCCGAGTTCGCAGTGCAGTTAAGCGACCGCAGCGAGAAACATTGCGCATGCGCAGTGCATCCGGCATGCGAGAATTCTGCCGTCGCGCGCATTGCGTAGGTAAGCAAGCGCGTGTCGTCTGCTGCACGCGTATACTGCAGTAAGAAAGCCGTGTGCTTCAAAATATTAACAATGTTGAACGTGCAATTTACGTTCCACACGAGGCACTAATCGACTTGAAAATGTATTATCTTTTGCTGGCGTTCTCAAGATCACCGTTTATCTAAGTTAGGCGCTTTCCTTGACGCACTTTGTGTTCCAGCATGACCTGACGCCGGTACACACTGCAAAAGTAGTGAAAGATTACATAGAAAATAGTAGGATCGCTGTGCTCCTCTGGCCAGCACAAACATTTTGTGAAAATTATACACAAGAGTATACATAAAGGAGCGATGGTGCGACACACTGTTTATGCGGCGACTGCGGACGAGCTCTAGGTAGCCGCTCGCGAAGAGTGGGAGAATCTTCGAGCGCATCATAACTTTGTGGCAAAGCTGTAGTCGTCACTGTCCTCTAGAATGGCGGCAGTGTTATTGCAAAGGGGGACATGCAAAAATACTAACACAACATGAGTGAGTTAGTGAATAAACTTTAATAAAAGTCCGGGCGAGGCGGGAAAAGAAGGGATTAACCCCTGACCCATCCCGCTCTCCGTCGATGATGATGGCGTCAGGTGACGGCTTGAAGCCCTTGAATCCGGGCGGCATCCTCGGCTTGCCGGGCGACCCAAAGTTGGTCGGCATGAAACAAAATTATTTCTATTTACTGATACTCCTTCCCTAAACGTGTCAATTTTTTTGTGAAACGTGCACCAAATAACAGTTCGGATGTTCGTGTTTCTTTGCCTGTTCGTTGTACGACTACAAGAACATATGGCGAAGACAAGGACGAAAGCTAGGTGACACGCCAAGCATAAGAAACACAACGTTTGAACTGAGGGCATCCAAATTTTAGTAGCCTTCATAATGCGGTCAGCACCGAAGGGCAAAAAGCAGCTAGCAGACGACAAACGAGCACTCTGATGACGTGATGCGCGCGAAGGGAAGCTACCCTCCTCGCGCATGCACGCACATACATTGACGTGACGCCAAACGGCGCTAGCAGTACACAAAGCCACGCGCTCCTGTGTTCACTCTCAAAAAGATTGCGACTGTACGTGCCTGGAAAACAACTGCTGACAGCCGACGCCCTCAGCACGCTTCCAGCAGAGGCTTCAGGTCCACCGTCGGATGGCGACCCTCCCGAGTACGTCTTGTCGTTGGAGGCCCTGGATGAAGGTATTGTCACCACCCACGAACTACAAGAGCTAACTGCCAAGGACCCAGTATTAGTCCGTGTCACACGATATATATTGCATGGGTGGCCACGAACGGCTAAAGGAATGGAGCAATCGCTGCTGCCGTTTTTTTTACCGCAAGTTAGAACTCTCGTGGGCCCACAAGCTAGTATACTGGGGAAACCGGGTCGTCATACCGGATTCGGCACAGGGAAGGATGTTACAGCTTCTGCACGAAACGCATCAGGGCTCATCGTCCATGAAATCGGTCGCACGGTGGTCTGGTGTTGACAGGGACATAGGGGACGTGTCGGCACAGTGTAAAAACTGCGTGCAGAACCTACCCATGCCGGCAGCAGCCCCGCCATTAGGCTGGCCCAAAACATTGGACAGGTGGTCCCGGATCCACATCGATTTTGCAGGGCCGATAGCAGGTCAGATGATACTTGTGGTGGTTGATACACATACTAAGTGGATTGAAGCAGTTCCTATGAGGCACGCGAACACAGCTTGTACTGTTCGCTGTTTGAGAAGCATGTTTTGCCGGTTCGGAGTACCACACACCATCGTGTCTGATAATGGCACCCAATTCACAAGCCAGGAGTTCGCTACGTTCGTAAGAAGGAATAATATCGTGCACTTGTAGACAGCGCCATTCCATCCGCAATCGAACGGAGCCGCCGAAAGAGCGGTTTGAACTGTGAACGATGGGTTGCGCAAGATGATAAAAGGGGCGCTGGAAGATAACCTATTACGGCTGTTGTTTAATTACAGGCGCACCCCCCAAAGGGAAGGCAAGTCCCCCTCGGAATTGCTCTTGGGCTACCAGCTACGTTCGCGCTTGGACACGTGTTTTCCGCCCAGGTCCACAGCTTCTGCAGCAGGCACTGACGACTGGGCTGTCTCACCAGGCAACAGTGTATATGTGCGGAATTATGGCTCTGGGCCAAAATGGACACCTGGGCGCGTACAATCGACGTCCGGATCCAGGATGGTAAAGGTGGAGACTCCAGCCGGAGTAGTGCAGCGGCATGTCGACCAAGCCCGCCGCCGTCATGAAGGTACTCCTGGAAGGACGGCCTATGGAACCACGGCAAGTGAGAGGTCAGACAGGCGAGCTCACCCACCTAGTACTCCCGCTTCGTCTGGTGCGACCAGCGTGGCCCCGCAAGCGCCAGATATTCGCGGAGAGGACGAGGAAGCGAGCGCGGTGGAACAGCCGCCGACGGGCCACATTGACGACTTAGATCGACTGGCGCAGCAGGTACCTGACGTCGAAGCGACGGCGGCTAGCACGGAGCAGGAGCTGCCCCTACTCAGGCGATCAAAACGGATTTGGAAGCCCATACAACGGTTCTAATATTAAGAGGTTCTAATATTAAGAGGGAAGGAATGTTATGTTTTAGTTGTTGCTCGCTGCTAGGGACCAGCCAAGCCAGCTGTGCGCGCGCACCTTCTTGCACCCTCGTTGATTACCCCTGCTCCGATCTAAGATATCGTGTTTCCCTTGCCCGAAACCCTTTCCCCCCTGCACTATATATATTGCAGCTGTGCCATCAATAAACGTTGTTCCACCACCAGCTAGCGTGTTTTATATGCTGCTGCACGGATATTACAAAATCATGTGTTTCCAACTAGCCCACCAGTACCTGCTAGACACAATTGTAAGTATAATCCGTGATTTGACCAATGAAGATATATTCTGTGTTATAAGACCGTTATTGCCTATAGCGATCGCATCACAATGATGATTAATAAACGTTTATTTTGAAACAATACGTCGCAACAATTTGTGGTTCTACTCTAGGTGCGAAGTTTCCTTAATCCAGGACACCTCTGGCTTTTGTTCACTCCTCGGCACTGGCGACACGGCGCCGTTGTTGTTTCATGCTCTCAGAGACGAGCTTGGTCTGCCACGTTTCGTTGAAACCTTCACTTCCATATCTGTTGTGGCAGTGTTTCGCACAGGCCGATATCTGTATGTTGAGATTTTATGCGCACTAATGTATCAGGTGCGCCAAGGCACCCGGTACGCCGAGGCGTCTAATACGCCACACTGTGCATTGGTATTAATGCAACGTTCGGTATAGTTGATGCATGAGTATTTCTTCAATATAAGTGTTGCTTTGTAGACTGTTTAGTTTATTGGTTTCTTTGTTGAGCATTTGGTGAGGTGGTGGGTACACCCTGCGTTTCAACCTTTGTTGTTGAAGAATCGCTGAATAGGTAAAGGGTACGGGCTCCACACCTGCAGATGCAGTGGGCGTCTCGAGATTGGGGAGGCGGGGGGGTGTGGTTCAACAGGCGTAATCGCGGTCCGCGGCGTGCCGCCTCGTTCTCTTCTAGCTCATCATGATCAGGAGCATAAACAATTATATATATATACATATGTGAATGCAATTGGGTACCGGCTCCGATACTCTAGGCAGGTATCTCGTACATGACGTACGTTTTAGCACAAATAATCCCGACATTTAATTCGCAAATAATTCGCAGCCGTGGCGGCGAGTGTGGAACATTGTTTTTCTCTGCCTGTTGGCGTCACGTAGCAGGTGAACGTTTCTACAAGCTGGCAGCTCAGCAATAATCCCTTGCAAAAGTTTTCTTTTCGGCCACTTTACTTTGTTCACATTTATATCCTAATTAACATAAATAACATCCTCTATAGTTATTGTCCGTCTCATATATATATATATATATATATATATATATATATATATATATATATATATATATATATTGTTTACACGCTGCGCACATTACGCAGGCACAATTACTAGGCAGATACATTCGGCCGATCCTGCAGCCGGTCATTAACGCAAACGTCTTCTGCATGCGCTACACAAGCATGGGGTTTGCAAACTTATTTAGCAAAAAGAATATTTATTTTCCTTGTTTTTTATACATACAACGCGGAACAGAAATCGTATGGAAGCTATTGGAGATAACGTGTCCACAATTTTAAACACTGACCGCTCAGTCAGGGAGGAGCAAGACAAAGCGCCCTTGACTTGTGCTGCCAATTTTCAGCTCGCGCAACTACCTCATACTCGGCGTGTTATCGTCTTGTTTTCTGTTCTTCGATCCCTGTGGCAGGCATAGCTCGCTACAACAACTTAAACATAAAATTCGCCATTATTTTATTCGTTTCCAGAATGCCTAGGGCAGCTTTTAAGGCCACATTGCTTGTCTCCGAGAAACAGGGACACTTGAGGATATATTCTTTCCGTAGCATACACGACTTTTGTTTGTTAATTTTCAGTATGATAGTAAGAAACACAGCACTAGAGTATCTACTCAAGCTTTTACGCACTCACCTGGCCGTTAGAATATTGCGCTCTATTGTCTGCATCTGTGAATCTTCCTTCAAAAACGGCATACCCCGAAGGTATGACAACCTATTTTGCTTACAGCCACGGCATCCAAAAGAAGACCTGCTCAATTAGAAGGTATGTGCTTCTGGACTATTTTTTGCGTGATGGGTACTCATGGTCTCCGCTAAAGAACGTCCACGTGTTTTTAAACGCCACATTGTCTATGTGGATCTTGAAGTGCGCAGCACTTCACGCCCCCGGCTTATCGTCCAATGTATCATGTCGCAAGGTCACGCTCAAGATCAAGTGGCCAATACAGGCCTAGAACAAGGCTAGCATTGATCAAAACCACCTCAAAGTAAACGAACAAGGTCAGAAATATTATAATTATTAAAAATACCGAAGACGTAATCGCGATATTTAATTTAAAATGGCTAAAATGCTTCGAAATGCTTCGGAAACACTTGGCTGACATCCGCGCGATTGCTTCCCACCGGCGCTTCTCCGGTGCCTCTGTCGCTACGTCTGAAGGGGAAAGCAACCTGACGAAACTCGCCGCAGGCGAGACGTATCTCAAATGCCGTAACAGGCGCGCTATTGCTTAATAAGCGCGGCAAAATGTAGCGCGCATGTAGTACACCGAGTTTGCGAATATCCCAAACAACATTGTTGCCATGCCGCGGAAACATTAGATGCTTAGCTCAAACATTGACGTCATCGACGGCTTGGTAAGCTTAGCAGTGGGAACTCTAAGAAATGAATCGCTGGGTGCACTTTTGAGTCTTCACAGTAGAGGAAGTACATTTAGTGCAGGATTTAGAACTACACCAATTGCAACACATGAACGACATCCTTTTTTTACGGTTCGCTTCTTGTCAACCGTAAGTGGAGGTGTCTGGCTGTGTGTCAAAGCCCCGAATAAGATAAAAAACACAGTTGTTCATGTTAAGAGTCATATTGGATGTCTATGATATCAGAACATAATTTTTGTTAGTTTACACACCAATCATTGCCAGGATAATAATGAAAATATTTAAATGAGCCCATATCAATAGCACACGATTTTCTGGTGAGCAGCTAGGATCGTTGCGGCAGCTAGCGTAGGCTTAGTTCACGCGCTTCTCTTGGCAGAACATTTGCGAACCGTTTCAGCAGGGTGTCGGCGCGGAGCAGTGGTCATTACGGCGGCCACGCAGACGGAAGCGCAGGTGTAAAGACTCGGTTAACTCCTGGACAGGTAATGAACAATAATTGAATGGAAACGAATCTAAAGTGTGCACAAATGCACACGTTGGCTCGCCTTAAATGAACATAGGAAATTGACATTCCGAGGATGCAGCTATTGTGCAACTCGCCTCCGCCTCGCTCCGCCGCGCGCCGACTCCGGACGCTTAGCGCGGCGCACGCTTGGCGGCGCTCTGTTCGCGCCCACCGTGCACCAAGCGCTAGAGACTGGTGCCTTTCAAAACAGTTAAGCGAACATTTTGGACCCCTAATTTTTTTGTGCCTGTCATGCGCACGTTGACAACAGACAACTATTGCAGATATGTCGTCATTTTATTTTTTTCGTTCAATCCGAGCAAGTACCATGAAAGGTTCATAATTCTTGCTTATAAAAACCTTCCCTATCGGAAAAAACAGCGTTTCCAGTGCCTCTCAGAGACTTTCAGCTCACTGTGTTGCACTGGAAACGCTGTACAATGTGTCCCAGTGTACTACAGCGCGCTGGGAGTCACTGGGACGGACTGTACAGCGTGGCCAGTGCCGCCCAGTGCGCTGAAAGACGCTGGGAGTACTGTACCCAGTGGCCCAGTGTCTTACAGTGCACTGGGAAGCACTGGGCACGCTGTACAGTGTCTGCTCGCGCACTGGGAACACTGCCAGGACATTGGAAAAAACTGGGCGCGCTGGGTGGAATTCGTAGAAAATTTGGTATTGGGTGTCAAGAAGTCGATAGAAAAACGTATCGAATACTTTCAAAATATTATTCTATTCTGTGTCCTAAACATATCTAGCTTTACTTTAGTTAGGCGACGGACGTACGTATACGCTAAAGCAATCATCTGTCGAGCGCGCTTGCTTACTCTGAAGTGTGTGATCGAGTGTCGGGAATGTAGTTCATATATCTGCATCGAAAGAACTTATCACTCGCAACAGAATATGACATTAGTATTAGTATGATAATAACATCAACCTACTTTGCCAGTCAGTCCTTCCATATGGGCTCGTACCGCTGAAAGGCGCACCATGGCCGCACGTCACCGGCAACAGTGAGCCAATGTACCGCGCAATATTGGCGTTTTTAGTTTCTGATTTGTGTAATCGAAGGTGCAAATAAGGCCTCACTTCAGTCAGGTATGATAGAAACTACATTTTAACTGTTATTAAATTCTTTGTAATTGAATTTCCACGTTCTTCACAGCGATCGTGCCGCACGGAGTACAGCTCTAAACCTAACGGTTGGTTCGGCTAGGGTGAACTACTACGGCTGTATATTACGCGGAACGTAAACAATGATGACGGAAAATATGTTCAAATAGGTTACGAAAACTGAAATGTTCAGTGTGCAGTTCAGATAAACATTGTTTTCTACATAGGTATGCCTAACTGCTTAGCGAGTCAGTGCCATCACCGCAACACATCGGCGGTTACGCTAATATTTCTTGCGGCAAAATGTGCCAGATAGACGTTCTGATCTTGGCAGCACATACAAAAAAACCAATTATCTTCTGTTAGGTTCTGGCGAGCACGAAGATACTGAAATCTGTGTTTCTAAACAAGAGAAATGAAAATACTATCTACCGGAAGTAGTTATAAAATCAAGAAGAAAAGAGACTGACTCCCGTCTTCCAGGTGTGGCGTAGCGGTAACGTGTCAGATTCAGGATGTGCTGTGTGTCGAGGTGGTGGGTTCGACTCCCCCACGCTCGCTCGTCTTTTTAGGTGTTGTTTTGTCGCAGTGCTCGTGTTTCAGCCCTAATTACGATCTGGGCATGACCACAGCTTTTAACAACAAAATAAAAGCCCAGCTTCGGCCCGTAACGGGTGTCCCAGTCTGCAGCGCGCCAGCGTGCCTCGTGCAAGCGTGCCAGCGTCCCAGTATCCAGCGGCACACTGGTTTTAGTAATCATGTATAGCACTGGGACAGTGCCACCGGGTTTTAAATAGGGTTTGTTGGAAAATGTGCACAGACATATTGAGGACGAGGAACGTGAGCGCTTAAGGGATACTCATCTTTGAAGCATGTTACATCGCGAGAAACGGCATCATGCTGTCAGTCTCTCCATAAGACATACTTGGCGCCGTGACACTTTGTAGAAGACTGGCCTCCTGCACAGAGGTGAGACAGACTGAGCCACTGCAGAGGCTCGTGCTCTCTAATGAGAACCTGTTGCCAAGCAGGACCCCTGTTGTCATCACACGTGCGAGTAATATTAGGCAGCATTTAGTGCATCGCAGAGGCTCAAAATGGCGGGTCGCCTGCTTCGCTGGCCCCGCATGTGACTCAACATGGCGACGGCTACACCCCCCCCACCCCCCCCAGTAGTGCTGCTGCTTCCAAGATTGCCGCGCGAGCTCGACGGCGGGTATACAAGACTGCGTTCACTGCTAGCAAGTAAAACGACTTGCGGCAAGCCTTAAGTCGGCCCCTAATTTCGCTGCGTCAAGTTAGGGCATTTGCCGACTTCTGGAAATGGTCCGGCGAAAATCAGTTTGCCAATTTTGCCGTATCAAAGGGCATTTCGCGGCAGTCTGCTGTAAACGAAAGCGTCGGTATAGGAAGTCACCCCCCTCAACACGCTGTCGCCGGCACTGCCACAGCACTATGCATGCAAGCTGCGCCGACTACCCCAAGGGACTTGCGTATCCCTGTCTTCGTCGGAGGGCGCATCCACATGTCATTGTTGGTGGACACCGGAGCCACTGCATCGTTGATAACGAAGAGGGACTTCGACGCGCTTTTCGCTTCGAAGCATAGCCTGATGCAAGCGTCAGTTCACTTGCAGAATTTTCTAAGCACCGCATACCGGTTCTAGGCTATTTCCGCATAGACATGAAGCACCATGGCAAGTGGGCGTTTGTCACCTTCTACGTGACAGCACACGGCACTTCTCTGCTGGGGCTGGACGCCATCCAGCAATTGGAACTCCTGATCAACGGCGCAACGTTAACGTGTCGTCTTGCTACACCCATTTCCTCGCAGCTACCAACAGGTGCACCTGCCAGGTTCGAGCACCTGCCTGGCGGAGCCCTGGGACGTGTCAAGTACTACGTCCATTGGGCCGAGAGCTGGCAGTGCATCGCGCCAATGTGCGCCAAGCTGCGTCGGCTGCCTCTGGCGCTACGGCAGCAGGATGCCAGTGAGCTGCGCCGGCGCCAGGACGACGACGTCATCGTCGACGGCCGCGGTAGAAGGCTGCATTCAACATTGCACATTAGCAACCAGGTTTTGCTTGCGCAGGCCATTAGCGGTGTCCCTGCGGACCAGTGGGACTCTGCACCGGCTGAAGCGCAGTCTAAATTGCCTGCAGCACAGGATCGTCACTTGGGGCCTCGGGAGAAGTCCTCGTCATTCTTCCTTCCCGCTGGCAAATGTGCACGATGCAATTAACGAACATAAGGACGCAATTTCTCCCAGGAGAAGACGTTGTTGTGTCGTGCGACCCTTGGTGGCATGCGAGAATACCAGTGCGGACAAGGTCCCTGTACATGCCACTGGGAGGATGGTGGCGGCAAACAGGCATGGGGGCATGGTGGTTGGTCTACCAATCACCCTTCTTTTCCCTCCATAAGACCGCCTGCAATAAACGCGGGAGAGCAGTCTCCCGTCAGTCTCACCGAAGCTCGGTCTACGATTCGTCACTCTACGTGCCTTCCCGTCGGCCTGCTGCGGAGTTACGCCGCGCTCCTGCCAATACAACGCATGAAGTCGATACCACAAACACATCTCGTGTAAATCACGTAAATATTAAGACGTCTTGGCTCTCTCAAATAGGCTCCTTTACGAAGTCATACGATATCGCTACAGACGGTAATCGATGAACGACTTTGCAGAAAAACCGAGTGCTCGTACTGCAGCGTCTAGAGTTTGCAAATCATAGGATATGTGGTCAAGGTGAGCTTCATTATTGCACAAAGTTTCTTATTCAGACGCCGATTTGAAGCGTACATGAATGGTTTTGTTTCCTTGGTGATAACGTGTTTTGAGCCTAAAACCAAGTAACCAGGAATGAAACTGTGCATATCAGCTTGTTATTGGAGCTTAACGAAGTTGAATGTTTGAGGAATCACAAACACGTCTGGAATAAATATTCCTTAGCCTTGCCGTACGCCCACGTAAAAGACATTGCCCTAACCTAGAAGATTTGGCAAAGCAAAACAAGACAGCATTTCTCTCCCCCTTACATAATGGGATCACACATTTGTCACTTTTTCGCTACCATCTCTTCATAGAGGACTCATCTTTTTTAGAAAATTTGACAAATATTGATTGCATGTATAATGACATGAATGCACAGAAATTTTGTGACCTGGTTTTTTAGCCATGCCATAAAGCCTTCCTTTTAACTTGCAGAAGAAATTCCCCAGAACTGGCCCTACGGAAGCATCCTGAGCACTGGTGAGGTCGTGCGCCAGTTGAGGGGTAAGAGGATATCAACTAAGCGTCTATGATATGGAAGTTACCTGCGCCTATTATAGCGGCGCTTCTCTAAGTTTAAAAGTATCTACCGCCTACAGTACTACCCTACATGACTTGTTTATACCATATGTTTTCCTGAGCAGCATCGGGCTATGGCTTTGCTCTCAGTAGAACATCACACTGCGCAAAAGACCTGGATTCGATTCCTGCTTGAACTCCTCATATTTATTCTTTGCATTGACATCACTTTTTGCTAATGAATAACCACGCCAGCGCGTAATCGGAACGAGCACGAACAACATACAAAACAGCAGGAAAGACGCTAACTTCCAACAACATTCGTTTTTGACTGGAAAATATATTTTACAGCACAGTGAAGATAAGTGGTAGCCAGTGCTTGAGCTGATTGTAGTAAATGGAGAGCAGGGCTTTGAGGAACAGACGGACACCAATAATGACAGATTGTTGTACCTTTTTTTTAATTCTACCTAAATTCCGCATTTGCCATGAATGATATGTTTTAAGCACAACGGGCAGGAACTGACATCGGTTCTTTCTTGTCTCCGGTGCTGTGTGTTCCTCTGGCGTATTGACAAACGTGTTTGCAGCCGGCTTAACGCATATATGCCCAAACTCGGAAAAAAATGAGCAAACAAATATTTTTATTCAAGAATAGGGTACTCGTGCCCTCAAGACAACTTACGAAATATTTATTTACTGTCAGATAAGCGCAACACAGTTTTACAGTGGTTCTTGCACCAAGTTTTGTTTTTGTCCTGGCATTAAGCTTAAGTGGTGTACTTGTAATTACGGGCAAAAGTATGGTAACTGCTACAAACTAATTTTAGCTCGAATGGTGGAATGGCCAGAATATGGCAATATTATGAAGAAAAATCGTCATAATTTAGGCTATCCTCCGCTCCATGGCCTCTCCCGTACAGAGTAAATGTTCGCTCAGATGAAGTAGTCCGTACGTCCTTATATTAAGGGCAAGCAATGTGTAGGCTATAGCACATGTTTCGGCAGACGCCTGCTTCATTTGCTATAAATCGCTCCAGTGTTCACCTAAAGAAGTAGTGATTTTAAAACGCATCAGAGAAGCGTCCTACATGTAGGACACTGGGCATACATGGTTTAATGATGGTCCCGAGCATAGGACAAACTCTTAGTGGACGATTTTTTTATCCTTGCAAGTTCAGAAACTCACGAGCCCAATGTAGCTTCAAGCGATGCTTTGTCTATTTTTGTTCAGGAAGATAAAGTACTGAGATTCACATGTGAACTGGTGGATGAAGATACATTAGTTTTAGATATAAAAGTTTTGTTCAGTGCCGGATCACCAATTTCTTGAGCATGAAATCCCCGCGGCAAGCAGTGTTTTTGTTACATCAGATTGTTCGCTAAAACCATAGTCCTACAATTCTTTTTACTGGTCACGAAACTTCCCTGTCACTCTATGGGAGAGCCTTGTGTGTCGCCAGCTTTGACCGCGGGGCGGCGCCACCAGTGTTAGGGGGCACCCGCGGCACAGTCGAAGCAGTCATCGAGACGACGGCGCGGTGTGTTTGTTTTTGTTCGTCTTGCTGTATAGAGAACCCAAGCTCAAGTTTACGGCGCTACGGCAGCGCCGCGCTGCGGCTCTGGAGAGAAGCTCTGGCGCAACTGGGTGCAAGCTCAGCCGACTCAGCCTGTTTGTCGGCAGCGGGAACGCACGCGCGCGCGAGTTTCGCAGTCGGTGCGAGGAACTGGGGTGCCGCGCCGACACCTTGGGACGCTGAACCGAGAGGCTTGCTGTGCGAAGCTGCATTTCCACGTTGGCAGAAGCGACCCCGCGGAAGCGCAAGCGAGGTCCGAATTATTGCTGTGTCCTGGCCTGCCACAACACTGCAGAGAATACCAAGGCACGCGATTCCCTTGCGAAACTATATCGGTTCTCGGGCATGTCGCACGAGAAATAAAAGCGGCAAGGGTGTATAGCTGACACTAAAGCTCCTTTAGCTGACAGGGCTGTCTCACCTTATATTTAGACTGTTTGAGTTCATCGCTTGCAATTCACGCGTCGGGAAGGCTCATTTATCCCGCCGGAACGGACGTCTGTGCATTTTAAGCAAGCTTTCACATCGTTCTGTAGTTTTGCTTTGCTTTTGACACTTCATTAGGGTGATATTTAAGGCGCTAAATGTAACTGTCACTTCATGCATGCTTTGCGATTGCAACCTCGAAGTAACCACCTTCTGATTTCGTGTGATTTTCTAGCCGCGTTCGCGCAGCAGGTTTTATACGCCCGTCGATATCCTCATGAAAAGAGAGTGCAAGCAACGAGCCGAACAGTTCATCTTGCTTCACAGTGGTTAAAGCTCCGCTAGCTGCCTCGTGTCTTAATCGGCGGGTGATTCTCCAGTGGCACGGATGACTCGACTCTAACTTTCTCAGGAAATAGTGCCATGGCCGTATAATTTATTTTTTTCGCTCGCCGCAAACGTGCAGTAGCAGCCGTGCACGAAAGTGCACGGCTGCTACTGCAAGCTTGCCATAACAAAACAACAATCATATGATGCATAGTCCACACCGCAGAACATCGCTAGCGGGAACGGCTTCATCGAGTGCATGTGGACCATTACGCATCTTTAATATGACAGAATGAGACTTACCTCGAGGTATACGTCCTAATGGTGTAGTCGCGACTTGAGGAATGCATTTCGCTTTGAGTCGGGTGTCGATGTCGACGATCGTCTGCTCTTCACCATAAACGTGATTGGTAAGCCTTTGTCTATTTATCAGGTTCGCTTTTCGGAAGTGCCAGTCAAGCTTGAAGGTCCTTTTGATGCCGCAGTGCAAGCGGTACATTGTAAGGCGCCGCAAGTGCACCGCGAGAGCTCCGCACTTGCACAGAAGCGAGCGGCAGCGCTTTGGAGAAAAGGGAAAACGCGCGTTGCTTCCACCTAATTTGCATTTTTATACCAGAGATGGCGCTGCCTGTCAAGAGCAGCAGCGCCACTAAGCGATGCTTGGGTAGCCTATCGCGTGTGTGCGGTGCTTTCTGTGCGTCTTAACCTATTCAAACGTGACGAATAGTTAGCGGCAGCGTGACAAACGATGCAGAAGACGCCTTGCGTTTCGCCCCGTCGCTCCGGCGAACAAGGCGCTCGTCGAGACCAGCGCGGCGTGCTGTGTTCGCTTTGTTTGCGTCATTGTATCGCGTTTGGGGGGTGCTGTGTGTGCCTGTGACCATTTTCGTACGCGACAAACAGTTAGCGGCAGCTTCACGAACTATGACAAAGACATGCTGTGTGCCGCACTGACGCTCTGGCTATAGAGGAACCGCTGAAGAAGTATCGTTGTTTGTGTTCCCCAGCGACCTCGAAAGCTGTGAGCCGTATTTACATAATTGGAATGGCATTGTTTGGTCGGCATTCATGGTAATGAGGCCCGTCTTCTAGGTTGTGTAGTCGTTACCACCCATATGCATTTTTCATTACATCTGTAATCTTTACGAGTTTTGTACTGTCACCTCCATGAGCATTTTACTGTGTGTGTGCTGTTTACATGATAGCGTTCTCTGCCTAGTTTGCGTATCCTCGAAAATATATATCTGCTGAACTTGAACCTCACTCTATAGTTTAATACTTTGAGAGTTGTTTGTGCTGCTAAGTTCTTCACTGTTTGCCTTCAGTTTCTGTTTTCAAAATGAAATGCTTATAGCCAGCAGTTTACTCTTTGTTATGAATATATAGAATAGATGAAGCCCACTGGCTTTCACCTTTTGATAGGGTGCTAAAAGGATTGAATATTTCCTGTAGATCAAACAGATGCGCAAGACCCCTGTTCAACTTTCGTCCAAGTGAAAGTAGCTGCTGTAGAGAATGGCTGGGAAAATACATTATACAATCGCTTAGCACTTCGCAGAGCGCGAGGGCCCTTAGACATTCAGCAAGAAACAAAAACTACCTCATGTGGCTCTTTAATGTGCCTGTAAATCAAAGTACATATGTTTTTGCGCCTCATCACCCTGAAATTCGGGAGCTTCACCAAACATGTTTAGCAGCAGACATTCACTTCAGAGTTTTGTACGTGCACTCGGCCTGAGACAGAACTTAGCGACGCATGGGCAACATTTTTTTCTCTAATGTGGTATTTCCTATGCCGAGTGTCGGTAGCGCACGGAAATGTACCCTAAAGTAGTGTTCAAATCGGTCATGTATATTCAGAGCAATTTAAGCTAAGTCGTTTTTCAAAGCATGAATAAATCGCCGGGAGACAGTATTATCGCGTAAGTTGCGAGTGTCAGTACGTTTTTCGGTGAGGAGGTGGCATTCTCGCCCGTCGTATCGTATGGCTGTGTACTGGCAATGTTGGTCGCGCTTCTTCCGCTGACGTCGGCTACAGCCTCGAGGAAAATAAAAAGCGTCAAAAAGGCATGACCAAGCAGTCTTTGCTAAATCAGCGTGCAGGGCGTGGCTGCACGCCGATTTCGCCGCGATCGAAAGGAATCAACACTGCCGCAACCGAACAGGCATTTATAGCCGCTACGCGCAGATACGAGTACGCTGCCTATACACGATGGGTGATCAGCAGGACCGAGCAGTATCGCGATACTCTTGTATCGCGATAATATTTCATAGATACTTTTGAGTATCTGGATTTCTGTATCGAGATATATTTGAAAAATGTATTTGTATCTCAGTAATGACATACGTTTACGATGCATCGCTTCTATCGCGATACAATACAGGAGACGGGTATCTCGTTACATTTTCTTTTTGTTGGAAATGAGTTTACGCGTGTTTCCAAGGGGGTATGACAGTTTCTTTTTTCATTTGTTTTTGTGCCAAGAGAAGCAAAGGCGCGCTGCCGGTTACCGACAGAAAGGGTAGCGATGGTTTCCCCTCAAGCACACAATGGCCCATGTGGTAAAGCGCGCGACACCGCAGACAGCAAAATCGCGGAGGCAGTGTTGTCGGCCTCTGCCGACGAAAGTCGATGCCTCTCAAGGCCAGTGCATCTCGCCTATTTTATTTTCGCGCGGCAAGCCATTATTTCGTGACCCCCCGCGCGGATACCGCCTCGAACCGAGGCTTTGCAATGCTTCGCGTGCGTTTAGTCCTCAAAGCGGCGCCACTTCTAAAAGCAGTCCCCATAGTCGCGGCGGAAGTGACTAGAAGATGGCTATCTTTGTCGCACTTTCAGCCACCTCTACAGCGTGTCAGGGTGCATTCCTAATTGATCACGAGCGTGAAACGGTCTTTTGTGGTACCACGCTCCACCACCGCCGGAGGCGACTTCGCCTGTTGCGGCTTGCTGAAATGGGTGCTGATAGCGTCGGTGGTGGTGACATCTTAATTGAAGAGTGACCCTTTCGGCCCAGGCAGCGAGTGCTCGCTGTAGTTTCTGATGGGACGCTCTGAGAAGGTGTCCCTGTTTCCACGTCTGTTTAGAGAGCTTGTAGGAGCGACTTGGGAGGGCTTACACCCTCTCACCCCCAAAGAACGTGATTTTAGGAAGCCAATTTTTGGATTGTGCAGTTTCGACATATTGGGCTCCATTGCGCGTATGTAATTATGACCGGCCTGTATGGGCAGCAGAATCCTGAGTCGTCTGACCCGGCGCCGACGGGGCCAGACGGCTGAGGATTCCGAAGATGGGGACCGACTTCTGAGCGGCCAGAACAACTCACGTGAGGGAGGAAGTGTTTCCGTATCTAGATGGCCCGAGAAGAGATGCCGCGGCGCTACAGGGCTATCCGGCTCTAGAAGGCGGTATTTACTCACTATAACATGAATTTCTGCCCGTCTGCAGCGCTAGATAGACTTTTTTCTTTCGTGAGTCTTGTGCTGAGGCCGAATCGACGCTTTCTAGAAGACAGCCTGCTTGAGAAGCTCACACAGCAACCTACTAAGCAGATCTTATCTGCAAAGTAAATGCATACTTTTTCTCAATTCAGTGGCGTTCATTAGTGATTCGAGTGATTTGCTCAAACTATGCTATTTCTAGCATAGCTGATTTAGTTGTCACTAAGCATGTCGATTTCGGAGCGCAATGCTTGTTACTGTTGCTGTGAAATAGTGTACTTTTTATTGCGATTGATATGTGTAATTATGCCATTATAACTAATTACGTACTTGGTAAGCCTCCCCTCCTTTTTTTAAATGTCATAATGGAGCAGAGGGTACTGCAATAAATAAATGAACTGAGAGTTTCCATGTACTGCAACTCTATGTACACCATTATGCTGCACTTTAAATGTTTTTTGCGGAGTACGAGCATCCTTGAAATAAAAAAGAAGTATTATAGTATTTGTATTGCTGTATTTGTATTCCGCAATACTTTTGTCGTCATATTGCAAAAGTATTTTCGAAATATCCCGTTACGCTAAAGGCAAATGTACCTCAGTATCCGTATTTTAGGCTTCCGTTCCACGTATTTCGGTATCTGCATTCCGGAATACTTTACCGAGTATCTATGCCCAGCCCTGGTGATCAGTATATAAAAACCCGCGGAAACATGTCCGTGAGACCACGAGAGCCAGTCTCCACCCAGGAAACCTCTTGACGCGCCAAAAACGCCGTTTAAGCCGCCGCGATGAAAGCCCTCTCGTCTGCAGTAACGCCCCCTGGCGTGAGGCTCTCTCCCTATACCAAACTTGGCCCGAATTTCGTGACCAGTAAGAAAGTATTGAGGGACTGTGCTAAAACTTATAAGAATAGGCACTGTAAGCTATGTTTAAAAGCAGCGCTCCAGAAACCGTGCGAAATAAAGAGACAGAAAAGGTGCTAGGAGCATCGCTTGAACGCTGCGGTAGTTGCGTGTGGCGTTTGATCTGACAACAGGTCGATGTCCAAGGGAATGTTGATAACGGTTACCCTTTTACTACCAGCTGGCTATAGCAAGCACTGAGTGCACATCAATTCACCGATGAACATTGCGCAGATGTATACTCACCGCCTTGTGTGCGCAATCACGCAAGCCGCAATAAAACATTGCAGCGGGATAGCTCGGAGCACAGAGATGTTAGACGAATAGGCACTGTAAGCTGACACAACAAAAACGTAAAAGGTACACACAAGGCATCTGCTGTGATGTGTCTCAGAAATTAAATATTTGGTTTCGATTGCCGGTATCATAAGGTTTGAGAAACGTGACTGCCTCCAACTTTTCAGTACAAACATGGCCGCTTGCTGCAGTTACTGAAAAGGTCACTGTTCAATCTAAGCTAATTGGGTGGCTCACAAGAGATAATTGTTGTCTCACTGTGCCCCGCTAGATACATAAGTGTTCTGCAGAGGTGGTTTTCAGGTTCATCCTAGCGCTGATTTTGAAGAAAACCACAAAGCTTTACTTTGAACACACACAGGCAGAGTCCCTCAATACTTTTACTGGCCATGAAGCTTCCGCGAAAGTTGATATAAGTATAGGAGCAGCCGCTAGGGGCGCCCTCACCCGTGTTGGGGCATCGGTGCGGAGCCGGCGCTGCAGTTCTAGGGCACGCATCGGAACTAAAAAACGTGATTAAATGTGCCCGTGAACGTTGATTTTATCTTCAGAGCAGTATTACCTTCAGGTACTTTCGGGGAAGCTCTAATACAGTGCAATTTAGCGCCGAATGAGGCCTTGGTGCACGAAATTCGTCGGCAACAGACGTATGCAGCCTCCGCTGTGCGATATACTACCGCTACAAAAGCATGTTTCATACATTTTCTCAAAGCATCTAGTGGAAATCCTTCATGGGCTCTGGCGGATCTTAATGCCTCGCTGAAGTACAGTGGCTGCAACTCTAGAACACACATGCATACCAAATATTTCAGTCTATACACCTGGTGTTTGTATACGAAGATATCTTAAAGTAATTTGATATTTATCGAACCAACAATCAGTTTGAATGAATCAGTGCTTTGAATTTAGCAACTGAGCAGCACCAAGGAATACTTTATATGGCTTTTCTCTGGTTTTGTGTTTTCTATTGCGTTGGACCACCACTACCGTGCCGCGCCGTGTTTAATTAAAGTTCGGTCGCTCATGCAATACTGTGTAGTTTTCGCAGTGCTTCTTTACTGTTATTAATGCGGAGGCCTTAGATGCCTCATCAAACGCGAAAATTGACCGTCGTCGCCTATGGCGCCCCGCGTTGGCGGCGTCAACAGCAGTAATTCAAAAAAACGCCAGGCCTGCGCTGAAATCGCAGCACAGTCACAGCGAAAGCTCGAAGAGCAGCGTTTCTAGAGCCCGTTCTAAGCTCTCTTGGCGCTACAATAGAAGTACACTAGAATGGTACCCACTACGCCATAAATCACAATTTTTGTGAAGTTGGGAAGCACCTACTGAGACATTATTCGTCATTCTGCGGAGAAGCGAGGCACCAGCTATACGTCTGTAAGGTATTATGTGCACTTTGTTGACGCGACGACTGATGACGATGAAGAATAATGGCTCATGCGCTTATGGGCTTCCTTGGCAACCAATACAAGTGCACTTGCGAGGAACCCACTACGCTATAAATTATTGTAATTTTGCTGAGACCCCGAGGAAAAGGATCATGCGCTTATGGGCTTCCTTGGCAACCAATACAAGTGCACTTGCGAGGAATCCACTACGCTATAAATCATTGTAGTTTTTGAGAAGTAGGGCAGCAGTCACTGTGCCATTTTTCGTCATTCTACGGAGAGCCGTGGTGCCTGCTAAAGACATGTAAGGCATTATGCGCACTTTGTTGATGCTGTGCCTGATGACAACGAAGAATTATGGCAGAGCCCTTTGTAATGGGTTGGAAGCATTGAACAACCTACTCGTTGCGCAATTCGCATTGTGTGACGCCTGGTTACAGAATTCGCGTTGGGCGACGCTTGGTGCTTATTTTACCATTCTACCACGCTATATGCATATGCTAATGTGGTTCCTTCCCGACATGAAGCCTCTATAGGGCCTTTTTGCAAAGCAGTTTCAAGCACCGGCATAGCTCAGAGGTTGAATACTGGGCTCCCACGCAGAGGGCCCAGGTTCGAACCTCGTTCCATCCAGGAATTTTTTTCTTATTTAGTTTTTTTTCTTATTTCGAGCGATACTGGTTACGGACACCGGCGGCGGCGGCCGCGGCGGTGGCGGCGGCGGACAACTACGGCGCCAAAAACGGCCGGTGAAATGATCTCATAACAGCTTTCGCTGTAAAATCATCACGTGATGACGTCACCATACGATGTCACAGATCGCCAAAATTTGTGATGTCATCATGACATCACGTAACGTGGCCTCACACGATGACGTCATCGCATGACATCGTCGCTTTGCATTGCCTCCGTGATCGTTGGACCAATCACAGAGGCAGTGTAAAAACAGGCGAGGTGCAGAAACCTTGCAATGCCTTCCATTTTGGAGGCAGTGCAAAACTACCTTAGGTGCAGACAGCAAGAAGATGGCCTTAACCATTCGATTAGTCTAAGGCGAATGCTTAAAAGATCCTGCGAGTTTTTACACTCTCCAGTTGTGAATTCCACTAAATTATATTTCTTTGTTTCCGGCATTCGTAAGCGTCTCGGTCTTCATCAGGTGTTTATTAGATCTACAGTTAGGGTGTCAGAACCAGGCTTATTTTGTACAGCGATTAGGAATTCTTTATTGCTTCACCAAATTCAAACCTTATGATACCGTCACTCGCAGCCAAATATTTAATTTCTGAGACATAAGCACAGCACATGCCTCGTCTGTACTTTTTACGATTTTGTTGTGTAGGCGGGCGAGCGCTGGACGTTCTTGCGCTAGAAAAGTACGCCGGGAGGCCGTCGAAAATCCTCGGCACAGCGTCCGCAAAAGTTTCGGAATATTGCGCTGCGACGTCACAGCACCACCTCCGACTAGCCATTGGCACTCTCATCGAAGTGCTTTTTACAGACACGCACATGTGGGCAGTCAAATGTGAAACGACCGGTTCCTGGTCGCGGTAAGATGCGCTTCCACATTTCCCGCCATTCGCTGTCTAGGCAGCCAGAGCACCGACCCCTTTTGTTCATTTCCCTTGTATCCAGGTAGAATCCAGGGTACGTAGCAGGTACGCGGCATCCTTTGCGACGGTCAGGCACAACACACTATGCACAATACCGGACATAACGTGGAAACTGAGCGCTCAGTCACCAAGATATTTTGCACTGACACCGGCAGCCGCCATCCCTGCCGTCTGCCCGAAGCCAACAGACTGGACGCAGCGCCGCGGCCGCCGCTTGCAGCGCACAAAGCTCCCCCATAGAGTGACGGCGAAGCTTCATGACCGGTAAAAACTTTGAAGGACTCTGGTGTAGGGAACAGCCAAACTGCGGGGCTATTCTAAGTGTGAATATTTCAGTTTCAGACAAGATTATGGCATAGACGATGCTTCTGTTCTGAGGAAGTAGTAATATCTAAATAAAACATCAGTACACATAGTAGGGCAACAAGGTCGACAATTGGTTGGTTTCTACTTATTACCTCACTTGGCGCTCTTAGTGTAGAGTGTAATAAAATGGAAGTAATGCAAATGTGATCAATTACTTTTCTAATGATTCTTCAGATACGTAATTGACAGAGGTTGTTAATTACACCTTTTGCTGAACTGTGAATCTCGTATATCGATTTTTCTCCGCGCTCAAGTTTGGTAGAAAGTAAAGTTTATAGAGCAGGGACTGCTGCAGTATAGCGTCTCCAACTGACACTGGGATATAGAATTGTGCATAACAGAAAATTCCGTGCAAATATAGACGCTACGAGAAAGGCCAAGCAATGCATTAGCTTGGCCTTTCTGCATCTTATCCTGAGTTGGTGTTAACGGCATAACATTGCTTTCGGTTCGTGCTAAAAGCCTGGTTGAGAGAACACGGGTAAGTAGTTGCTTCAAGCATTAGGCACGTCAGGGTTTTGGTCATGCAAAGCGACAATGTGGCCGAAAAGAATTGTCTCAGAATGCGGAAAATGCTTTGCTAGGCGCTGATTTTCGTCTGTCATTAGAGCAGACTGGGTCCCTCTTTTTCCGCCTCCGTCGTCTAAGTAATACAGCGAAAGTCGCAGACAACTTTTAAATGCGAAGCATTTCTTAGCGAACCTCTGGCACTTTGAGCGTTTCTATCTACGTATCTACTATCTATCTATCTATCTATCTAGCCGCCTACGTCTGGTTGCTCTCATGATCGCCTCCTTAACTTGGTGTAGACCAAAACTTGCATGGGAGGGTAAGAGTATTTGACGAATATGACTGCCGGGTCATGACACGAATAACGTTAAAATCCTGTTGCGTACGTCATCAAACCCTTTCCACTAGACACGTGTGGCACATACCCGTTTACCACGGGCCGCAGCGTACGGGTATGCGCCACAGGTGATTGACAGTTTATATCTACCCAGGAACGGCAAGAACAGACATTGGTAACCTAAATGCTACAGCGTTAAAGAAAACCAACATCAGCAGCGTTGACTCAACGAATGGAAAGAATGAAAATTAGGATCCCAGCGGGAATCGAACCCAAACATTCTGCGTGGCAGTCAGGTATTCTACCACTGAGCCACGCCAGGTCTATAAACTGGTTTGGAAAAACAGCCTACGCAGGCGTAATATCGGTGCAACGTCAGTTGTGTTTGTGGTGCTGGCTATCTAATTTTACAAGAAAGCAACAAACACTACATGATATTCCTACGATGTGCCCTCCTACGATACAGGCGCCATATCAGATTACGTCTGTAATTCCAGTGTTGGCTCCGCTTTCATAGCAGTATAATAAATATTACGTTTGTATTCCTATGATTCAGCAAGCTATATTGAAGCATTGCTTGACCCCGGAGGAATACATTAACGAAAGTTACATATGTTAGTTACATATGACGAAGTTACAAAGTTACTTCGTCCACCAGAACGACGCAGTGTCCTCTTCATTTCTTACTAGGCTGGGCGATGGCCTCATGCTGACCGAGGATGATGCCAGATTGATTGACAGCCGCGTTGTAGACTAGGCTACGTAGGCCACATACGCCCAGGTAGTCTACCAATACGACAAACACCATCCACTGGTGTTGGTCTACGTAGCACTATCCAGGCCTACCAGCCTCGACGGCCTATACCTCCCCAACGCGAAGGGTGGCTTCAGGTTCCGGCATGTCGCCGGCTCTGTCGACAGGCAATTTGTCGACGAAATGACCGAAGCATCCACGAATTCCAACAGCTCTACTATACCACATACTTCACTACACATGGACCCCTCGTCACCACGATCACGACCGGATCCTATAACAAGTCATGAACAGCTGCTGGTGCTCACTAATCACTGTGATGATGCCCTTGTTCAAGAACTGCCAAGAACTTCTTGCACACATGCACATGGGTTCGTGAAACGTGCGTGCGTTCTCGGGACACGTATAATCACTACTTATCGGCTTACCGCTTCTGGTGTTGGTAATACCCACGTTGCCATTGGCAGCGTTACCCAACCGTAAACAACTGGTTATATAACACATATGCGGCTCTTCAACATATATATATGTGAGTATAAAATTTATACAAATTTTTAGCGTAATTTTGTAACGTGTCTCTCAGTAAAAAAAAGTTACGCCGCAGTCACCTACCCGCCGCATGCTTCGCATAACATCGACTCCCACGGTACGTGGGATCTGCGGAATTTTTTTCTTTATTTATACTTCAACTAAATGTACGCTTTCTGCATGTCCGCAAGTATCTGAAGTACCCAACAGCCATCACGCAGCAGAATCCTGCGCGAAAATAAAAGCGAACAAGGAGCGCACGACGAGCAGTGTTGTGTATGGGTAGGTGACTTGGCAGTGCTCGCATTCATCTGCCATTCGTCCACATCTGGTTATGTACTACCCACGTCTCATTTTTCGCGCAACTAAATAAATTTCACGAGAGCCTGCAATGGATTAAACCAAGCGTACAATGCGGTGGCTAATAAATTTTATTATGAAGCAGAGAGCGCGAAGTGCTCCCAAACATCTATAGGGACCGAACGGCTTGCGTGCAAGAAAGCTGGTGAGTGAAGAGAGATGCGCCCATTGCGATTTTACATGTGTAAAGGTATAAAAATACCAAAAATCGAATAGCCTGCAACATGAATAAACAAAGTAAATGATATTGCACAAATGTACTTTGCCTTGTATATTTCACCGTCACACTGTTCACAATGTTCTTGCAGAACGAATTCGCAATCGTGCAATGTGACGGAGAGGTTGACAAACATTGACAAGCACCCGCCTGTAGCACGAAGTGTTGGTTTCGGGTTTGATACCCGGACTAAAACGAATTTTTCGCCTACTAAGAAGCTTTCTTTCTGAGGAATTGCTGTGGAGTTTCTTGTGGCTTCGTTCTATGGACGGGTTGTTGTCAACTTCGCTTTCTTAATCCTTCCTGCAGCTTCCGGAATTCCGCAGAACCTGTTTGCAGTATTATGTGCCCTCGATTCGATATGTCGATTGATTCACCCTTGCACTGCCAAATGAAAGTTTCCTCGTTAGCTCAATTGGTAGAGTGGTCACCGCAGAAAGGTATTGGCCACGGGTTCGATCTCCGGAACCGGACGAATTTGTAAGCAATTCTTCTACAGAGAAAGATGTAAGCAATGATTCTACAGCGCGACTAGCTTCGAAAAATTTTTCGTAGTGTCCATATACCGCATTCATTTCTTGTGGAGTTACGTCTTCGTCAATATTTTGTGATGTAATAGCATATCTTTTTTTTCAGATTCCTACGGCTGTCAAGTGAGTTCAACTGAGTGCCTCTCAGAGTGTAGACAACGAGGATATTTTCGTGCATTTTGTCAGCGTACTTCACCTTATTCCTGCTTCTGCTGGGCACTTGCTGCAAGATGTAAGTGTTCATTCAAGGAAAACTTGTCGTGTAGCATATATCAAGTGCGCTGATGAACATGCATGTCTACACAATATCTTGTTAAAAACCTAATGCACAACCTTAAGGAACAAATACATAATTCCCAGCCCGTGAAATTTCTTCAATGTAGGCAGCCTTACCTTACACTTGTAATCAAGAAAAAAAAGATGAGCGTATTCTATTCAAAAGCCATGCACTAACGAGTGCAGAGCATGTCTGTAGCAAAATTTTTGCGAAACATGGAGTGTGCGACGACATGAACGTTACAGTGTTTTGTACGTATCTGCATCATTCTGATGCACCGCTGTTTCTCGTGAGCTGCTCACGCGTTGTTTTTCAGCGAAAGATGTAATGAGATCACACCGACAGCCAATTTTGGTGGGGCAGTTGCCCGCCTCCGCCAGTGTCCGTAACCGCTTTCGCGCCAAATGAGAAAAATAATATGCAGTATCCGATGGTATTTGAGCCAGGACGCATGCGTTGCCTTCGAGTATTCCACCATGTAACCACGCCGGTGCTTGAAAGTCCTTCGCAAAAATACCCTGTACGGATGTAATGCTCCCACAAGGAATCAGGTTGATATACTATATGATATACTGTGCTAGAAACTATAATAACAACCAGGCGTCACACAATGCGAATTGCATACCGAGCGGGTAGTTTATACTTGCAAACCATTAGGAGGGGCCGCTTAGCCATAACTCTTCATGGTCATCAGCCACAGCATAAACAAAGCACACATAATGCCTTACAGATGTGTAGCGGGTTCCTCGCTTTTCCGCAGAATAAATAATATTGGCATGAAAGGTGCTTGCCTACTTCACAAACATTAAGACGAGTTACGGCGCAGTGGGCCCCTTGCAAGAGACGAGAGATGGGAAAATAAACAGAGAAATAAAAAGAAAGGGAGAAATAGAGTGATAGAAAGGGATCGAAAGAAAGAGGAAACGATCTAGAGAAGAAAAAGAGGCGCGAAACGTGACGTAACATGACGTAACGCGACTCATATGGCATGGTTTTGCCTAAATCACGTGACACTGGTAACATGACATCTTCCCGCCAAAATCAAGCAATACTAGTAACGTAACATAAAATCACGTAACAATAGCCAGGTGACATGTTCCTGCCAAAATTACGCAGCACAAGTCACGGTATACAATGTCACGTACCACTGGTCCCGTGACATGTTCTCGCAAAAACTTCGTAACGCTAGTCACTTAACCTAAATTACGTACACTAGTCACGTGCCATGTTCCTGCCAAAATCCCGCAGTATTGGCCACGTGGCATGTTCCCGCAAGAACTTCGTGACGCTAGTGTCATGGCGTTAATTTACGTACACTATTCACGTGACATGTTTCCGCCAAAATCACGTAACACTCGTCGTATCACTTCTTCCCGCCAAAATCACGTGACTAGTGCGGCAGGAACATGCGTGGCGGGTCAGGAATACGGGCCTGCGAGGGCAGAATCTTCGGGATTCCAAACACCACCTCTGCTGTTGATTTCAACTTTGCGCCACCAATACAATCTGCGCATAACAGAACTGCAAATTGGACAAGCTGCGCCTATTTTTTAGCACCACAACTGGCACATGTACGACTTGCGAATGCCATCGGCGACCTCACCAAATTGGCCGCGAATGCTAGTTTTCTGGCGGCGGAGCTTAACAACGGCGCCGAGGGGACGGCGAGTGATAGGGACAGTTAGATGGTGGTGTCAAACTCCACTATGCTGACGAATCGCTGCGTCTGATCTCGTGCCAAAAAAAAGAACGGCCTTTTGGAGTGAAATTGTCGTCCGCAGGTCAAAAGGAGTACTTGGTCCGGGAAGCGAAAACATCTCTGGCGTCCTTCGTGATTTGCAGCGTTGACGATAACACCGAACCATGTGTCGTACGGAATCTCAGTTGTAGCCACAGAAGGGTTGTGACTCAGACTATGTTTGTCGAAACAAATTCTAAGGTGTTGGGGTGAACTAGTGGGCGTGTTGGTATTGCATGATCCGATGTACGTATGTCTCTCTTTTCGGTCGTCGTCTTGGCGCCTTCTACATCGAATCCTACGGCGCTTTTGGCGGCGAGCAAGTTTGTTGTTATATGGGTTACGAATCTCGGCCGCTCGCTGAATTTCGTTGTATTGATTGTGTGTGGCATCATGGTACGGGGTCGCTGCTGTTCATGTCGTGGCCATAGAGTTTCTAAATAACACATATCAGAGTAATATGACCCTAGTGTTTATGGGAGCGGCAATGTATGGCACTTCAGCCAGCATGAGAATGATGGGTGGTAGCTTGCTACCATCACCAGATACCATCACCACCTCGATATTTTAGGCTTTCCAATTGAAATCTAAGAGGACAGACTTTTGGGCTAGTTGGTTCGTTACGTTCATTGAAGCCATACCGCGGATAAGACAGGGACCACAGAAAGAGGACAGGACGTGCGCTACTCACAACTGAATCTTTATTTCGGAAACATGTTGTACTTTTACAGCAATGTAAAGACAGCAAGCGTCACCACAACACCGTATCACAAGCGCCAGCCTGCATCATCCAGATACGCGATTTCCTTAGCACTGAGAGCAATCGAGGGCGCACTGACACAATTGGTATCTTCTCTAGCAATCAACCACGCCTCGACAATTTCCCGCGTATCTTTATCAAAGTTCCTATGCAGAACTACGCACTCATTGAACACAGGTCGGCAGCCTCAGTCATTACAATGCACTGATACATGCCCGTCGCGGTAACAGTTAAGCTTCTGTTTGTGCTCTCTGAGCCTATCATTCAGGCATCTGCCCGTCTGCCCGATATATACCTTGCCACACGAAAACGGAAATCTATAAACAACACTCTGAGCACAGGCCACGAAAGGGCACTGGTGCTGTGGAGCTGAAAACACGAGGTTCTCGACGAGTCCTAATTTATCCGAACAAAGAGACAAACCAGAATAATAAACGCCACCCAGTACTCCTGTCCTAGATATTAAAACAATAGACGTTTGCAGAATACGTGTAAATTCATGATGTTCTTTTAGACAGCCGCATCTAAACACGTCTATATTCAACGCCTCTTTAATCAGCGAGTTTCAGTTATCAGCTGGCACTCTTTCGGATCAGGCGCAGGTGTTTCGATAACTCATACCGCCCTTAGCTCCCGAAGGGTGTTTGAGGTAAAACATTAACCCTTACCCAAACCAAAAGGCTATGAGGGCTAGGAAAACAACCATATAACCACATTTTGGCGAAGTATTGATAGGCAAAAAGGTGTTTCTTTTCCTTGAAATCACTTTCAGGGTGAAAAGCGGTTCACAGTGCACAAACGCGTTCAAAGCCGCAAGCACGAAGATTGCGGAAATCTATGTACTACGTAACATTCGCACGGTGGTTTTACGATTGCAGCGCCAGAATTCACTCTAGTAAATATTGCGGGAAAGTCTATGGTCGCGGCCAGACGTAATCAGTCACAGGGTATCTGGGATAAAAACACGGCTGTTGACTTTGTCGTAGAGATTCTGTAGGGCCACCGTCGGTAGGATGTCATAAATACGCGGCTGCTGTCCAAATCCCAGGCTGCAATCATGAATGCCCTTCGCCGCCTGATACGAGGCATGTGGGAGCGATGATAGCCTGTGTATGTCACTTGCACGTGCACGATGAGTTGTTCATAAAATTTTTGTCGGGTCATTGATGCAAGAGAGAGCGAGTGGTTGCTCTATATACATGCTTTGTGGTCACATTAGCTAGCCTGCTAAACTTTGGCATGATGCACGTCATCTTACCTTAAGCTCATATAAAGTGCGACAGCACCAAATGACATCGGCGACGGAAGCCAGGTAGTCTTTAGCGATGTAGTAACTGCAAATTTCCTCTGCGATTCACTTTAGGATGTTCCGGGCTTGTGTTCCTTACATATTACAGGGTCCACCATCCAACACAGTTTTATAACTGCCTTAGTGTACGTCATGCATGTTGAAGCTAGGAGCTCTGCCTCTCGCCTTCCTGAAGCGCTGTATGATAGTGTGTCGATGAGAAGTGCAGGTGACTCAGTTTCTTGAGAGCGCACACCTTGCCGTTTCTCCCCTCAAATTAGGCCGCTTTCCGTAAGCGCATATTGAGTAGCAGTGATGATGTGTTTGTTGATGCCATCATTGCGCTGGTTTCACCATGCGCTGTTTTCGTTTTTATGTTAACTACTTCAGCTACCACAAATATTTAATCACGATCATTCACATTGATCATCGGGATACAGATGTGCCACTAGGAACAACGTAGGTGCGTCCACATCAAACGGTGCTATAGCTGCCAAGCACCAATATACACTGTGCAAGCTCTCATTTATCGCTATACAATGAACATTCAGCTACTTTTGTAAAGATAGTTTTCACTTTCGTGTAATGCTGATTCGTATGACAAAGGGATCAACCATGAGTTGTTTCTTCCTCGTGGAATCGCCGAAACAGTCTTTGATTTCATGAACAAATGTCCCACATGCCGATAAGGTTTCCCCTCGATCTTGATATCACAATTTACCGCACAACCTTCAAAAATGAGAAGCGGTATCCCACCTCCAACGGGCAACGCTAACCCGTGTGTAATGGATGAGCCATTCCTCAATTTCTTCATCCGTTCTTGCGGTGAAGAGACGCGATCACAGAGTTATGAAGCTGGAATGGTCGTTCAGAAGATGGTAGGAGCCGTTGCTCGTCCGTGTCGCAGCAAATGCCAAACTCTGATGAATTCAGTGAACGTCCAGCAAGCCGATGGGCTGTGTTGAAGAAATTGCGGTTCAACCTCCGCTTTCGGGCTTCGATTATTCAGCACCTTCCGCCACAACTGCAGGGGGTAGTTGTGATGAAATGATTTTATTTACAGGAGGCGGACGATTGTGGTAGCGCACTCCGGCCTTCCAAAGCTCTTCGTTCTCCTCCTCTTCCTTTTTCTCTGCCTTCCTTTAGTATGTCTGTTACAATAACATCTGTACTAGTGTATGTCGAGTGCGAAACACTTTTATTACTTGGGAATCTTCGCCCAATAAATCAGCGAAACGTCGAATGGCTATACACTGTGGAGGCGTCAGCCATTGGTATAAAATTTTTACTGCAACATTGTCTCTAGTTTGGGACAAGCCGCAGTTGACTATACCTAATATTAGATTCCGTAAAACAGACTATATATACATGTATAAAATAATATAAAAGTGATTGTTGGGCACCTGATGGCTGTAAATATGCTAAACATTTGAAGCCTTATGCTATTGGAGAGCTATGAGGTTTTAGTAGCAGGAGATAACACAGTCACAATATTTCGAAGGCGGTTGCCTAATAGCAGGCGCGTGAAAAAGATATTTCACCACAGACGCCGAGCAGGCTGCGCATTTGCAACGCCACCGCTTGCTTGCCCATGAGTGCTATCGTCGCCGAAGGGTAGGAAAATGAATGCTCCGCACATTCTGTGGATTTCGCGTTGAGTGCAACTGCAGACATCTTACTAGAGTTTCAACACAAAGAACCCTTTACAGGAAAAAAAGAAGGACAATCTTGTAAATTGCTGGTGGATTTTAGAGATTACAATGCAAGCCAGAAAGGCCACATGGCACAACGTTCAAGTAGCAGAGTTGAAAAGTTCAAAGCGTTTGCTTTGATTATTTGCTTTTCGTAACATTTCGAGAATTCAGGACGAAACAATCACACTTTTTTGAATAATGAGTGGTATTTGGGAAAAGTTGTGTGTCCGGCTGATATATTTTTGTTATATTATGTCACAAGAGAGCTATTGTGTCTACTCGAAGCCCGTACCAGATGATAATTTTGAGTACACGCGCTTTTACTGCACACGTGCTGGCACTAATGAACCCGAAGAGATGCCATTTTCAAACATACGTGATTCTTTTATTACAGACAACTGGCGAGAAGATATGCTGAGACAACTGAAAAAAGAAAATCAAGGTAACAACGTAATACGAGTTACCCACAAAAATTACTATCATGCCTTCTAAAAAATTTAAAATCCCTGTCACTATATGAGAATCGTAAACAAGCGAAGCTGCTCATTTTGTTTAATTTATTATCTTCTCTCTTCACACAGCCCTTTCCTCTACAATGCCATTACTTGCCCCCTTAGACTCTACTGATACCTGATAACTCATAAGTGCCTAAAATATTCCGCAAACCTTATGTAGATTGTTTTTATAGATGCACTGTTTTTTTTAATTCAGCAGATAGCTGCGATCAAATTGACTTTTTTTCTTAGATGGCGTGCAGTGCGCAAGTCAGGATATTTGTGAGCAGCAATGCCTCTCGAAAGACGCCCGTGGTGGCTTCTGCACAGAAGACACAGACCCACGTTGTTATTGTTACAGTATGGGTTCCTATGGTAAGTGTTTAATAGAAAAATCTTTATGTATGTTATCACAAAACTCGCAAAAGTAGTCCAAACAAGTCGGGATGTAAACGTTTTGTGGACACTGTTCTTTTTTTTTCGTGGCAGCTAACGACTCGTAAAAGCTTATTGCTCACCTTAGAAATGCAACAGAATGTATGGTAACAATATGCAATACTCCCTGTCATTAACCTGAACAAAATATACGAAATGCGGTGTTATGTCTGCATGAAAATTTCCCAACATTGACGAAACAATGAATGCGACAGGAAGAAATTACGAATTAAGGCTATCTGCTAACTCCTCTGGCATCCGAGAAGACGTAACTCAGTCAACCGCTAGCGTCAAAAAACCCGACCACTGCAGCGAACGAAACAACCTTCGTGCTGTTGAGCGGTTTACCGCAAACTTTTCGGTCCGAGTGGAGCACGTTGATCCCTGTGTGATGTGTGGTGCGCGTTTGAAGTGTGCGCCTCTCAAAAGTGTGCAACATGAAAAGAAAACCAGCGCGCGCAAACGGTGGCCAAATAAAAGACGAAGACGACGACGTCGAAACAACGTCCAGCACGAGAGCGCGTGGCGCAAAGGTTGGACGTGCAAGTCGACCAATGGGAAGTGACCACGGAGATTCCAGTGCCAATAGCGGGGCACCACGAAAGTTAAGCATCGAAAGAAAAAAAGAACCTGCATCACAGGTTCTTTTTTTTCTCTGTTTTCGACAGCTCTTTTTACGACGTGAGCGTCGGAGAGCTTTATCAAGGACAAAGCCGTTGGTTTAAACACGCACAAAAAAAACTTTATTAAACGGTTAGAGAGGGGAAAAAATCTACAAAACACTAAACACTGAACAAAAGGTTCACTACACACGGAAAACAAAGCACAAGTTCAAAGTTTTAAGTTGAGCGTTATAGTTCCGGCGCGGTTGAACAGCGAAGCTGGGAAGAATGCTAGTCTGGTCTCACCCACTAGCGGAGGCTTGGATGGAGGACCGTAGAGTTGACGGGTCTGCCTTGTGTTGATGAGGGGACGGTAGATGCTCGGCGATGCAAGGCGCAGCCAAGATGAGCCCGATGAGGCGGCTCGATGCAAGACTCGGGCCCGAAGTCTAACTGCCGTTGCTTTGCCTGCACCGGGATCAGCAGGCCTTGCTCTCGAACGGACGAACCGTTGAAGTTCGCCATCCCTGGACGCCGTGGTCCGAAGGTCCCGGCCGGGTGAAGTCCTGAAGGCTCGGGTCCGCAACCCGACTGCCCGTCTTCAGCGCCAGGCTACCGCCTTGCTGCCCCATTCGCCTCAAACTCCCTGGCTCTTCTTCGACCCAGGCTTTTTCTCGGTCTCAGGCCCACTTGTCCCGTCCTGATTGGCGAGGCTGAACTTTCGTGGTGCCCCACTATCGGCCCCTGGAATCTCCGTGGTGACTTCCCATTGGGCGACTTGCACGTCGAAACTTTGCGCCATGCGCTTTCGTGCTGGACGTTGTTTCGACGTCGTCGTCTTCGTCTTTTATTTGGCCACCGTTTGCGCGCGCTGCTTTTCTTTTCATTTTGCACACTTTTGAAAGGCGCACTCTTCAAACGCGCACCACACATCACACCCTGTCAAGATATGGTGCGCGTGACCGCGCCGGTCACGAGTACGCCTTTTGCTTCAGAAGCCACGCAGTCCCCTCTGGGGTCCCCCTCCCCCAACCATAAGGGCCTTTCTTGCGACGGAAGACAGCTGGCGCGTTTTCACTCCACGTGAGCCGGGATCGTCGGCCGCCTTTGCACGCTTTAATTCGCACATAATGGACACGACGTGCAGAGCGATCGGAGTGTCCTTGAAATTTGTGAGCAAAATCGAGGAGCACAGAGCACCTAGAGAGCTTTTCGCAGCTCATATGTGGCCGTGCTTGTGTGTGAGAAGAGGAAAAAAAATATGGAACGAGAAAACCAGGGGGGGCCTGTGGAATCAACCATGTGGAACGGTTGACAGGGTGAAAGGGTGGCGTTGTCTACTGCATTTGTTGGCATGCGAAAAATGGTATATTGACTAGAACGGTATTATGGAGCACATGTGTAGGTCTAGCGCTCCTCTGTGCCTAAAGCCATTTTCTTGTGGACGTGCCCTCTGTGTTCGCTGGTACCTCTCTTTCGGATTCTCAAAGATGATCTAACACAGGAGGGAAATATGGGCATGTAGTGCCGATATAATTGCAACGCGGTAAAATGCCTGAGACACCAGCGATGTCGCTGGAATTTAACACCTCACACGTAAAAAAAATGCAACGTGTTTACAACTTAGCTAGCATGTAGGCAACCAACTAGTGTTCTCGCCCCAGTTGTTGAGCATTCGTTCTGTTTGTTTCGCGGGGCACATGTTTGTCCACAGAAAGCTGAGTGTTCACTTCACCCATTCACTGATCAGTTCGTAACATCTCCACAACATGGCGATCAGTGTTGCGCAATAGAAGTTAACCGGTGACATCACAAATAAGAGGGCACTCCAACTATATTTTGACAGCTCGTTCAAAATTTAGTAGACAGGCAATTGAAACGGGAGGGCAACTAAGGCAGCAAGGAAGTACCATTCTCTATTTCACGCTAGTATGCAGTCTCTTTACAGCCGCTTTCAGTTCACAATTGTGGGACATTTGAAAATTAAAGTTAAGACTACCAAACAAAGCACTTTCTGGCGTCTCTTCTCAAGCGAGTAGAAAGTCTTCGTTGCGAGTGCGAAAATGAATGAATGAATAAACATCAGATGATCTCAGTCCAGCAGTTTCTTTCGAATGGGGCGGAAGTGCGAGAAAAGTACTTTTTATTTAGTGAACGATGTGTTCAACTTCAAAGTGTAGACGTTTGCTTAGCTATGGCATGGTAGATTTTATGGCATTGGGAATAATATGGACAATTTCGGCAGGTACTTGACGGCAATGTAGTGCTTTGTGTGGAGTCCAAATCGATAACATCGCTACGCACATCGTATGCTCTTCGCGCAAGTAAAAGCGCGCGAGCGCTGGGGAGGAGCGCCGCTGAAGCAGGAATGAAAACAGTGTGCCTTCTCCATCGCACGAAGGGCACACGCAATAACATCGGCCCGCGTGCGGGGTCTGGCGTCGATGACTCTTCCAGTAGAGGAAACGCGCCGCCCGTCTCCGATTCACGGCTCGATCTGTGTCTGAGTGACTGAACACATGAGTGAGTGAGACCTATGCGTGGCAGTCTGGGTGCCCAGCGTAAAACGCGAAAAAAGAGCATACTGGGAATTATGCCAAAATCTAGGAGCAGGAGTCGGGAGCGTCATCGGAAGAGGTTGGCATGTGGACCCCAAACACGCACCCTCGTCAATTTTTGTGTTTTTTCCCGCGGGCTCAGCAAGAAAGAGAATGAAACAGGAGCATGATGAGAATTGTGCTATCGCCGCAGGGAGGTATCGGCATCAGAGGATGTTTGTTTGCGAACGCTAGGTGCGCTCCCTCCTTTCTTTTTCTTTCATGCTCACCGCTTTTAGTTGAGACGACAAATAGCACGGAAAACTATTGGCTCCCTGGAGCAGCCACCTTCGCATTAATTCGCGTTTTTTTGGATTTACGCGAGATGAGAGAGTTAGCTGCTGGATTGTTTTTAAATGTGGCGCCGTAATGTGTAATACTTGCATTGAGCTTTCGTTTGGATGTCCTGTATTTTTTTAATGTTTCCGCCCGCATGTAGAGGAACACCTTAAAATATTCAAGCCAGTATACCTTCAAAATATGCCAACTTCAGGCGATGATTGTTTCCGATGTGATGTATAATTCTGATGTCATTAATTTAAAAAAAATTAGTCTTTATTGTAACAAATGTTAGTTTTATTTTATGAGGCATGAACACAAGCGAGGTATTTCTCCTAAATGTGAAGACACTGCATCACATCACCCTGAGCCTTCGACTATTGGTATAAATAGCTGCAAACAGTTTCTAGTCTAAGTTGGATGTCCACATTTCAAGGGCGGCGTTCGGTATGCCCACTCGTGCAATGATTAACTTGATATGAAATTTGCCCCACCGGACTACCCGGGTCACCCGGCCTTAGAGCTCGCCATTTGCCATCTTGACTGTTGTAAATACGTGCGACACCCGGAAATGCACTGCCGAGTCAGCGGTGTCATCCTTTGCACTCATGTGCAACACTCCAGAAAAGAGGCACTCTCTCTGTCTGATGAAAAGGTCTAGAGCACTATGTGAGCTTTACGTACAGCATGAAGCAAAAGCAACCAATTTCGAGCTTCTAGCGGCTTTCTTGTTTTTGTGTATCTCGTTTCCTATCGCTTCCGCCGCAGTGTATCCTAAGGAAGTAGTAATATTAACATTCTTACCGTACTGTATGTAACCTTTTCTTCCAAGGAGGGAGTTCAAGTACACGTGATCAAATACCTGTGCTACCGAAATACAGGAACTTAGTTGCCGCAACAACAAAGGTGGGTGAGCCTTCGTACATGCCGTCTTGACGAAAAAGGTTTTCGAGTGAATCTTCCAGCTCTCTAACACCTTTTTTTTGCTTACCAACCCAGGCTACCAACCTGGTAGCCTGGGTTGCCAGCCTTAATTACCAACCCAGGCCTCACGCCAGCATTGGACCTATCTCGGGCCAAGGTTGGTAATAATTGGCAGAAATATAGGTCCTACGTTGGCTTTCCGGGGTTCGTACACCTAAATGTGCATTGGTCCAATATTGGAAGGGGAAGGCAGTGATGGCCCAATATTCGCCAAGATGCCTCTGGCCAATATTGGCAGGTGCAATATTTTCTGCTAGCTTTTATCGTTTGCTGCACCATCGTTCTTCCTTTTCCAGCGTTTAACACCGGTTCTTGGCAGCCTTTTCGCTGGCTATGTTAATATCTTTACGATATTTTCCACCGATTGTGTAGTTGAACATGAGGTAGATTTTTGTGCACATAAAAAATGCTTGTTGCCCATGCATTTGCTTTTAGGCAAGCAGCACCGATAACCAGCGTAGAAAAGCTGAGAGTAAGGACAAGTTTATTCTGCATGTATACAAATGGCAAAGATAGTGCAAGTTTTGAGAGTAATTTCGCCTTTCGCGCTTTCTTCTGCTGACCGCTTGCTGGCAGATAACAGCTGCACAGAGCCTACACTAATTACCTTGAATAACGCTCTTATATAGAAATCGTGAAAACGGGACCACTAACAAACATACAGAGCCTCCCTGTTAGCGCTTATTTGAGTTGTCAGATTACAGAATGTTCAAAAGGTAGTGAGTGAAAAGTGAAGTGTGATACAAAATGAAATAGACGAACACCTACACGTGAACAGACATTCGATACAGCTGAAATTAATAACCACCTTGAACTAACAACCTTGAACATAACCACCTTGAACATAACCACCATGTTTAACACCTTGAACACCTAGAAAAACGAATGTTTAGCTGGCTCAGGACAGCGCGAGAAGTGAACACACGCAGATGCTGACAACATCGCTAATGGCGAGGAATTAACTAGCCTGATTCGACGCTCACAACAAAGTCCCCTGCATGGGTATTCACAAACTAGCAAATCTAAAGAAAACATGCGGTAATGCAGACAATAAATAAACACAGCACATATTACACGTAGGAAAAACGCGGAAGGTAACATGAGACGAAGGAAAGAAACGAGGTACTTAACGCGATACGAACACAAAAAAAAAAACTGGGGGACCCTTAAGCTTGGCCTTTAAGAGTTGAACGTGATAGCAAAATCCGGCCCTTAGTGCGCACTTCAACCGCTAAGTGCACACTTAATAATGTGTGTCGGTACACACACACGTACACGCACACAGACACACACGAGCGCGCGCGCTGTATCTATAGTAATGCTACAGGTTTCTATAGTAATGGTACAGGTACAGGTGTTGTCACCAATAGACGTGAACAAATATCAGACCTTCGCACAAATGGAAACTAACACGGACGGCACCTGCAAAAGGCGTACTGCTTCTAAACTTAAGCCTACACCGAAACTTAGTTGCAGCGCGCACTTCGGATTTGAGAAAAGCGTTCGAGAAAATTGTTCATTCCCGAAGAAATGGCAGAACTAAACTTGTAAAATAACCTTGCATTGCCATAAAATTGTTTATGTGATGTACCGCTGCAATTATTATTGCGCGTCATATAAGGGAACCACACTGTTTCAGGGCGACATATGTGAAGCTATGCTGCTTTCCTCTGCTGATCCCTAGAGTGCTAGCATCTTCCTAGCCCACACTATCCATTATTCGTGCTTTTCAGCAATCAACACAATGCTGCAGAAGGACTAATTTCAAAATTTTAATTTAAAAGTTTTGAATGCGACGCATTTCTAGGTGAAACAAAAGCACATTGACCACATCTATCTATCTATCTATCTATCTATCTATCTATCTATCTATCTATCTATCTATCTATCTATCTATCTATCTATCTATCTATCTATCTATCTATCTATCTATCTATCTATCTATCTATCTATCTATCTATCTATCTATCTATCTATCTATCTATCTATCTATCTATCTATCTATCTATCTATCTATCTATCTATCTATCTATCTATCATAGTCGAGAATCACCGCTAATGAGAAAGCGGACTCCCTTGCCACAACCACGAACACCCTGGTGAGCCGCTTAGACGAGCAGCTGCTGCTTCTGATTTATCGCGGCAGCACCTGAAAAACTTGCTCACGAACCTCCATCCGGATGCCAGAGTGGCCAATGGCAAGGGCCCCAAGCCTCTCCCGGAGGGTGGCATCACTAAGTGGGAGCGCGCCACGCTCCTGCGCCTCCGCACAGGCTTTGTGTGGACAGCGGTGCCCTTGTACGCCAAGGGACACTCCCCTTCGCCAGCCTGCGAACGTTGCGGAGACACCAATACTCTTACTGACACTCTAACAGCATTGTAGGAGAGACCAAAATCAGAGAAAGAAAGAGTGAAAATCTTAGAGACGGAATCGAACCTTGCAATTCTGCATGGCAGTGAAGTATTAAATGCGAAACACTTCTTAGTGAACCGAAGGCACTATCTATCTATCTATCTATCTATCTATCTATCTATCTATCTATCTATCTATCTATCTATCTATCTATCTATCTATCTATCTATCTATCTATCTATCTATCTATCTATCTATCTATCTATCTATCTATCTATCTATCTATCTATCTATCATGCCGCCTACATCTGGGTGCGCGATGGCCTCCTTAGCTTGGTGTAGACCAAAACGGCATGGCATTATAAGTGGGTTTTACGTATATTTGACTGTCTCGTAATGACATAAAGACATAAATAACGAGAAAACCCTGTGACGTACGCCGTCAAACCCTTTCCTCCAGACACGTGTGGGAGATCCGCACACGTTATCCGTTATCCGCAGGCAACGTTAAGCGGCTATGCGGCACAGGTGATTGGCACTTTATATTTGCGCAGGAGCGGCGAGAACGTACCTCGCATATGTGAATGCGAGAGCATAACGAAAAACAGTCCTCGACATAATTGATCCGACGAAATGCAAAGAATGAAAATTAGGATACCAGCAGGAGTCCAACCCAACCATCCTGCGTGGCAGAAGAACCTATGCAGGCCTAATATCGGTGCAAGGACAATTGTGCTTGTGGTGTCATCCAATTTAAAAAAAAGCAATAAGCATACCTTTGTATTCCTATCATACAGGCTTCGTGCCGGGTTAACGTCAATTGTGCTTCCAGTGGTGGCTCCACTTAATTGTGCTTGTGGTGCCATCCAATTTAAAAAAAAAAGCAATAAGCATACCTTTGTACTCCTATCATACAGGCTTCGTGCCGGGTTAACGTCAATTTTGCTTCCAGTGGTGACTTCATAGAAGTCTAATAAACATTACATTTGAATTCCTATGATAGGGCAAGCTCTACTGTCAAGTGGTCGTGACGTCGACGAAGAGCAGCGAGGTGTCCAAGATGAAACACTTTATTTGGCCGTACTTGTGGCAGAGAAACAAGTTAATTTACAGCAATACACACGGTATGCACTGATAGCGGCGAACAGAGCGTCGACTGTCGATCAACTGACAAGTGGTGAAGTGCGTCGGCATTTATACATGTGTCGTCGAATATTCCAGTCTTATCACTGGTGGTCGCGCAAGCTCTGGAATAATCTAGGTTGTTCGCGGCCTCCGCGCAATCTTAACAAAACGATCTACATCAATCGCGCTCAGCGTTGCTCACAATCTTTGTGGGCGAAAACCGAATACAGTAAAAGTGATAAGAAACGCATGTGGTCATGCCCCCCTCTGTAAAAGCATCGTCCCGATGCTTAAAAACATAAAATGTATACATGCAATACAGAAGAAAACTAATAAAGCAAGCGAACACTAGAGTCCTCAGCTGCATTGACGAGCATAATGCGGTTTAGGACGCACCACATGCACGACCTCGGGCCGAGCTCGGCGCCTCTGAGAGTTCGCGATGCCGTCGGCGACAGCCTCGTAGGCAGGTGCGCCGAGACGTCGAAGTACCCTGCACGGTCCGAATTATCGTCGAAGAAGCTTCTCGCTCAGTCCACGTCGTCGTATTGGCGTCCAGACCCAGACACGGTCGCCGGGCTGGTACTCCACGAAGCTTCGTCGAAGATTGTAGCGACGGCTGTCGGTGTGCTGCTGGGTCTTGATGCGCAGGCGGGCGAGCTGTCGAGCTTCTTCAGCACGTTGTAAGTAAGCGGCGTCGTCGAGATTTTCTTCGTCGGTGACGATGGGTAGCATGGCGTCGAGCGTCGTCGCCGGGCTCCTTCCGTAGACCAACTTATACGGCGTCATCTGCGTCGTTTCTTGGACGGCCGTATTGTAAGCGAATGTCACGTACGGAAGGACGGCGTCCCACGTCTAGTGCTCAAGGTCGACGTACATGGCCAGCATGTCGGCGATGGTCTTATTTACGCGCTCGGTAAGCCCATGGGTCTGCGGGTGGTAGGCGGTGGTGCGGCGGTGGCTCGTCTCGCTGTATTTGAAGATCGCCTGAGTTAGGTCCGCAGTAAAGGCGGTATCTCTGTCTGTGATGAGAACCTCTGGGGCGCCATGACGCAAGACGATGTTCTCCACGAAGGACGTGGCTACCTCGGCGGCACTGCCTTTGGGCAAGGCCTTTGTGTCGGCGTAGCGGGTGAGGTAGTCAGTTGCCACGACGATCCATTTGTGGTCGGAAGTCGACGTCGGGAACGGCCCCAGTAGGTCCATCTCGATTTGCAGGAACGGCCGGTGAGGTGGTTGCAGAAGTCCCGCTGGCCTAGTTGGCGGTGTCTTCCGGCGCTGGCGATCTCGGCAAGTCTTATCGTAGTGAGCGACGTCGGAAGCAAGGAATGGCCAGTAGTTCTTTCCTGTATGCTGGCGAGCTTGCGGGAAACACCGAGGTGTCCAGCCGTCAGGTCGTCGTGTAGCGCCTGGAGGACTTCTGGCCGCAATGATGAGGGCATGACAAGAAGGTATTCGGTTTGAAGTGGCGAGAAGTTCTTCTTCAGGAGAACGCCGTTCCGTAAGAAAAACGGCGGCAGTCCTCGCTTGAATTGTGTCAAGACTGACAAGGTGAAGAAAAGAAGATGAAGAATGTAGCGAAAAAAGAAAAAGGAAGGCGAGAAAAGGAGCGCGCGGTGTCTCCAGATTGGAACAAGGGGTGCGCACAAGGACGAACGAGAGAGCCGGGACACAGCGTTCGAGAGGCCGACAGCTGCGGAAGTTCTGGCTGGGTCTTGCCCCAGGCTACCGCCCGTGCACCGTCCGCGGCGAGTAGTTCTCGCTACTACGCTGACCCTGGGCTGGAGTGTCTCCTGCCCGAGCACCTGCCTCGGTGAGGAACTACCGGAACAACGGCTGCAGTGGTTTCTTCAATATTTGCGCTACTGTGGAGAATGGATACGGCGTGTCGGAATCCACCTAGAGAGGGACTCGCAACGGACCGGAGGTGACGCCGGAAACGTAAGCGCGACAACTAGTGAGACGCGAACGGGAGTGGACCTCGAAATGCGAGACATTTAGACATTTCATTTTCTTGGTTTCGTCAAGTGTGCGTATTTTTGTTGTGGGTTTGTCTTGTAATTTTTTTGGGGGGGAATGAAATGGGAGTTTCTGTTTGAAACCATCGGCCTCCGTGCTTCATTTCGCACAGCCCGACGACCGAACCAGGCACCAGCATACACGTGACAAATACCTTCGGAACAACGGCGGTCCTGCACTCGAGGTACTCCATAAGGCCCCCGTGTTCCGCGTCGGCTCGTTGCCTTTCGGCGAAGTCGTCGGTACTTATAGTTCCGAGGAGGCAGTCATCGTCATCGTCTTCCGGCGGCGCGTCGACGGGAGCACGAGAGAGCCAGTCGGCGTCAGAGTGTTTTCATCCGGACTTCTACAAGACAGTAATGTCGAATTCTTGAAGCCTCATACTCCATCGTGCAAGACGACCTGAAGGGTCTTTCAAGTTAGCTAGCCAAGAGAAGGCGTGATGGTCACTGACAACTTTGAAGGGCCTGCCACAGAGGTAGGGGCGAAACTTTGACGTAGCCCAGATGATGGCAAGGCATTCCTTTTCTGTTGTGGAATAGTTGGCTTCTGCCTTGGATAGTGACCGGTTAGCATACCTGATAACCCTTTCAAGCCCGTCAGTGTTTTGCACAAGGACGGCACCTAGTCCTAGGCTGCTTGCCTAGGTGTGTATTTCCGTATCGGCGCAATCGTCGAAATGCGCAAGTATGGGTGGCGCCTGCAGGCGTCGTTTAAGTTCTTGAAATGCTTGCACTTGCGCCGTTTCCCAGCTGAATTCTACGTTAGTCTTCGGGAGAAGCGTCAGTGGTTCGGCGATCCGTGAAAAGTTGCTGACGAAACGTCTGTAATATGCACATAAGCCGAGAAATCGGCGCATGGCCCTCTTGTCGGTGTGTGGCGCGAAGTCGCTGGTGGCAGCTGTTTTCCGCGCGTCTAAGCCCAGTCCGGACTTGCTGATCACATGACCCAGAAACAAGAGCTCGTCGTACGCGAATCCGCACTTGTCTGGCTTCAGGGTAAGTCCAGAGTACTTGATTGCTTGAAGTACTGCCTCAAGCCGCCGGAGATGCTCGTCGAAGGTCGAGGAAAACACGACGACGTCGTCGAAATGCACGGCACGTCGGCCACTTCAATCCGGCCAGCACGGTGTCCATGACGCGCTGTAACGTCGCAGGTGCCAAGCAAAGACCGAAAGGCATGACCTTGAACTCAAAGATGCTGTCGGGTGTTATAAAAGCGCCCTTTTCTCGGTCTCCGTCTACTTCGATCTGCAATAGGCAGTCTTGAGGTCCATCGACGAAAAGTACGTCGCGTTGTGAAGTCGATCCAGGGTGTCGTCTATCCATGGGAGGGGGTACACGTCTTTCGTGATTTTGTTCAGGCGCTGATAATCAACGCAGAAGCGCAGTGTCCCGTCCTTCTTCTTCACTAACACCACGGTTGATGCCCACGGACTCTTGGACGGCTGGATGATGTCGCGTAGCATCTCGTCGGCTTGTTTCTGGACGGCGCTCTCGAGTCGAAACTCTGTAGGGGCTCTGATGGAGGGGCCTCGGACTTTCATCCGTTATAATTCGACGTTTTGCCACCGGACTTTGTCGAATTCGTGATGACGACGAGAAGCAGTCATTGAATCGTTGGAGCAGGGATTTGATCTGTACTTGCTTGCGCGGGGGAGACTTTGGTTGACGTCAAAAGCAGTTTCCGGCCCTGACGTTTTTGCGGAAGCTTCGGTTAAATCTGTGAGGGTGAAGGCATTCCTGGCTTCCAAAATTTCTTCAATGAAGGCGGCGGTGATACCCTTGTTCACGTGCTTGTATTCGTAGCCGAAATTCGTGAGCATCACGTTTGTTTTTCCTCCACGAAGCTGGGCTATTCATCTTGCGACGCAAATGTCTTGATTGACCAACAGGTGTTGGTTACCCTCGATGACGCCTTCCAAGTCGGTGGCTCTTTCGGTGCAGACGGAAATAATGAAGCTGGTGGTATGGTGACCTGCTCGTCGAGCACACTTAAGGCGTGGTTTCTTGGCGTCGTGGGGGGCGGCAGAGCTTCTTCGGAGGATAGCGTTATGGACTCAGATTTCAGGTCTTACGGCAGCGTGTTCACTTAGGAAATCCATCCCAAGTATCACTTCCCTGGAACAGTGCTGCAGGATAAGAAAGCTTGCAGAATAAGTTCGGTCACTGATTTTGATTCTTGCGGTGCAGACTCCAGCCGCGTTATCAAATGACCTCGCGTGGTGCGGATTTCAGGTCCTTCCCAAGCAGTCTTATCTGAAGCAGTCTTATCTCAAGCAGTCCTGAAGCCTTCGTCGTGGCGGTGGCGTCGGCGGCGGAGGGTCTTCGGTATTTCGTCGTACAGCAACCGTACCTCCATCGGTTGATGCCCTTAGTTTTCCGGATGCGGGCTAGGTGACCGGCCGCGAGTTGGGCCAGTGTATGGTCGGCGTTGTGGAGAGACGTAGCGGCCTGGCGACGGCGAACGGGAAGGTTCTCGGGGCGTCCATTGCGTTCCCTCGAGGTTGTCGGCGATGCCACGTGGTCTTTACCGTCGCTATGGATGCGGCGCGTCGACAGCGAACCCACGCAGTCCCATCTCACGGTAGCGGCAGCGGTGGCAGGTGTGACCAGCCTCTCCGCAATGGTAGCAGAGCGGGCGGTGGTCGGGGGCACGCCAGGCATCGGTCTTCCTCGGGGTGTAGCGCTGGCCGACAGGTGTACTGTAGGGCGTCTGTGGTGGCGGCGGCGTCTGTCGACGGTACTGCGGCGGTGTGGCGTCTTGGCATGGGCGTGGAGGATGAGAATGACAGCGGGCTGCAGCAGCATAGCTCATAGCTTGCGGCTGCGGCTCTGCTAGCTGAGGCGCGCTGAGTGAACGCTGGATCTCCTTGCGCACGACGTCGGCGATGGAATCTACTTGAGGCAGCTCCTCCTGCACGATTGCTCGAATCGTCTCACGCAGGCCGGCGGATCCTAGTGCTTGAACGTCGGCGTAGCTTGTGGCCAAGAAGCTGCGGTTGTATGGGCACCGTGCTTACGTTAGGAGCCGCCACAGTCACGCGCTGCCTTCAGCGCCAAAGTGGCCACGGCAGCAGATTTGGCGGGATAAGGGAGCAGACGCCGCAGGCGGCAGCAAGCCAATGCGCCGTGCTTTGGTGCTTCATTTGAGGCGTTTTCTTTCCCGTTTGCTTTCAAAAGACGCCAAATTGTTAGCAGGTGTCGGAGAACGTAGCGTTAGCCCGTGTGCTTCTTTTCGCCAGACCTCGTGTATCCTCAGGCGAACGCGGCAACATAAAATGCATGATCTGGGGGAAGACAACGGAGGTGACGAGCCCGTTGAGCGAAACTGCGCGTGTCGATGGCAAACCCACGCAGTCCCATCTGTCGGTACTGCTAGCGGTGGTAATAGTGGTCAGCTTCTCCGCCATGGCAGCAGAGTGGGGGTGGTCGGGGGCGCGCCAAACGTCGTTCTTCCTCGGCGTGTATCGTTGGCCGGCTAGCGGGCGGTATGACGTCGGTTGCGGCGGCGGTGGTGGCTGGTGGCGGAACTGCTGGGGTGGCGCGGCGTCTTGACTTGGGTGAGGATGTGGGGCGTTCTGTCGGGCTGCAGCAGCAAAGGTCACTAATAGCAGCTACGGCTGCGCTGACTCGGCGGTGCCCAGAGGCTGCTGGATTTCCTCTCGCACGATGTCAGCGCTCGGCGTAACTTCAGGCTGTGGTGAGGGTAACAGCTTGCGCAGTTCTTCCCGCACGATCGCTCGGATTGTTTTGCGCAGGTCGTTGGAGCCGACGGCATGAACAGCTGGGTTGTCTTGAATTGATCGGCGATTATACTGGCGGTTCTGCATTTCCAGCGTCTTCTCAATCGTCATCACCTCTGAGATGAATTCTTGGACTGTCGAGGGTGGGTTCCGCATCAGCCCAGCGAAGAGCTCTTGCTTTACCTCTCGCATGAGGAAGCGGACTTTCTTGTCCTCGGGCATGGCCGGGTCAGCGTGTTGGAACAGTCTGCTTATCTTTTGCGCGTACAGCACTACGTTCTCGTCTGGAAGCTGTACACGGGTTTCCAGCAGAGGTTCGGCCCCCTCCTTGCGGATGACCTTCGCGAATGTGGCAAGGAATCTTGTGCAAAAATGTCCCACGTCGTGAGGCTTCGCTCTTTGTTCTAGAACCAAGTTCGGGCAGAGTCCTCCCAGGCGAAGTAAACGTGTCTTAACTTGTCTTCATCGGTCCATTCGTTAAAAATGGCGATGTGGTCGTACTTCTCCAGCCAACTCTCCGGGTCTTCAGCAGATGATCCGTGAAACGTCGGTGCTTCTTTTGGTCGCTTAAGCAGCACGGTTGCAGGCGGCATGGTTGATGTCATTGTCGCTGTTGTGGTGGTCATGGTCGGGGTCCTCCTGGTCTTGTCAGGTAAAGGCTCATATTCTGGAGGTAGTCCTTGTTTTCTGCAGGGCTGGGCAGAGATACTAAGTTCCGGAATACAGATATCGAAATACATGAACTTGAAGCCTAAAATACAGATACTATGATGCATTTGCCTTTAAAGTACCGGGATATTTCAGAGATACTTTTGCAATAAGACGAAAAAAGTACTCCGGAATACAGTTACAGCGATACAGATACTGGAATACTTTTTTATTTCAAGGATGCTCATACTACGCAAAGACACCTGTTAGTGCAGCATAATGTTGTAATTAAAGTTACAGAGCACCGAAACGTTCAGTTCATTTATTTATTTATTACAGTACCCTCAGCGCCATTAAGACATTTCCGGGGGGGGGGGGGGGGGGGCGGACAAAGTACATGATTAGTAATAATGACATAATTGCAAGTACCAATTGCAATAAAAATACACTGTTTCACAGCAACAGTAACAAGGAATGGACACCGAAATCGACATACTTGGCGAACAAACTAAGCTATACTAGAAATAGCACACTTTAAGCAAATCACTCTAATCACTAATGAACACCAGCGAATTGAGAAAAAGCACACATTTATTTTGAAGATCTGCTTTGCTGAGAAGGTTGCTGTGTAAGCTTCTCAAACAGCGTCGGTTCAGCCTCAGCAGAAGACTCACGAAGGAAAGAAAGTCTGTCTACCGCTGAAGGCGAGCACAAATTCGTGTTATAGTGAATGAATACCGCCTTCATAGCCAGATTGCCCTGCAGCGTGGCGATATCTCTTCCCGGGTCATCTAGATACCGAAACACTTCCGCCCTCACTTGGGTTGTTCTGATTGTTCAGAATCCGAAGTCGGTGCCCATCTTCGGAATCCTCAGCCGTCTGACCCTGCCGGCTTTAATGAAGCTTTCACCACCACCGACGCTACCAGCACCCATTTCAAAAAGCCGGAGCAGGCGAAGTCGGCTCCGGCGATGGGGGAGCCTGCTACCATAAAAGACCGTTTCACGCATGTAATCAATTAGGAACACACCCTCACATTGGAGAAGTGGCTGAAAGCGCGTCAAAGATAGCCATCTTCTAGTCACTTCCGCCGCGACTACTGGAACTGCTTTTGGAAGTGCCGCCGCTTTGAAAACTGAACGCACGCGAAGCATTGCAAAGCCTGTTCCAAGGCGGTATCCGCGCGGGGGGTCGCAAAGTAATGGCTTGCCACCCGAAAAAAATTAGGCGCACTGCACTGACCTTGAGAGACAGCGACTTTCGTCGGCAGAGACCGACAACACTGCCGACAATTCTGCCGTCTGCGGCGTCGCGCGCTTTACCACATGGACCAGTCTGTGCCTGAGGGGAAACCATCGCCGCCCTATCTGTCGGCGACCGGCGGCGCGCCTTTGCTTGTCTTGGCACAAAAAAGAAAAAAAGAACGTCATTCCCCATTGGAAACACGCCTAAACTCATTTCCGACACAAAAAAAAAACAATGTAACGAGATACCCGTGTCCTGCATAGTATCGCGATACAGGCGATACATTGTAAATGTATTTCACTACTGAGATACAAATACATTTTTCAAATGTATCTCGATACATAAATACAGATACTCAAAAGTATCTCTGAAATACTATCGCGATACTCTTGTATCGCGATATTGCCCAGCCCTGGTTTCCTGCGGCTTGCTCGCTGCTCGGGGTAGGCATCGATGTCTTCGTTGCGGCGAGGACTGGGTTCACGGCCTGACGAGGGCGACAGGAACATGAGCGAAGCAGCACCTCCACCAGATGTCACGTGGTCGTGACGTCGACGAAGACCGCAGACGAGGTGTCCAAGATGAAACACTTTAGTCGGCCGAACTTGTGGCCGAGACACGAAAAGGTATAGCAATACAAACGGTATGCACTGATAGCGGCGAACAGAGCGTCGACCGTCGATCAACTGACAAGTGGTGAAGTGCGTCGCATTTATACATGTGACGTCGAATATTCCAGTCTTATCACTAGTGGTTGTGCAAGCTCTGGAATAATCCCTACTGTTCGCGGCCTGCGCAAAATCTTGCATAAGTGTGGATAAGTGTGGAATTGCACAGCGCGGAATGCAGGACGAAACACCTGAAACACACACGGACAGTTTCGTCCTCTATTCCGCGCTCTGCAATACGATACGTTATAAATCAAAACCAACTAGCCCGACTTTACATTTTGTTGTAAGGTCTATGCAAACGTTACTCGACCCCGGAAGAATGCGCTAACAAATCTTACCTGTGATAGTCACACTGTCGCACAATAAGGTGCATTTCCTTTCTATAATACTCCCGCCTGTGATCTAAAATGAGTGCTGAGCTTACGTCAGAGTATATGTTACCTTTTAAACACCATTGTTGTCGATGTGCCTGGTAAGGCTACGATGTGCATACAGCTACTACGCATACAAAAAGTCACAGTTTCGCCGCAACGGCGAAGCAATGAATGCGATAGCAATAAATTGGAATGTAACGCGAGGAACGGAAAGCAGCTCTAAATTGCCAGCGCGTCGCTCGAGCCCAAAGGACGCACGAAAAGAACGCACACAGGACGAGCGCGAACTATCATGCGTCATAGCTCGACACAGGAAGCGCACTGCTCAAACATAAAGCAGGACGCACGAAACGAACGAACAGGTACACACAGGACGAGCGCGAACGAACTGTACCAGTCGTTACTTATTTTCGTTTGAACAGCGCGCCTCTTTCGAAAACGCGGCCGCTGCAGCGTCGAAGCGACTTTCGTACGCTCGGTCACTTCAGCGCAGACATCGCCGGGAGTGCACAAGACATACAGCCCCCCGCTTCCCCACCAGCCGCCCCCTTCTTTCCTCAAGATAAGCGCACGAAGGCGACCACGTTCACAGGAACGGGGTCACGATCTTTAAAGCGCGCCACGCGCGGAAATCGCGTCATCTACGTGGTAACTCAGAAAGGATACTGATGTAAGAGGTGTATATAAACAATACGAGCGCGAACTAATTGTGACAGTTGTTACTTATTTCTGTTTGAACAGCGCGCTCCTTTCGCAAACGCGGCCGCTGCAGCGAGCGAAGCGAAGCACTTCACCGGCCGCCCCTTCTTTCCTTGAGATAAGCGCGCGAAAGCGACGACGCCCTGTAGAGCGAATAGCAACGGCGTTCGCAGGGGCGGGGCGACGATCTTCAAAGCGCGCGCGCACGTCGCGCCATCTATGTGGCCACTAAGAAAGCATCCTGAATTACATGGTGTATATAAATAGCTCGCCGTTAGCAGGCTGAAAGACTGTGCTGTCTTGGCCTAACGTCTAACGCGGCGGGCTGCAAAGCGAGAGGTCGCCCGTTCAATTCCGCGCGTCGGGAAGAATTTCTGAATTATTTTTCTTTGTGGCTTTTCTATATATATACACATATACATATACGGTGACAGACGGCGGCCACCGACGGCAAAAATCAGCCGAGACTGTCCATATAATTGCTATAGCAATTAAACACTCGTTGCCCCTGGTAACGCTTGGCTCAAGGAAAAAATTTGCATCGTAGACAACGACTCGCTGAGTGCTTCGCATGAAACCGATTCCCACAAGGCATGTGATCTGCTATTTTTCTTACAACACAACCACGGCCTTGCATGAAAATGTTTATAAAATGCACTATAAATGCGTCATATTGCGACAAACGCCATTTGTGGTTACAGTATTCACTATCGGCTTTTGTAACAATGTACTCGTAATAAACATTACATATGAACTGCTGTAGGTCGTGAAGCTAGGGTCACCCATTGCTAAACTCGGAGGAATAAGGCAAAAAACCGCTGCTTATAACATGCACATCAATTCACCGCACTGTGGAGTTCGTTTCAATAAAAACTTGCATCTGCGCTTTAACGTAAGTACCGACGTTACGCCGTATCATACAGAACCTTTCGGCGCCAGTGCAGTTGACGTGCTTTGTAAGCCCTCGTTCAGGACCGTAGCCAAGAGGGAGGGAGGGGGCGCTGGGCCCTAGGGGCCGGCTTCCCCGTCCCCTCCATTCCTGAATTTTATCCTTGCTCAAACAGTTATGTCATTCGGCAAGTGCCCCCCCCCCCCTACAAAGAAATTTCCTGCTACAGGCCTGCCCAAGATACACCCATAAATGCTCGAAGTGCACAAGGAAGTCCGTCTAACTCGCAACGATTGGCTCAAAGCAATAAAAAATGCGGCATAGCCAGTTAGTGGTCTACTTATTCATTTGACATCGACTGCCAGAATGTGTGTGATCAGCGGAATTTTTTTTGCCTTAGGCACGTGCAGGACATACCACGGCCCGTGGTATGTATACCCGCCTACCACGCACCGTGGTATGCGGGTACGCTCTAGACGTGACGGCGCGAAGAGTTTAAGTCACGCAGGCGACGGGGATGTCATATTACTCATGTCTTTGCCTGCCAGTCGTGTTCATTATGATATCAATTACATGCGACGTCAATTTTAGTATATGCGACCACGAGAGCTTCCAGACGTAAGAGCTTGAAAGATAGATAGATAGATAGATAGATAGATAGATAGATAGATAGATAGATAGATAGATAGATAGATAGATAGACAGATAGATAGATAGATAGATAGATAGATAGATAGATAGATAGATAGATAGATAGATAGATAGACTGATTGATTGATTGATTGATTGATTGATTGATTGATTGGTTGGTTGATTGATTGAAACTGGTCTAGTAAATTCTTCGCTAAGAATTGCTTCTCATTTCATATGTTTGATGTTAATTTCACGGAGAATGAAAGAGATCAATGAATGCATTCACAGGCTCAAGCAGGAAGCAGTGTGAAGTGTTTACAACCAATATACTTTTGCATGAAACGAATCAGTGTCTATATAAAGCCGTAGCGGTTGCCTTCAGTGTGTCTGAAATACTGCTGTTTCAGTTACGAGGGCGCACAACGCGGACTTACGTCAGTGCCTGACAGATCAAATATCGCTTTCTTATCCAGTTACTCCAAGCCGCACAAAAACTTATCTTGGTGTATATATCATCGGCGGCGTGGCTGGAAACCGATTGTTACTGCTTTGAATCTACACTGGTTCCTTCAAGTGGTTCCGGAATTTTTCGTACAGTGGGCTGTCACACAAAAGTGCAGACCGAGTGAGTACTTGCTTCTCTTACATATTTCTAGTATAATCAGCTTAGATGTCTATGTTCAAGGTTATGTTAGGTATAGAAAATATGTAATGAATATGTGACGTGCTTATGGACATCATGGGAGCGTTCGCGTGAGCAAAAGCAACAAAGCGGAGCTATCACGTGGCCAGGCTGTAATCGCATCGAAATACGAGAAAGAACACCACATTAAACGAGGGTAGAGCAGCTCGAAACGCCTCTCATCTTAACCGCCGTCGGTAGGTAGGGGGTTAAAAATGAAGCTGCGGCCGTAACGCGACGTCAGGCGTACAGAAATTGTGAAAATTGTGGGAGCACAGAAATTTGTGGAAATAGAGGCCACTGACGGAACAGCAGATCACCACACAGTTCTTGAGCAGACCAACAAAAAGTGTAACAAGGATTTCGACTACACATCTTTAGAAACTTCTAAGCATCCCCCCTAGATCTTCAGCGGAGCCTCTATTAGTTAGGGATTTTGGTGGCAATGGCGTGGTCGAATTTCTCTAAAAACTGGTTCCGACTTGTGCACAGAAATACGACTGTGCTCATTTGAGGCTCTTGAAGGTGGACTGGTCGTAGGCATGGTTGTGTGTGCCATTTTCCAATAATCGTACCTATCTCAGTCGCGGACTTGTTGCATTGTTGCATTTATTGCTTCACGCACGACCACCGTCGTTTTCTAGAGCAACGTGGCGCGCTGCTAAGCGCGCGGTTGAAGATCCAACTGTGGGTTGTATTTGAAAGCGCCCACTTAGTCGAATAATCGGCGTTTTTCTGATGAAACAACAGTGGTGTAAAGTGCACCAGTGGCTGTCATTCGGCTTTCTTTCGGGTTTAAAAGATAATATACGAATACGTGGTAAGAGTCAGCGTATATGTCAAGAGTGAGTTAGGGGGTCTACAAAACAGTAACCCAGACAACTTGTAGCATAACGCACCTCTGCAATGCCTATAATCTACGTTCTTTAAAAATCAACACTTTTTATGGCACATTTTCATTGGCTGATACTGCCTCTAGCTACGGGCACAGGCGCTATATAGCGGTGCACATATGGCTGTCCAACAGTACTCCTTCGAGCGAGGACAAGTGCCCACATTCGCTTACGCAGAGACATCGTTTACAATTTTGACTATTTCCTCGATTCATATGGACGCCAGCTTGCCATTGGAATGCCAATAATGCACTTGAGGAATCTCAAAAAGCGCCTTATACCTAATTTAAAAGTCTCTCTATAGCTCGAGAACTTCCAGTTTTAATTACTTGTCACGTACTAAAATTGTCTATTGCACAAAATTCTTAAAGCCGTCTATAATTTATACATACTGAGTCTACATATACGAGATACTGAAGTGCTGTGGACTGAGAAGAGTGAGCGTTCGACTTATATTAACCGAGAATGTCAGAGGATTGTTAGGTAACCATTTAGGGGTAGCGCGATCTATACTGTAAGCCTGCCAGAATTTAATAAAAATACCCAAAAGCTATTAGACGTGGTTTTATTAGGAATGCATGCAAGACCTACCCATATTTCATGGTGGTCACTGTAACATACCACTACATTTGGTATTTCTAATCAACAAACACATTTCTTTATATTGTTGAACCATTTTGTTATATCAGAGTATAGTCAAGCTTGTCATCCCTAGGTTAAGCAAACACCATGAAGCTCTTTTTGAAAACAAACCTCAAGTTTTTCAACATGCCTCCTTTTCAGAACTGGTACTCACATGACAAAAACGTATGTATTGTTTGGTAACATGCTTATTAGAGCATTGCGCGGGCTCGGGGCTACCAGAAAATTGGGCCCAGTAGGGCCGGGGGGCTAGGACGGGTCGGGCAAAGTAGCTTTTACGGCGGGCCTGGGCGTGTCTTGGGCCTGGAGCTCCGGGTTTTATTCTTGAATAACTATGGTAGCACAAATCAACGAGACGCAAGAAGAACATGCAGACACACACACAGCGCTAAACTTCCAACAAATGGTTGATTTTTGGACACCACGTGGTTCTTAACACTTTTTTTGCACACAGCCTTTTCATATCGCAGGCGGAAACAAAATTCATTTAACGCACCTTTCACCTCATGCACAGGTATTGTAGTTCCTTCCTTGAGAGCGCAATCCAATGGGCTGCTGATACGTGCACTACTATCACTAACTATTTATTCAGCTTCTACAATTCAGCTTGTTACTTCACACATTCTCCTACCTAAGATGGCTGTATCTTGAAAGCATGAATAACATTTGCTTTTCTTGCAGTGACGGTACAGGAATCCATTTGGCAGTATCTTGTTTACTTTAATGCTATGCTCACGCAGTCTGTCGTTAATACACTTGCCCGCCTCACCCATGTAACTCTTTCCACAACTTAAGGGGGGACGCGGGGATCAAAGCGCAAAAATAGCCAAAGAAAATCAATTTTTGGAAAACACTCGTTTTGGCATCTGCGGTCTCTCATTGACGCAGTATCTAAACAATTGCGCTAAAAACGCACTCTAAGTGCCCGAAAAAAAATTTTTTGAGTGAGGTCGGTCAGAAAGAAGCTCAAAGGCGCTCTAAAATGGTGTATTTCACGCCGTCGTACCTCGTCTTTCTCGCCACCGAGCACTGCCATCATGGCGTCATTTCAAAGCTCAGTGCTCCGCCTTTCCGGTTTCGCCCTTCGCGCTTACGATCGCCGTATAAAAAAAGCGCAAACAAAAATAATGGAGGGTGTTCTCACGAACCTTGCAATGTACATGGCTCTCCTATTTGCGGAGCGCGAGACACTTTTGAGAGGCGCTTTTCTCTTGGTTGTTGCCACAGCGACGGCCGCCGTGTTTACCAAAGGAGTGCTCGCTGCTTGATGCCTCCGCGGCCGTAAGAAGGCGAATCGCCGCTGTTCGAAATGTGACGCGTCTGCAGGAGGCATAGTGCAAGCCTCTATGCTTTCGTACGGTGGAAAACGGGGCACGGTATCGCATGGATAGGGCGAGCCAGTGATTAGATTGAGGCGCAACGACTGGCTTGTCGGCACGTGGTGCCATACCTTACCGGGACGGTAATAAAGCGACAGCAATGTAAACCATAGCACTTTCTCATAAAAATCACACCATCTCCCGCTAAAGAGGACCATGTGGCGATGCGAAGCAGCGTTTCGGCATGTAGAGCCCACGTTTCAGGAGGGTAGTGGAGAGGGGGCAAGGGGACAGCGTGAGGGGATGGGAGAGGAGGAAAGTGGAGAGGGATAGGGGAGTGGGAGAGGGATTGCGCATGCGCAGTAAGGGTGTTCACGCCGCACACCACCACCACCACCACCACCACCGGATTGAACTCCGCTATAAGATGCTTCACATCTAAAAATGCTTGCTACTTAGATGGCGCGCGAGGGCCTTTTTACCGGCGTTACTTCGGAGACGATCTCCCGAGGCTGGCTCTCGCGCCGCTCCGCTGAGACCCGAGCTTCGTGCACGCGCGTTACTGGTCTCATTTCAATAAAACCGGCGTCTAATGTCCCGACTAGCGGAAGAGCGTTCTCGTTTCAGTTAGATAAGTTATTAATGTCAGAAAATGCGTCTGTGATAGGTTCGGTGCGAAGTCGCCGTCAGCTTCGGTCTGCGCAGAAGGCATGGGCTCTGTGGTGCAGGTGCGGTTCACAAGAAAATTAATCTTCAAGTGTTAGTAGTTGACAGAGGTGATCGCAAAGCTTCATCAGATTAATACACCACGACTAGGCCGCCTGACGACACGTCCTGCGGCCGCAAAAGTAGCAATAAGGTCCAACATGCCCTATGTTTACATGCAGCTTGGTGCATTTGCGTTCCAGGGGGCTACACAAAAGCATCAGCGGTAAATTATAGAGGGCAATAAACTTCTCAAAACCTTCTGGCAAGAACACCAATTATTACTGTCGTGGCACACTTTAGTATAGGGTCAACTGCAACCTAAACTTTGTTGTGAGTTTTCTCAAAAAATTCTTTGTGTCTACCACTTCGCTGGTGGAAAGCGCAGCACAACTATAGCTGGACCGATTTTTATGCTGTTTGTGTTGTTGTAATCCATAAACTATGATGTACTTCAGCCCTGTCTTGAAATGTTTTTCTTTAGATTTTCATTCCTTTCTTATTTTATAAATAACTGCATGGCATGATTAGCTGAGACACATGCATTTGCAGTAATGTTGAGCAGAAAATGGTTCAGCAGAACAATCGAACACATTCTTTAAGTAAAAGATCACAGTTTCGCCGTAAGTGCGAAGCAATGAATGGGACAGAAATTGAAACATCAAAGAAACAACGAGAAGCAGCTCGATACTTGCAGCGTGCCGCTGAATCACCACGAAGGCCCGAAAATAACACACAGGTATACACAGGACAAGCGTTAAGAAACAACTGTCGCAGTTGTTACGTCTTTGTGCTTGAGCAATATGCTGCGAGTGTCGACAATGGACCATCGGACGGTCTTAGATATTTCTTTTTCTTTTAAACTGCGCGCGTGGTGTAAACCCTGTGCGTCCCCTGCCTCACGGGGGCGTCTCACATAAGGTATGCCCGGTGTTCTTCTTTTTTTCCATTCCACATCACGAGTGCGCACAGAAAATGGCCACATTGTCGTGCTCGTCTCAAGGGCAGCTTTAAAAAAAATAGGTAGGAGCGTTGCGTGACAGAAAATACGCTCAAGCTCCTCCGAGATCTGGGTACTACCAGCGGTGAATGCTCTACATAAATATCTCACCGTTATTTCGGCGGCGCATACATGGGGCGTGGTTGATTTGTCTAACGCATCACGTTGGGGAGCCAGGGGTCGCTGGTTCGAATCACCGGTCGGGTGCTTACGAATTTTTTTCCTTTTTCCTTTGTGCCTGTTTTATATATTGCTACGGTATGAGTGGGGTCATGGTATGAGCCACGAGAAAAGGAGAAGGGTTCAGCTGGTTTGACCTATGGACGCCATCGCCACCGATCAGTCCCCGACCTCATCTGTAAATAAACACAGTTAACCTCAATCGAACCATAACAGTTTTTGGTGGCGATGCGAAGTATCCAATCAAGCAACACGGTTCTGCGACCACCTGATCTACGCCGAAGCCGCCGCATTGCTGGGCTGCCTCCGTTACCACTGGAGGTCGAGATGTTTTCGCGGTCAATACAGAACCCGGAACCCCGCAGCTGCAGCCACCGCACCAGTTCAAGCAGCACTTTTCCTACCTGCTTCGGCCGCAGCTGGCCCTTGGAAGCGTCAGCACTTGATAGAGCCTCGTACCTTCGGGGGCAAATCTGGCGAGGACGTGGACAAGTGGCTCACACACTACAAACGGGTGAGCAATTACTACCGTTGGGACGTGGCAACTCAGCTGACTAACGTGGCGTTTTTCTTGACGGACACGGCACTAACATGGCATGAGAACCATGAGGACATCCTGACCACGTGAGATCGCTTCGTGTCTGAAGTAAAATAATGTATTTGGGTTTCCGTGGCAAAGAGGAAGCAAGCCGAACAAACGCTGCTGCAAAGAGCCCAGCTACCAGGCAAAACATGGACGATGTACATCTAGTCTGTGAACCGGGTGTGCTGTGGTATGAGCCGGGTCATGGTATGAGCCACGAGAGAAGAAGAAGAAGGATTCAGCTGGTTCAACCCATAGACGCCATCGCCACCTATCATTGCCTGACCTCATCTGTAAATAAACAAAGTGAACCTAAATCGAACCGTAAGAATATATACATACATATACATCTCCGGGACATGATGGAGACGGCGACGGCGAGTGTTCATATAATTGATATCGCACTAAAATAGCATGTGAGCAAAGATAAAAAGTAGTTATAGCCTCCTTGTATGTTGCATCACTGTGCCAGGCTTTCACCTGGAAATTCTTACAAACAAACAATAACACTTGGAAATTCTAATAAAGGGATCAATATAAAGAAAATGTTATAAATATTTAATCTTAACTCGTTTGTATTGTTTGCAGTATGTGGGCCAAATTTCAGCAGAGTCAAAAAATGATCAAGTTACAACGAACACCGCGCCCGCATATAACGTAATCCGGTATACATCGCCGGTATAACAATCCACGTATTGTTAGTGTGCTGTTTTGCACATTTAGCTTTCGTCACTCTATTTGGATTAGTTTTCTGGCACAGGTTACATAGTTTGTTCAGCGCCGAAAAAAACCACATTGATGTCTCTTCGCTGCGCTACTTTCTTTACGTTGTGAGAGAAGCTATGACTGTTTGGTACTACAGCGATTTTCCTGCGATTGCCTTCCTCTCTCGTCGAAGACAGGTCTTGACCCAGACGTACGTGCTTGAGCATGCTTTCTGACTTGGTTAGCCAGCTTCCCGAATTCCTTTTGCTTGCATCCTGAAGCTTGCATCCAGTAAATGCGTGCACTTTTTCTGCAAAGCATTTTTAAAAGAAACCTTTAATATTCCCATTTTAACTAGTTTACAATGATTTGAATTAAAAGCCAGAAGTGGCTTGTTAGCTCTGGGATGATAAGACCAGAACGTGTGGTTGTCGGTAATAGGCACTTAATAGGTTGTCGGTAATAGGCACGGAAATAGGCAATGGTTCCGTCAATAGGCACTTCACATGTTAGTTCAAGTGGACTAAGGCAGTCGCGTAGAAGGTTAAAAGCACCAGCATACTCGTTTTCAAAGCTGTCCGATGTGCCGTCAAGAGAATTAAAAAAGCTGTCCACATATTTAAAAATCCTAAAAACACTTGTGCCTTGTATGCGTTCTAACATGGCTCTGTCCAACTCTGTTAAAGAAATGTGACTAAAATGGGCGAGGCGGGGGGGGCGGGGCGTTCAACCCCTCCCTGAATTTTTTTCAGTTTTGCGTGCGTATATATACACGCGCACATACAAACGCACGCACGAACATACATAAATTATGGTTGAACCCCCCCCCCCCCCCCCCGAAAAAACATTCTGTCTACGCCACGGGTTACTAAGTACAGGTGCCCAGCAAGACCCTATATAAACTCCCTGCTTTCGCAGGTACGAGATACCATCTTATTGACCAAACGTAGACTTCAGGTAAAGCGTTTATAGCTCTAAAAAGTCATCTACGGTGATGCCTGTGTAGTTGAAAACCGTACAGCTCCGAACAGTTCGATGCACTTCTCGACGCAGGTAAGCAATTCCGACTGCGGCAGGGAATAATAAAAGTATTTTACGTCCACAGAAAAGTATTTCGCGCCCCTAAGCGCATTATCCCTTATAAACGGAAAAATATCATCCGAGTTCATCGCAAAGAAAGTATCCTTCATTTTAAGGACGCAAACTTCTATATTGAATACACCGGCAGGAGGGTGATATTTGAAGAATAGTATGACAAGTAGTCTTTTTGTACTTTCGGCTTTTTATACGTACTTCAAATATTATACGTCGTGCACGGAGTTTGTTCTCATTTTTATCTAGGTTAGCCTGTTTACAACAAAGCTAACAAATTTGGCTTTTTTTTCCTCTATTCATCTTGCTGTGGGAAGGTGCCTTCAGTCTCCAGCAGCTGCGAAGCTAGTAACCGCGGCCGCGGTCCGACCGGCAAAGTGGCGGAAGGTGATAAGAATCTCTGGGTTCGAACAGGCCGTCATTGGAATCTGAACTTGGCAAAGTTTAATGCTAGAACGTTATCTAGTGATGCGGGCCTATCAGTGCTATTTAAGCCAATAGAGGGTCTAAAATGGGTTGTATTTGGGCTCAGAGAATATAGGATTACACATGAGGCCTATACACTGATAAATGGGCACGTCCTATGCAATCGTGGCTTTCCTGACAGAGGAGAACTAGGGGTCCCTAACAACAGTCTACTTGAGCAGTGGAAACCACACATGATTACATCAGACACTGACGTCATCGACTGTTTGGCAAACAGAACACTGGGAACTCTACGAACGGGAATCGATGGGTGCCCGCGCTACGCACTTCCTGAGGTTTCGCTAGTGGAGCTGCATTTCGCGCAGGATTTAGAACTACACCATTCGTACAGAAGAACGAGATTTCTTCCATTTTGGAATTTTTCCGCAGCTGTCGGATTCTAAAGAGTACTGCGAATTATTTTGCATATTTTTAAGGCGATAGCGTTAAAGAGCTCGTATCGCAGAAATTCCGCCGTCGGCGTCGGCGCCGTTGGTTGTGAGCGAAAAATCATCATCTTGTCCGTGACCGAAAAATCGAAAAAGCTGCAAATAAAATAAATAATAAAAATGTTGGGCCCGAGTGAGTATCGAACCCAGGCCGTCTGCGTGGCAAGCAGGTGTTCTACCACACAGCCACGCCTTTGCTTGGAGCGGCACTGAAAGTAACTTTCATGCTTCCCAAAAATACGCGTTTTGTATACAGGTGTCACACTACGAGATGTAATATCGCAGTAATATTGCGTGGTACAAGCGTACATTGCCATCGAGGGTCACACCATATCAGTATCCTAACGACTTGGTGGTTTAAAGACAGCCACCCATTACAAAAGGCACACGGATTACTGCGCGTCTTCGCGCACGTAGTGGGCCACGTAGTGGGTGCATCGTAGTGGGTGCATCGGCCACGTAGTGGGTGCAAGGCCACGTAGTGGGTGCATCGCAACTTCGAAAAAGTTTCTGGTATAAAGCATGCTACCCATTACATAAATCACACACCTTAGTGCACGCATTCTGTTAAACACTGGTAGTGTTCAAAGTGCGCACTAGGGGCAGGATATCGCTATCGCGTTCAACTCTTGAAGGCGAAGCTTAAGCGGCCCCCAATTTTTTTTTTTCAATCGCAGTCACCGTTGCTGGGAGTTCCTTTTTTCATTGCAGTCTTCCACTTACTCAACAATTTTATTTTATACCTTCTTTTTTATTCTTAACGCCGGCCTGCTCGACAGTATATTGCTAGGTGGCATTCTTATATTGATTAAGAAACTCATCCTCCGTCAAACGTCTAAAATGGTTTTTTTTTCGGAGAACCACTGGTGTCGTTGATAGTAAGCAACACTGATATTAGGGTAAGCAACAAAAAGAAATATAAACTATATCGTCAGCCACATCAGCGTCACTCTGCGGCAAGAAAACCATGTAGTGAGGGGTTAGTTGCAAGTCTGCTCACAATTATATCTATAAGATGCTACTTAATCCTGGTACACGTACTTTTCAAGAGTATACTCTACTCATTGACGCACTAGCGTTCGTTTTCGCCACAGTTACCCAGGCAAAAAAGGGAGTCGTCCACGACCTAACAGCTGGATGGCACAGGTCGGGTGACGGTGCGACGTCCTCAGGGAATTTGCGCAGCTTGCACTGAGTCGCGCAAGGCAGGAGCCCAGCATGGCTGGTCGGCTGGTCCACGCTTGACTAGGCACACGGAGGTTTACACCCCGATGTACGAAGTATTCACATGATCACATTGTAAATCACAAGTATTAGCTGCTTATCGGTGGGGTTTGACTGAGTTGCTTTCTATTTTTTTCTTTGTCTCTCTTCGCCCTTTCTTTCTCTTTGTGTCCTGATGTCTGTTTTTTTTCTATATCTTTTTTGTGTCCGTTTTCATCTCTTTGTATCTATCTCTATTTCTTTCTCCTTCTGTCTTTTTACTCTTTCTTTCATTTCTTTCTCTCTACTTCTCTCTTTCTCTTTCTTTTTATTTACTTCTTTCTCTGTCTATCTTACATTCTTTCTCTCTGTACTCGTGATCTCGCCCATCCAAGTTATTGCATGCAACGCCGGACAAATCGGCGCAGTCGGAAAGCGCGCCCGGAGCACGTGTTCAGGTAGCGAAGAAGAATATGACGCAGTGAGAGCGTGTCGGCATAATGATGATTCTTTGTTCTCTACGTCAAGAACTGGTCAAACAGTGGGCATAGAAGTTGTGCTGTCAAAAGTGAGCGTATGGTAGGGTTCGCGAGCGTGTTCTGCTGCTCTTGGTCAGATGAAGTCAATGCACGTGCAAGATAATGACACTCGTGAGCATTTCCTCGAGCAGCAGAAATAGACAAAGCTTCAGAAGCATCCGGGTGCTCATGCACTAATGTGTCGATTATAAACCTTGAGTGGCGACGACATGTAAAGAAATAAACCACTTTACCACATATGACATTTCAGTAAACAACGGTCCTGGGAACCAAGCGCCACCACCTGGCGAATAGATATTGAGTTCCTCTTTTTACTTCTTTCTTTCGTATCATCTTTATCTCTTTCTGTATTGGCCTCTCTTCTCCATTCCCTCCTCATAGCCCGCACATCACTCCTCCTGACGCCAACTTCTCTTTTCCGCCCTTTGATATGCTATAGTGTATTCACGCTATGAATGAGAGACGCCATACTTTTATTCCATTCCCGCGCTCTTCTTCCTCGTTGACTTCTACCAGCCATTCCTGCCTTCTTACGTCACAGGATTCCCCCTCCCCCCGAAAGAAGGTGTGACTTACAAACGACAACGAAAAGTAAACAAGGAGAGGCTTAGAAGTGGCAAATGTCAAAATGCACAGATCGTTCCGTACCCCAGTGAAGTTCGCTAAACTCGCCAAAACTTCAGGTGAGAGTGCACCAGTCCTGGAATATCGAAACTCTGGTGGGCGAGGCTGGCTGTTGCGTCCTGGATAACATACCTATGCCCTGCGCATGCACGCTGATGAGAATACGGTTCGCAGATATGTCACGGCTGAATAACACTGGAGCACCTTGTTGGATCGAATGCCTGTATGCCGTACGCGTTGTAGTGTTTGTCGTGGCTGATACAAACTCGTGGATGGTTTCTTGCTGCTTTCGTCGTTTTCTGTGGTTTTGTCGCAGTTGTCTTATTCTGTGGCGTGGAAAACTTCCTTGATGACGCTCCTTAATGCGAAGGTGCCTGAGATGTTCAACTTGTCATTGGTTCAGTTAGTGTCCTTTCTAGCAACCTTCTGTAGGGCACAAGTGTGCTTGTGATGTAGTTTTAGTTCGCCGTTGTCCATGATGATATAGCCACCGTACGTTCTGGAATTTTCCGAGTTGCTTTCGTTGGTATTTCTGACGTTGTTGCGGAGGTTGATGAGGTGGCCTTTTCTTGGCAACGTGAGTCTGAGTTTTTTTGGAAGTTGACGCCGTGTCCAGTAGGTAGCTGGTGCATGATGTGATGTTGTCTTGCTTATCGGGCAGCGAAGGCTTGGTCAATTGCGTATTTGTGTCGCCTTGCGGAACCGCTGAGTTAAATCCTCCTTATTCATGGCCTCTTACGGAATGACAGTGGCTTGTCAGGGTATTTTTCTGATAATCTAGCTGGTCTAGAGCGTACGTAGCGATCTCATGAGGCCTGCGATGGGAGTTGGGAGCACCTTTAGAGCTCCTGGACGCAAAACCAGGTGGTGGACCACGAATGAAAGACGAGCAATCAAGCAATCTGGGTGGTTGAATATTGATGTTATATTTTTTGTGCATTGAAGAAGTAGGCGATCGCGATCTTTGCGCAACTGAAAAGCCTGGTGGAAGGTCCGGTCTGGTGGGAAAACGGCCGTGATGTCTTTCCGTGAGCTGTGTTTTTGCTTTGTCTCTTGGAAACAGCATTCATGCTCGTCGTTTGAATGCGCTCCGTATATTCGGAGGGTTCATGAGACGGGGCAATCATCGAGGGCTTTGAAATATGAGGCCACATTTGACAAAGATGCCTGCGACGCGAAGATTGCTGGATACCATGATCACCGAGTTGAAATTGCCCCTGATAGGGCATTGTAGACGAGTCTTCGTAGTATCCTTTAAAACGAATTGTCATTTCTTCTTTGATTTTTTTCCAAGATTCGTCGTTTTGAAAAATGTATGTGAGGTATAATTTGAAAGCCCCACCAGTGACGTAGTTGTTGAAGTTGGCGACGATGTCCAGTTCCGTCCATGAAGCAGCGGTAGCGTGGCATTCGAAGAGGTTGAACCAGTCCTCTACGGCTCCATCATCTGCTGATCCGGCGTAGTGTGAGATCTCAAAGTCTAACGATGATGCTGCCATGATGGTGGTCGCTGTGGGCAGCTAGGACCTGCTTCGGTAGTCCATGTGTGGTCAGGGCGTGTTGTTGAGAACTGCGTGGATGATGTGCGGCTGATGGAGCGGCTGCCAGGTCTTCATCCTGTCGAATTGTGCGACGCTATGAATGCGAGGCGTGCTGTGGCTCAGATGCCATACATTTATTCCCTTCCCGCGCTCTTCTTCCTCGTTGGCTGCTAGCTGCCATCCCTACCTTCTTACGTCACATGTACACCCCTATTGAAAATATGTCCATGATGTGGAATGATGGATTCGACCATTCGTCATTATGGTGGATTATAGAGCTCTACATGGTGGCATATGTTGTATGCTGTACGATTCTGGCGTATGAATGATGCTATAGAATAAAGGTGTGCGAAAGGGCCCTACATGGTCAGAACCATTATGCCAACCTGCCACTCATAAATATCTATAGAAAAGCCAATGCAGAAAGTATTAGTACAATAAAGAAAAAAATACGTATGAAAAAGAAACACAAAAGCTCCCGCAAATAGGATTTGAATGTGCCACCTGTAGATCCCGAGCCGAGTATTTTATTACTACGCCACGCCAACACACATTTCATAACATGACTAGTGAATACACGAAGACACCATTTGGATTCAGCTTAGCCTCTCGCATATTCAAAACAGGCGCGATCTTCCGCCCCTACTAAAATTCTCATCTTTAATAAACGCAAACAAAATGCGACCGGTAACGAATGAAATGTCGATATTTGCAACAGCGCTAACATTCTTTTACCATTCACAACCTAACTCCAAAAGAGTATCATTTGGACCGAGGAATAGACACGTTTACCGGCTGTTACTGCTGAGTTTGATTGGCGCTTCTCGCTCTTTCTTAAGGTCGGCCTGTGCAGAGGTTCATTTATGTTAACGCTAGTCCCATTCGATAAATACGCGCGTAAATTGTTTGAGTATTGTGATGACTTCACGCATGGCCGTACCAGCGCACTGATCTGCAGCTCTGTCGATAGCTACAAATACATAACGGCTTGGCTAAAAACGAGTAAAATGCGCGGGAAAAAAATATGCCGTATTGTTGTTGAATCAGTCGTTCCAATTGACAAGTTTGTTCTCACATGCAAGTCCGAGAAGTGCCGGCGAGTGCAACCGGCGCCTGTTGGTGACCGGAGAGAGGCGTTTGGTGAAAGCGCATCTCATCTCTGCTTGTCTCTTTTTGTGCGGACACCACACACAAGAACCAAATTACGCCATCTCCCGCTAAAGGGAACCATTTGTGGATGCAGAGCAGCGGGGAGATGGTTCTCTTGACCGGGAGATGGTGTACTTTATTGAGAGCTTCTGTTCGCGCTAACGCCTACACTGGCGGTGGCATGGACGCTGGCGTTCATCGCGTGGCGCAGGAGAGAATGAATGAGGCGCGCGCGCTCCGTCATTTTCATACCGCAGAATTACCGTGGCGACCTCAGCGAAGTATTCAGCTATGGCGCCACTTGTCGTGCGCGCCTCTCCGTAGTGTGGATGATTCCTAGAGGAGAGAAAGGGGAGAGCATAGGAGAGGGGACGAGCATGTGCTGTGGAGGTGTGGACGCCACGGGAGGGGAGAGAGGGGTGGAGCTAGAAGAGGAGAGAGAGGGGGAGGGGACACGCATGCGCTCTGGGGGTGTGTACGCCACGGGAGGGGAGAGATGGGGGATCGTAGGAGATCACAGAGAGAGAGAGGAGACGCGCATGCGCAGTTGGGGTTGTACGCCGGACGCGGCAAGAACAATGCCCCCGCCATAAGATGTTACGCATCTAAAAACGCTTTATTTAGGTTAGCCTATGCCAAAGTACTGTAAAGCCATCTGTACTCATCCAAATTTTCTATACTGAAGCCCACACGCACTGATGGCATGTCGACGGGCTCAGTCGGCATGCTAGGCCTAACCATTGGTGGAAGTCATACTGGTAGAAACCTATCTCGGCGAGATTGACTACCGAAGGTTGAAGTTTGTGCCTTCTAGTTTCGGAAGCTGGGTAATATGACACATAACAGTCATTACATACACCCCCTTGTTCACGCAGCTGCATGTATTGATGTGGCCATATTGCTGCCTAAATAAATGCACCTTCATTCTTCCTTTCATCATGCCACCGTCATCCAGCTTGTTCACCAAGGCATGCACCAAATATGTTTGACATCGCCCATCAGGCAGCTTTTTCCGCTTTCACCGCCATTGGCAGTTTTAAAAGCCACAGAAGCTCGACACCACTGCCACCATCCGCCACCATCCGCCACCATTTCTCCACGTAAGCCAACATCAGCCATTCTAACCACAACCATTTCCAGCTTATTCACTATTATTTCACCATATCCACTTTCCATTCCATCTTTCCACTATTCTTTGCTCCCCACCCACTAATATTTCCATCTTATCCACCAAGAGTTCCGGCCTCCAACTACCTAGGAACATCAATAGGGTATATATGCAATAGTTTATCCTCTCGCCTTCTCCTTTTGACTCCTCCTTTGCTTCCTTCTCACCCTTACATCATTCCTCCACACCCTCACTTCCATTTTCCGCCCCCTTATTATACTACAGTGTGCATGGCTGTGCTATGCAAGGCGATGCTTGACACATATCCGTCGAGTTTTCTGTCTACGACACCGGCCTCAATGCGAGTTTTAACTGATGTGCAGTTAAATAGAATATCGAAAGAAATTGTGGGCTGCTCGACTTTAAGTGAATGCTCGGGAAGTGTAGTGCACGCCTTCTCTGCGTGATTCTCTTTTCCCAGCATTTTTTTTTCGCCTGTACCTCGGGATCGGCTCGACACCGGTGTTTCGCTTCTGTTCCTGTAGCTGTCGCCTTTGGATTTTTGTTGCGTTGTTGCTGTATCGCTGCTGTGTCGTATTTTCCTAAAGTAGGGTAAGCAAACGACATAGTCGTTCTTCTTCTCCCCGCTTATAACCTTGACTGCGGAAGCCGGTCTTCTTCGGCACTGCCGTTCAAGGATGAGCGCGCGCTGTCGTTCTTGGCGAACCTCCTCAGCGGTGTCCATGGCGAAGAAGACCGTCCGCAAGCCGGTGCCTTCCTGTTCGCTGCTGCGTGAGAGCACCCCTAGAGGCGAAACGCTCATACACATTCCGATCATGGGATTGCGGCGCCCTCTTTCGGCCTAGCGGCGCAGCTCGGCGGCTGTTTTGCTTGGGATTCGTGACCATGCCGTAATTCGCCTTCGGTCTAAAAGTGCATTGCACACAAAGTCAATGGTACTTTTTCTAGCGGTTTGGTCACGTAAGTTTGAAAGAGCAAACTGGAGCCCCGAAAGTGCAATGACGTCCATTTGGCACATCGCGTGAGCTGCCCTGCTTCAACAATGGTCCAGGAGCTTGCAGACTATGTTAGGAGTGAACCGCACAAATCAATGCAAAGGCGCTCATATAGCCGGAAAGGGCAAGGTAGAGTTTCAAGATTTGCTGGCTAGTTATGGGGTGATGTTTGGCCGCTCTGATAATCAGATAAAGAGCGGACAAATATTTTAGCAAAGTTTCGCTTACTTAACCAGTACAATAGCTGTCAAAGGCTCTGGTAAGTTTTCAATACTCCCAATTGCGCACACCGCGGATCAGAGTGGAAGGATGAGCGCATTTCGAAGCACAGAATGCGAGGTACTGCTAACAACCACTGGTGACCATCGGAATTGTAATTGCGTCGGGAATGCACGTTGTCACGAACGGTGAAATTGTGAGATTAACAGCGGAACGCGCGAATGGTTGTTAGTGTTCTTGAATAGGAAAGTCAGTTACGATGCAGTCCAGTTGTCATTCCGCTGCTCGGAAGTGATGGTGCCCCTCCTCCATCGAAAAAACATCAAGCCAACATACTGTTTTGCTGGCATTTCCAACAGGCGAAAAGAGCTCCAGGGGGCTTCGGCGTCATCATGCTGGCGTCCGCTACGGCACGTCATACGAATATCGTAGTCCTGCGAGCCAAGTGCTCAATAGGCATGATGGCCTGATTTAACTTTCAACAACCACAGTCACAGCGGATAGCGGATAGTGTTCATAGTCATAGTCATAGTCATAGCGGATAGTGATCTGTGACAAATAAATGGCGGCCATACCAATAAGGCCGCAACTTAGTGAGGGCCCAGATGATCACCATACTTTTTTGGGTTACGGCGTAGTTGATCTCGGGTTTTATAAGTGTTCATTAATATATAAGGCAGTGCTAGAACGATACAAAAGACCAGAAGACAGACATCCAAGACCCGGGAATACTTTTTGCAGTGTTGTGATTTATGTGAATTATTCTAAAAAACAATATTAACATGAGAGCAATAATTGCACATTTGCTTGAGTCGTATGTTGTAGTCTTATGTGTGCAAGAAGCCACACTGTCACTTAAGCATTTGCCTACGGCCACTCGAAGAAGGAAGTCATCCTCTTCCTATGATTCTTCCGAGATGATTATATGGATGCTCCCCCACCCCCAACGAAATATTTCTGCAGCTAACGTGATTTTGCAGTGCCTCCTGGATCGGCACACCTTTGAAGTTGAATCTTATTTCTAGCAAAAAAGCACAAAAAGGTACAGTTTAACTAAGCGACGATTTCATGTGCTTACAGAATCATGTCACGTCATGTGGTGTCATAGTGACACAATTGCGACGTGGAAAGGCTCTGCGAATTGTAATGCCACAATGATGTCATATTGTTAAGGCATTAGATTTCTGCATCACTTAGGTGGACACCACCGACGGTCAGTTTCGCGTCTCATGAAGAATCTTATATTATTTTTCAATAATGAATGTGCTCAGATGTTTATCTTGATGTTCTGTGTTACGTCTTGTAACAGCCCTTTACCTATTCACGCGTTTCAGAACGACGACTGTTCAATTCAGCGTCACTTTCGAACATGAAGCTACAGAAGTGGAGCTCGCAACAGGTAACCAATATGCGGCATTTTGCTCAAGAGTAAATATTATTCAATGAATATATAATCGTGGACGAAGTTCTTATTTTGGTCGCTGCACTAAACGTTCCGAAATCTAGAATGATTTTTAAGCTTCATTTTAAGGGTGCAATGCGGTAAGTTTGCCAGATTCTGTTCACATCGCCTTCTCGTTCGCTGGCAATGCTTCGCTAGTCGGTGGAAAGCGGTGGAATACGCGCCATATTAAAGCACCGTGAGGAAAGAAGTGCCTCTCCGTGTAACATTCGTCTTTGTGAACACTCTCAGGCGGCCTTCTGGAGTTAATGTTCCGATGCATCTGTAACGCATCTGTAAAACAATCTGTAAGGCATCCGAAGGCACACTTTGTTTATGCTGTGCTGACTAAGACGACGATAGGGTAATACTAAACAGAGTGTGTGATTGGGCTAGTGGTAATGATCCATTATTGCAGGTAGCGCGACACCTGCAACACCTGAGGGTGGGCACAAGAAGGACATAGCACAAGCGCCTGTGGTTTGTCCTTGATTTATCCGTCCTCGCTAAGGTGTTGCGCTACGTGCAATAGTTGATTGTAGCTTATCTCTTTGTAATGGGGTGGAAAACGTTCAACCAGCTCCTCGTTAACGACTTCACCTGGTGTGCCCGCTATGATTTTAGGCTGCTTCCACGCACTATTACAAGAGTTAACATGACTCTTTGCGCGACATGATTATTGTATAGGGTTGTTTCAGGAAGCAGTGCGAATCCCTGCATTACCTTTATGGTTAGAATATTTGAGCGCAATGTAGAAAACCCGGGTTCATTTCCGGCTCGAACCACCGATTAACTGCGACTACACTGCGGATAGTTTGCTCAAGACGGATGACGCTGACACCAACACCACATTTTCCCCGACAAAGGCTCTTGAACGCCGAGTAAATGTGTTTATATTGCCACGCCCGCTTCTTTTTTATTTTGATGTGTTCGAGTTTGACCAGCAAGGACGGTTATCCACGCTCGACGCTGGCCGCGAAGCAGTGTTCGAGAAGCTTCACGATTTTAGTAGATCGTTTTGTTAAGATTGCGCGCCGCACGCGAATGTTCACGCTTTGTCGAGAGATAACGCCGCCACCTGCGATATTGCTGGAAAGTTCTATAGCGCCTGTATTAAAGCCGACGCGCATTACCGCTTGTCAGTTGATCGACGGTCGACGCTCTGTTCGCCGCTATCAGTATATTGTTGTAGCTTTCAGTTTCTCGGCCACAAGTTCGGCCTAATAAAGGGTTTCATCTCGGCGTGCTGACTACTGCCTTCGTCGACGTCACGAGCACGTGACATCTGGTGGAGGTGCTGCTTCTTCCATGATCCGGACGCCCCCGCGAAGCGCTGAGCCAAGCCCAAGCCGAGACGAGGACTACGACAAAGAAAACCCGGATCGTTGAACAAGCCGCAGGCAGAAGGGACTACAGCCAGAGTGCGGGCTCCTTCCCGAAAAAACCAGGCAGCCCCAGATCCCAACATCGACCGCAACGACGATGACCGATCCCGTGCAGCGTGCGCCGATCCTTCTCCGGCAGCCCAAGGAGCCGCCAAGCTTCCGCGGATCATCACTCGAAGACCAGGAAAGCTGGCTTGAAGCCTACGACCGAGTCGCCCTTTTCAATGCCTGGACCGGCGAAGACAAGCTACGGCATGTGCATTTCGCTTTGGAAGACGCCGCTCGGACCTGCTTCGAGAACCAAGAGCGAAGCCTGACAACGTGGGACATTTTTCGCGCCTGGTTTCTCGCCACATTCACGAGCGTCATCCGTAAAGAGAGGGCTGAGGCTCTGCTCGAGACCCGCGTGCAGATGCCGAACGAAAACGTGGCGCTCTTCACGGAAGAGATGACCAGGCTGTTTCGCCACGCAGACCCTACCATGCCCGAAGAAAAAAAACTTCGCCTTCTCATGCGAGGAGTTAAGCAGAAGCTCTTCGCTGGGCTCATGCGGAACCGACCCAAGACAGTCCAGGAATTTGTTTCCGAAGCCACAACCATCGAGAAAACGCTGGAAATGCGAACCCGGCAGTGCAATCGCCGCGCATTCCAAGACAGCGCAGCAGTTCATGCCCTCGGCTCCGACGACTTGCGCGAAACGATCCGCGCCATCGTGCGAGAGGAACTGCGAAAGCTCGCACCTTTTGCACAGCCCGAAGTGACGTCGATTGCGGACGTTGTACGCGAGGAAATCCAACACTCACTGGGTCTTCCTCAGCCGGCACCGCCGCAGCTGCAAGCAATGAGCTATGCTGCTGCAGCCCGACGCAACGCCACCCCCCCTCCTCGCCCACGTCAAGACGCCGCGCCGCACCAGGAGTTCTGCCGCCACCACCGACGTCCTACCGCACGACAGCCGGCCAGCGATCCGCGCCGAGGAAGACCGACGTTTGGCGCGCCCCCGACCATCGTCTACTCTGCTACCACTGCGGAGAAGCCGGCCACACCTACCGCCGCTGCCATTATCGACAGATGGGACTGCGTGGGTTCGCCGTCGACGCGCCGCGTCCACAGCAGGGTGAACGACCACGTGACATCGCTGACTATCTGGCAGGAGCGCAGTGGACCCCCCGAGGACCTTCCCGATCGCCGTCGCCAGGCCGCTACGCCTCTCCCCAACGCCGACCATACACTGGCCCTACCCGGGGCCGGTCACCTAGCCCGCATCCGGAAAACTAAGGGCAGCAACCGATGGAGGTGCGGTTGCTGTACGACGAAATACCGAACACCCTCCGCCGCCGACGCCACCGCCACGACGAAGGCCTCAGGACACGACGCGAACTCCTGACGACGAAACCTCACTGACCGAAGTAGACCTGACGACGCAGCGTGGAAGCAGCGGAACAAACCGACGTAGCCGTGACCCGACGCCGCGACCTAACTGCAACGCAAGACAACGAACTAGCGACCTCGACGTTCTTATCGACGGCTACAGCGTCACAGCCCTCATCGACACCGGAGCCGACTATTCTGTCATCAGTGGACCGTTCGCCACGAAGCTGAAGAAAGTTAGGACAGCCTGGGAAGGCCCCGAAATCCGGACAGCTGGAGGTCACCTCGTAAGGCCGGAGAGAATCTGCACAGCGAGACTCACCATTAACAACCGGATTTATCCCGCGAACTTCGTAATCCTGCCGCGTTGCTCGAGATGTGTCATCCTTGATATGGACTTCTTAGGCCTTCATGGTGCAATCATCGACCTGAGGTCTAAGTCAATAACTCTGTCCACGGAAAAGGCACTACCGCCGCACACTCCGCCAAGAAAGCACGCCTTGAATGTGCTGGAAGACCAGGTCACCATTCCCCCTCGCTCCAGCGTCATAATTTCCGTCGGCACTCAGAAATCAGCAGACCTGGAAGGCGTTGTTGAAGGCGACCAGCACCACTTACTTGATTAACCGCAAGATTTGCGTCGCAAGAGGAGTAGCAGAGCTGCGGGCAGGGAAAGCAACAGCTATGCTCACGAATTTCAGCAACGAGTACAGGCACGTGAGCAAAGGCACGACGGTCGCCTACATCGGAGAAATCGTAGAAGCCAGCACTGCTTTCGGCCTCACGGATTCTCCCGAGCCTACTCCGACGAATAAAGCGCCGCAACCAGCTTTCGACATCAATCCCAGCCTTCAGCAGCACAGACAAGAACAACTCAAAACCCTGCTCTTGCAATACAAGGACTGCTTTTCGTCGTCGTCAAGAATTAGGCAGTCTCCCGTGGCAAAACATCGCATCATAACAGAGGAAAGCGCCAGACCACTCCGTCAGAGCCCGTACAGAGTTTCGACGCGAGAACGCAAGGCCGTGAAGAAACAGGTCGACGAAATGCTACGCGACGACATCATCCAGCCGTCGAAGAGTCCGTGGGCATCCCCGGTTGTGTTAGTGAAGAAGGACGGGACTCTACGTTTTTGCGTCGATTATCGTCGCCTGAACAAAGTCACGAAGAAGGACGTGTATCCCCTTCCCCGGATAGACGACACCCTGGATCGACTACACAACGCAAAGTACTTTTCGTCGATGGACCTCAGACCGGTTACTGGCAAATAGAAGTCGACGAGAGAGACCGAGAAAAGACTGCTTTTATAACACCAGACGGCCTGTTCGAGTTCAAGGTCATTGCCTTCGGTCTTTGCTCGGCACCTGCGACTTTTCAACGGGTTATGGATACAGTACTGGCCGGCTTGAAGTGGCAGACGTGCCTCGTGTACTTGGACGACGTCGTTGTGTTTTCCTCAAACTTCGACGAACACCTTCGGCGCCTTGAAGTTGTACTTCAAGCAATCAAGACCTCCGGACTCACCTTGAAGCCTGAAAAGTGCCGCTTCGCGTACGAGGAGCTCTTGTTCTGGGGTCACGTGATCAGCAAGGATGGTGTTCGCCCGGACCCGCGGAAAACAGCTGCCATCGCTGACTTCCCGACGCCCACCGACAAGAAGGCCGTACGCCGTTTTCTCGGCTTTTGCGCCTATTAAAGAGGTTTCGTGAAGGAATGTTCACGCATCGCCGAGCCACTGATGCAACTCACGAAGGTCGACGTCGAATTCAGGTGGGAAACGTCGCAAGTTCAAGCATTTCAAGAATTGAAAGGACGCCTGCAGACGCCTCCCATACTTGCGCATTTCGACGAATACGCCGATACGGAAATCCACACCGACGCAAGCAGCGTAGGACTCGGCGCCGTCCTTGTGCAAACGACCGACGGATTCGAAAGGGTCATCAGTTATGCTAGCCGGTCGCTATCAAAGGCAGAAATCAACTACTCCGCAACAGAAAAGGAGTGCCTGGCCATCATCTGGGCTACATCGAAGATTCGCCCCTACCTCTACGGCCGGCCCTTTAAATTTGTGAGCGACCACCACGCCTTGTGTTTGCTAGCTAACTTGAAGGACCCCTCAGGTTGCCTCGCACGGTGGAGCCTACAGCGAGCGGACCCTGAACTCAGGGGCCTTGTGGAATACCTCGAGGGCAGGACCACCGTTGTTCCCAAGGTATTCACGCGAAGACTGACGTCGTTTTTCTTGCGCAACGGTGTTCTCCTTAGGAAGAACTTCTCGCCGCTTCGAGCCGATTCCCTTCTCGTAGTGCCCTCGACATTGCGACCAGAGGTCCTCCAGGCTCTTCATGACGACCCGACGTCTGGACACCTGGGTGTTTCTCGCACGCTCGCAAGAAAACAGGAAGGTACTACTGGCCGCGCCTTTTCGCCGACGTAACTCGCTACGTCAAGACCTGCCGGGACTGTCAGCGACACAAGACACCGCCGACTAGGCCAGCCGGTCTTCTGCAGCCTATCGAGCCACCTCGACGGCCGTTCCAGCAAATTGGGATGGACTTACTGTGGCCGTTCCCGACGTCCAATACTGGAAACAAATGGATCGTCGTAGCTACCGACTACCTCACCCGCTACGCCGAGACAAGGGCCCTACCCAGAGGCAGTGCCGCCGAGGTAGCGAAGTTCTTCGTTGAGAACGTCCTCCTGCGTCAGGGCGCCCCAGAGGTCCTCATCACCGACAGAGGTACGGCGTTTACTGCTGACCTAACTCAGGCAATACTGAGGTACAGCCAAACAAGCCACCGCCGGACCACAGCGTACCACCCACAGACCAATGGCCTCACCGAGCGGCTAAATAAGACCATCGCCGAGATGCTGGCCATGTATGTCGACGTCGAACACAAGACGTGGGCTGCTATCCTTCCGTATGTGACCTTCGCATACAACACGGCCATGCAAGAAACGACGCAAATGACGCCGTACAAGCTGGTCTACGGAAGGAGCCCGGCAACGACGCTCGACGCAATGCTACCAACCGCCACCGACGAAGACGATCTCGACGTTGCCGCCTATTTGCAACGCGCCGAAGAAGCTCGACAGCTGGCCCGCCTGCACATCAAGAACCAGCAGAGGGTCGACAGCCGTCACTATAATCTTCGACGACGCCACATGGAGTACCAACCCTGTGACCGCGTGTGGGTCTGGACGCCGACACGTCGACGTGGGCTCAGTGAAAAACTTCTTCGGCGATACTTCGGCCTATACAAGGTGCTTCGACGTCACGGCGCTCTTGATTACGAGGTCGTCCCGGACGGCATTACGAACTCCCAGCGACACCGCGCACGACCTGAAGTCGTCCATGTCGTGCGCCTTAAGCCGTTTTCGCGTTAGCGAACCTGGGGACTGTACTTTTTCCTTTGTTATTGTAATTTATTTGTGTATGCACTTGTTTTTTTCCTTTCCATGTTCTGTTGCGAGCATCGGGACGATGCTTTTTCAGAGGGGGGCAATGCCACGCCCGCTTCTTCTTTTATTTTGATGTATTCGAGTTTGACCAGCAAGGACGGTTATCCACGCTGGACGCTGGCCGCGAAGCAGTGTTCGAGAAGCTTCACGATTTTAGTAGATCGTTTTGTTAAGATTGCGCGCCGCACGCGAATGTTCCAGCTTTGTCGAGAGATAACTCCGCCACCAGCGATATTGCTGGAAAGTTCCATAGCGCCTGTATAAAAGCCGACGCGCTTGACCGCTTGTCAGTTGATCGACGGTCGACTCTCTGTTCGCCGCTATCAGTGTATTGCTGTAGCTTTCAGTTTCTTGGCCACAAGTTCGGCCTAATAAAGCGTTTCATCTCGTAGTGCTGGCTGCTGCCTTCGTCGACGTCACGACCACGTGACAATATTACCGGAATGTCGCGAGAGGAGCGCTATGTAGAAACAGGAGACGTCGACGCTCAAAGCAAAGCAGAATTTAACGATATCGCGTAGAACCAGCGAAACATGGTCATTTATTGGCTGCAACAACCTGACAGGCAGCTTGCTTACCGTTCAATTGAATGGTTGAAGTAATGACGTGTTCTCAATGTGGCAATTTCACAAAACATATTGCATATTCAGTCGTGGCTTGTTGCAGGAATCACGCATGGACACAATGCTTCGTCACTGTTGTCGCCGATTTCGAGGGATGTTAGAATTGGCTATCATACTGCATGCCCCAAGAGAAGAGTGCTGCGTTCTGAGAACCATCGATTGGCCTAAGTAACCTTGGCAGAATTCTGTTACGTGTCATATTAAAGCGCGTGTCAGTTGCAACTAACGACAAATGATAGAAGACTGACATCATACAGCTCAGTGCAATATTCGACATCCTGCAATACATGTGTGTAGTTTTTTTGCTCAGACAGCCACGTACGATAAAGGCGGAGCGCAATGAAATTATTTATGGTCGGATTTACTCACGTAATGACATTAGTGCTCTTCCTTTTGCGTTTGCTGAAAATAGTCATTTCTAGACGGGAAAGCCTTTCGTTTTTCCAGAATCAGACGAACTTCCATTCGGTCTAAGAAGCAGCTACAAGGTTCTCTCTGCTGCAGACACATGTGCGGTGCTGCAAATTGGTGAAGTGAGAAATGGTATGTATCACTTCATAATGTTTGCATATTATAGTTGGAGTAGCGCCAGAGTAGAAGCCAACTCTGTGATATCAAAGCGCACAAATTGGCAATAAAGAATGTTTTGAGGTAGCTTTTAAATGCCGTGTTATAACTCATAGAGCAAGATGTGCGTGGTCGAAAAAAAATCTTCAACTGTCAGGAAGCAAAGTCCTGCTCTTGACGAAAGTATTAGACGTTCCGAGTGGAATGTTTAGTTCACTGCAAATTTATGGTGCGCATGACAAATACTTCATGAGAGAAATTCAAAATAAGGAGCAGATTAATGTTATAGGCTGCTGTTCTGAATAACAAAACACGAAAAAATTTAGTATTATCACAATATACATGAGTGCAATATTAACTGTGTGTGAGTGTCTGAACGATTTTAGTTTTGTCATTAAGATCTATGACAGTCAACTCAATTGGTTAACACATTTTGATTACGTGGTTAGGAACGGAATATGGTCCCCATTTTAGGAGGAGTGTGAATGCGCAGCAACCGAATAAATTTACTGCAAAGATCACTTCAACCTATTTGGCTTTTAGGGGCGAACCTCTTTAAGGCGGCACCCGTTCGTCCCTCGTAGTCGTAGTCGTAGTAGTCGCAGTGCGTAACCAGTCTTACGCTTTGACCTCCAAGGTGGTGCCGGTGGGAGATTTTTCCTGTGCGTTGTCGAGCAATAAAAAATTCGCAGCGTGCGCGTTAACTAAAAGCCGAATTCTTTTGTCTCTCATTCCCCATTAGCAGCCATTGGCATGTTCCAGTAGGAAACGTTAGTAGAAGTAGAAGTGTAAGTGTTAGCTAAAAGCCGACTGCTTCTGTCTCTCATTCCCATTAACAGCCATTGTTTACCTCCAAGGTAGTGCCTGGCCAGATTTCTCCTGTGCGTAATTAAACAATAAAAATTTTGTTCAAAACACCGTTGATTGATGAAATAAACCAACGAAAGACGCCAGATGTTTTGTAAAAGCAAAACGAAAGAACGCCAGATGTTTCTAAAGCAAAACGAAAAGACGCCAGCTGCTTAACGAAAGACGCCAGATGCTTTCTAAAGCAATGGTTTCTAAACAATGAAAATTCACAGCGTACATGTAAAATTAAAGTGAACTGCAAGTCGTCATAACTAATCGAGCGTTTAGTATAAACGCGCCCGATCTCACGTCGGTGATGATGTACTGGGCAGAATTCACGGAAGATTCACGGTTTACCGACGAACCTCCGCAGCTTCGCCCACTCATCATCATTCATTCCGTGGATATGCTGTGATTTTTGTTAAGGCGTCGTAGTATAACGCAACAAAATGTGTGTGTGCTTTCATTCGTAAAGATTGTATATTAATAATTATTTTTCCAATGGGGGAAAAGTGTTTCTTCCTAAGAGAAAAATGAGAATACCCATATTATTAGCGGATAAGAAGCAGCGTTAAGACATTAACCTTAATCGCCTACTGAAACGTTCCGTATGTCATTTCAGTACTTTCGTACGTTTCCGTAAAATTGTCACGGTAATATATGAAAAATATATTCTCTCCATATGGATTCCTTACAAAAGCATTCGAATGGCATACGAAGCGTTTCTGTAGGGCATGCAGGCTAATAGCTAATAACTACTGTTCAAGGGTAATGAAGTAATCTCGAGATATCACAAATAAAGACTGATTAGCGTCTGCTGAAACAAAATAGGAAAACCGAGTGTCTGTATGAAGTACAATAAATTGTACTCGCAGAAACTGAATAGCTTTGTGTTCAGAGCAATTTCAATATAACGGGCAATGATTTGCCAGAAGCTTCTTTCAAGCAGCTTTCCTCCGCTTAAATGCTCTGGTACGTTAACCATGGCGCACCTTTGCGACTATATGTCACAAATATCAAATATTTGTGTGAATACCCGAGTTCTGAGCTGAGCGTTTCCGCCTTCTCATTCTCATTCGTGCAGCTGATTTTGTTAAGGGCCGTTCCTAAACGAACTTTAAGCATCCTGTATTAGGGGCGAAGCTCCTTAAGGCGGCACCCGTTCGTCCCTCGTAGTCGTCGTGATCGTAGTAGTGAGTAACAAGTCTTACGCTTTGACCTCCAAGGTGGTGCCGGTGGGAGATTTCTCCTGTGCGTTGTTGAACAATAAAAAATTCGCAGCGTGCGCGTTAACTAAAAGCCGAATTCTTCTGTCTCTCATTCCCCATTAGCAGCCATTGGCATGTTCCAGTAGGAAACGTTAGTAGAAGTAGAAGTGTAAGTGTTAGCTAAAAGCCGACTTCTTCTGTCTCTCATTGCCATTAGCAGCCATTGTTTACCTCCAAGGTAGTACCTGGTGAGATTTCTCCTGTGCGTGATTAAACAATAAAAATTTTGTTCAAAACGCCGTTGATTGATGAAATAAACCAACGAAAGACGCCAGATGTTTTGTAAAAGCAGAACGAAAGAACGCCAGATGTTTTTCTTAAAGTGTAGTAGTAGTAGTTGTATTTAGCCACCTCGCCCGATCGTCAACGGGCGAGGTGGACCGGCAACGGCGCTAGGACCCTGCCGTACGAGAGTTAAATCACACTAAAAGACATACTTTGCGGGCGATACACTCTAGTGAGCTTTCAACTTTTCGTCTTAATGTACATGATAAAGAAATTATTTCTACGAAAAACGCAAGGCACACCTTGAGCAATATGTTTGGTTTTGGGACGCTAAATGGAACCATGAGGCGATGCGAAGCCGGAGCACTTGCACGATCGCGTTCCGTTGGCTTTCGTTGGGCATGCTACCGACCTCGCGTCGTGGAACGCGCGTCCTGTCTTCCCTCTAGCCTTGCCTTTAATTCGCACAGGGCGAGCGGGGAATGCGGTCGCTCTTGGCGCTCTTTCGCTCGGGAGCGGACTTCTTCCTTGCATTTCACCGATCACAAGTGATAATGAAGGGACCACGTAAACCAACAGTACAATAAAAGTTTGATGTTTAATATACACACGATGTTTCACACTCTTTATATTATGTACTGGGCGCATTTCACGGAAGAGTTTCACGGTTTACAGATGATTCCCTCCGTAGCTTCGCCCCACTCATCATCATTCACCCCGTGGATATGCTGTGATTTTTTTATTGTAACCTTGGAGGAGAGAACGGCAGTATATCTACAAAAGAGCTTCAGGAATAGGCTGTGTATCTGTTATCCTAACCGTTCACTACGACGAAACACTCAGGTTTTATCCCGCGAAGGATGTGGTCTATACCAGTGGCAAGGACCTCGATAGAATAAAATTGCTCCAGAATGCACAGAGTTCACACCCACAATGATCGTCATGCGGCAGCGTTCCTTTAACAGTGAAGCTGTTTAACTGGTAGTTTTTGTGCGTCTTACCAGAAAACTATCATCATCATTAAGGGCATGTGCCACAGAAATAGGGCAAGTCCCACTATTCATCACTCGTTTACTAAGAGAGACAAAGAAAACCATAGAAGAGGAGAGAGAGCGAAACAAATATAGGAATAATGGGAATAATGACATAAAACTATATAATGACAGATAACGATATCGAAAAAGATAGAAAGGGAAACAGAGAAACAGAGAAAAATAAAGCGAATGAAAAAGAGGAAAACAAGCAGAAATAAAGACAGGGTAGAAAGAGAAGAACAACAAAAAAAGGAAACAAAACAAAGAGAAAAAAGAAAGGCCAACCTGCTGTTCACTTCTTTCAGGCTTGGCACTAGAGTGAATTTGCCATACTAGGGAACCGGAAGGCAATGGCGACTGCTAGAATAGCCCGAAAGCGATGGAAGCTCAACGCCAACGACGACGTGCCCGTAGATATATGACAGGTGCCAGCGCTCAGTTCTGGAGGCTGGACATCCTTGTCGTGACTAATCTAGCCAAAGCCTGGAAATAACCTAGAAGCCACCAGGTTACACTTCAGAATCGTCCAGTTTCACTGGTTGAATCATTGCGCGACTTAGTGTACGCTTCGGCATTTTTTTCACATACGGTTATCACCCCTATAGCAAATAAGCCAAACTGCCTCATACATCATTGGTGTCTTTAATAGCTGTCACACACGAGCGCGTCATTAAAGCGCGCGCGCGGCCGCTTTCAGACGGCATCGGGAATTCACGGTGCCAGCCGCTCGCAAAACAAGCGCGCTCAACGAGAAATCAAGTTCGAAGACATTTGTTGCCGCGTGCGCCCATGCGCCTCCTCAGCCATCAAAAGGGCCGCAGACAACAAACAGTCTAGGATCAAACGCCCGGCAAAGACTAGAAACATCGCGAAAGAACAGATGATGCGACGCCCAGTGACGCCACCGCGAGGGCAACCGATGAGGAGAATCTCGCTCTTTCCCTAACTTTGGCTGTGCTTCAAGGCGAAGAACACACCCGACGTCTGGAACCCGGGGGCGAGGAGATATAAGCGTGCATTGTCCGCGCTTTCGTGGTGCGTTTCCGGGGGGCCGATACGTCAGCCCTTGGAATCTGTCCTGCGATTGGCACCCGGTTAACGGGATGAGTGACAATTATTCTGGCGTCGAATAATTGTCACTTATCCCGTTAATCGGCTGGCATTCGTCGGACAGATTCCAAGGGCTGGCGTATCGGCCCCCCGGAAACGCACTACGAAAGCGCGGACAATTTAGACTTGCTCCTTTTATTCCGCCAGCAAACGCCGGTTGTGGTCCAAGTACCGACTCAGAGCCACGAGTTAATAATGAACACAAAATATATTCTCAGTTCAGGCAGTACAAGCACTGCACAAACATGCACACTCGGTTGGTATCAATTACAACTCACAAGAACACTTCGAAGGCGTTTCAAACAACGGGAACAAAACAAACATATCATGCGCTACAAACTATTCAAGAACACCTAAAGTCTTGAATATTCACCAAATGTATCCAGTCCACAGTTCTTGGAACGTAACTTGAATTCTTCTCTTCCAAGAAACACTCACACAAACTCCAGCACTGATAGTCGTTGTCCCTTCCGTCGTCGGTCCCGAATGTTTTTCTTCCAGGAAGCACGTAGCATGTCACTGCTCATATGGCGTCATCATCCGATTGTTCCAGATCAATGATCGACTTACCACACATCATCATAAAACACGTCTTCTTTGGCCGATGGAACTACAGTAATCATAACTTCTTCACCATCTGCGGACCGACTGGCTGACCGCTGGTCGTCGGTGCACGCTTATATCCCTTCGCCCTTCGGCTCCAGAGGCGTCGGGTGTGTCCTTCGGCTCGCAGCACAGTCAAAGCTAGGGAAAGAGCGAGATTCTTGTCGTCGGTTCCGCTCGCGGTGGTGTCACTCGGCGTCGCATCATCTGTTCTTTTGCGATGTTTCTACACTTGGCCGGGTGCTTTATGGCAAAAGCAATTATATGGACACTATCGGCTGATTTTTGCCGTCGCCGTCAAGGCCGCGATATATATATATATATATATATATATATATATATATATATATATATATATATATATCACGACAAAGTGGCCCTTTGCGGTACCCACTCGTGATATGGAGGAAGAAAAGAGCAAAGAACACCGGGCACACCTTGTATCAGACGCCCCTGTGTGGCAAGAAACGCAGGGGGTCATTCTGCGCGCCACAGTTTAAAAGAAAAATAAATATCTGAGAGCATCTGATTCTCCATTGTTGATACTTGCAGCGCATTGCTCAAGCACAGAGACGCTACAACTGTGCCAGGCGCTGAAAGTATCGAGCTTTATCTCGCTCTTCGTGTGACATCCCAATTTCTTGCTATCGCATTCATTACTTTGCCCTTGCGGCGAAGCTGTGACTTTTTATTGGAGACTGCTGGTTATCTGCGGCTGTTTCGATGGGTGAGGATGTGCATCGCAGCACGCGCGTCTTTGATACGTGTTTTTGTTTGTTGTTCCACGCGCTTGTTTTACGAACGGCTGGCGCCGTGAATTCCCGCTGCCTTCTGAAAGCAGCCGCGTGCGCGCTTGATTGACGCGCTCGTTTTGGACAATAGCTGCTATATGCGAGTAATTTTATTACTGTACAAAATATCGGAGATCAAGATCAGTATAGCTACCCCCACTGCAAATGTATGTCTCATGTCTCTGTGCAGCTAATGCAGGCCTGTGCTTACTGCGTAAACGTCATTCACGCAAACTTCAGAATCTCATCTGCCCACATACATTTCCGCCCCCCCCTGGCAGAAAGTTGCCGCACAATGTAGTCGATGTAGCGCTAAGGTGCATGAAGAGAGGACGGGAAATTAGGGAAGAAAGTGGCGTTAAGGACATCTTAGAAGAAATCGAGAAGTGGGCTCGGCATGTAGTGAGAAGGCAAGACCGCTGAGCATTACAAGTAGTCATATACACCCATGCAGCTTCTTGCACTGAGATTAAGCATAAACGGGAGGGGGGAGGGGGGGAGTTATCAAAGCTCAAGCACAGCCTCCTCTAGAAAGATGCTTGCCTCGTGAGCCAAAATCAGCCTGCCTTTTTGCATCGTTTCTAATAGAGGCGACCGCTTTCAACAGCCATGCGCGCATATGTTGAAACGACGCCACACCACCCCAATAGTATTTAAAACAAAAGGGAAGAACGTGACGTCTCCTCTCGACAAGCGACCACAACTCAAGGCAGGCTACAACGGGTTAGCAAACGACGCCGCAGGCATCGTTTTAGAAGAGGCCTTGGCTCAAGCTTCCTGTGCTGTGGTGGTAAAATGAAAATATTCACATGAGCATCACAGTTATTTTATTCTAGTGCGTATGCTGCTTGGAACATGATTAAATCAAGTAAACTACTTTAGTAGAAAATGGCGAATAACTGAATAATAAAGCTACGGTAGGCTCAGCGCCCTTGGGTGTGTCCACTTATTTCTTTTCCGCAATTCTAGCTTTCCATTTTTGTTTCGAGCCAAGGCACTGTACGGTTACCAGTGCATCCTGCTGTCGAGACAGTTTACAAAAGGCTAACCTATAGGTTGTGGCGACTGGCCACTTTCTTCAAGGCACCTAGAGTACAACGTGCCCATACAAATAGCATTTTTAACAGTTGCTACATATCACGACGCCCGCGTGGAACGTTGATTGTTGCTTAGGTTTGTGCACAGGGGCAAATATTGTGCACAGAGTGATTCTTTCAGTATAATAAGGAAACTGCCCCTTCGTAAGACAACTGCGGAGAAGCGGCTCCCGGCAAAGAGAAAGTGCACTACAAGGCGCTGCACCGCCATAGTGACCTGAGCCTATCACCACAGAAACGACATACGCCCTCATTTCATTCGGCCGGTGTGACAGCACTATTGTTCTTTCTCGTGCCTCGAAGCAGGAACTATGTCTTTAGAAATCCAACAGTGTGACAGCTTTTGTGACTGTTAGTTCTGACAACCAGAAACAGAACAATACATTGTTCTGCATCACTTTCAGCATACGGTCACATTGTCCAACGTTTTGATCGTAGAAGCTCTGCGACCATGTCTCCAAGAAGGCCTGTTTCAAAAATATTAAATGACATATTTCTGTATGCAGTATACAAATGAAAAATTACAAAAAATGTACGAAGCAACACTACTGTTTCGGAGAAATGTGTTTTAAAAATCTGACTGAGAATGTACTTTACGAAAATAATTAAGCCTGTTTTGAAACTTTTATAAATATTTATTTCTTCGGAAGTATATCCGCGCGAAGATTACTTCCTAAAACACCGCTATGTGAAATATTTAACGTTCATATACGTTCATACCCGTAATGTGGAGCATTTTGAAGATCTTGAACTATTCTTTTATATGTTATTTCAATACCTCTGATCCTTACTTTTATTTACAGAACGTCCTCTGTGCGCCTTATGGGGATTCGAAAATTCGAAAAATGGCGATGAGACCGACTGCTTCGACACACTGAGAGATTTATGCATGAAGCCCCTTTATCATGCCTACGAGGACAGAGACCAGTGTGGCGAACAGATCGAGTTGACAAAAGTGGTTAACACATAAGCAACTCAACTATGAATTTAAGCAATAAGCATAAGCAATAAAGTATTTTCAATACTGGCGGCTATTTAACCGTTACGAGTATAGCCTCAGTGTCGACTCATTGTTAATTTAAGATGTAAAAAGCGTATTTTGTAGTATGGGACCATGTGCACGGAGGAGCTACACAACATAGCAGTAGCCAAGGTGCCTCTGCCCCGTAATGACGCGGTCAGCGTTCGTCAGCCTGCGATTGGAAACAGGATCCCGACAAACCAGTTCACAATGCAGGCGTCACAAAGACGTGCAGGTGAATTGTTTACTGCGCCTCCACCTGTTGTCAAAAGTAATATAGAACATGCAGACAATGCACGGCCATTTCCCCGCATTCGCTTTTTCTTGTCGCTCATCTATCAATAGTCTTGCTAAAGTGGAGAAAAGAAGACCGTTTGCAGTGCTCGTCATTCAATTGCCATGCGCCTTCCCTGGTGTCCATATGCTGCAGAAGATGCATGGCCATTCCCCTGCATTTAATTTTTCACGGAATATTGTTCTTCAGTGAGTACTTTTTCATGGAGTTGGGAGCTTCAGAAATAAGTTTCTGCTTTCAGATCTTGCCCACATAAAGCAATAGCAACCCCTGTAGCACTTGTATCCTCACATGTATTGTCACACACATGTGGAGGTTTGCGATTTCTTTTGATGCGGTGTAACGCGGGCATGCATCTAAACTACACCTATAAGCATGACAAGGCGATGCTAATGCTGCAGTCTTTACTGCGTTCATTTTCACGACCTTGCTAATGTTTTTCTTAGGGCTATTCTTCACTCTGTGATCGCGCAGCTGTTTCCAGATTCAACTAAATAATTTGCATTGCCATTTTGAAGCACAGTATATGTACGGATGACTTACTTCCTGGCCATCTCATGGCATCGATTTATGCAGGCTATTGTTAGTGTCACCTATATGCCTGGCGTAACCCAACCGATATGACACTTAAATCGGACAAGTCAGCATTAAACTTTCTGTATACCTGAACCTGTATGCCTGTTTGCTCTATACCTGAACTGACAACATAGGACTTATTCTTGAACATAATATCATAAAACATGCACAGGCACGTTTTCGTGGATCACAAATACATGCGTGTTCCACAAAAAGATGCCTCCGCAACACTGCGGTAAAACAGCGCTTTTCACTGCTCTTATCATATATTGAAAAATAACCACTGAGCTGTCAGTTCAGGTGTACAGCAAATATATAAGAAAATTTCATACAGAATTGTCTGATTTCAGTGTCATACCGGTTTGGTTATGCCAGGCAAATGGCTGCCGCAAACCATGGTTTGCATAAATTGATGCCTCCACATGGTCAGAAGGTGAGCCATTCTTTGTGGTAAAATAGCAATGTTTAGGTGAGTCTGGAAACACTCATGCTATAGGAGAGTGCTGAAAATCACCAATAAAAGCATTTGCAAACTCGTGAAAAGGACTACAGGAAAGACTGCAGCATTGGCATTGGCTGTGATGCTTAAGATTAGGATTACCTGGATGCCTACGTTATCCCGTATACGGGTAAATTTGCAGTAAACATATGCGAAACATTGTTTAAAATCAGGTACTAAATAGGGGGAATGATGTACGCATACAGGCGTGAGGAATAACTGAAACGCTCTTTTGCATATTTAGTGTTTTATCTGGGACACACGTTATACTTAAGCAAGCGGAGCTTTTGTGCAAGAAAAGTTCCACTCACTAGCTGCTAGCTATGTGTAACCAGAATAAGAGTGTATCGAAGACGAGCTGACCTCGTACACACAGTTTCTTTTTGTCATGCCGCTGGCCTTGTGCACCATGAAGCAAGCATTTGGGGGCGCCGCAGTCAAGCTACCCTGATTCATTTTGTTTCGTTCTCTTTGGTTTCAACAGATAGCACAGTGAAAAAAAAACGCCAGGCCTGCGCTGAAATCGCAGCACAGTCGTAGCGGAAGCTGGAAGAGCGGCGTTTCAAGAGCACGTTGTAAGCTCTCTTGGGGCTACAATAGAAGTACACTAGAATGGTACCCCTAGGCCATAAATCACAATTTTTGTGAAGTTGGGAAGCACCTACTCAGACATTATTCGTCATTCTGCCGAGAAGCGAGGCACCAGCTACACGTCTGTAAGGCATTATGTGCACTTTGTTGACGCGACGACTGATGACGATGAAGAATTATGGCTCAGCCCATTGTAATGGGTTGGAAGCTTTAAACGACCCACCAGTTATGCAATTTGCATTGGGTGACGCCCGGTCGCTATTTCCCTCTCCCGTCATGCTGAATAACATGCGTGGACGTGGGAGAGAGACGGGGGGGGGCGAAGACCTTTACTGAGACCCCGAGGAAATGGATCATGCGCTTATGGGCTTCTTGGCAACCAATACAAGCGCACTTGCGAGGAACCCACTACGCTATAAATCGTTGTAATTTTACTGAGACCCCGAGGAAATGGATCATGCGCTTATGGGCTTCCTTGGGAACCAATACAAGTCGTTAGTCCTTAAAGCGAGTAATGTTTGTGGCAGCCCCATTAGTTCACAAAGGGATGAACCATGCACCCTTTTCTTACCCTTTTGCCTTAGAATGTAGCCTATCTATTTCTACATGGTCTACTTTGAAATCAGCAGCAATAGTGACCATTTTCCTATATTGCTTGAGATTGAGTCTCCGTTGACTTCAGTAACCAGTCACTCGATCAGTCATGTAAAATTTAATACATTTGAAAAGTTGCAGTATGCGGCTTTGACGAACCGCACAGAGAAAAATGAGGAACAAAATGCCATGAATTAAGGTTATCATGATAAACAATTGCAAAATAAATATAAATTCACCGTAAAGGTCACAAAAAGTGGTTGTCATAATCTTGGTGAAAGTCGGATTGTTCACGCGATTACAAACAAATTCCCTGAAATTTGGAGGGGTTATAGGTATGCGGCTGCAGTTTTACCCCTTTTAGGCCCTGTGATTCCAATTGTAATTATCAAGGTTCTAGGGCCCTCAGCTTGCACCGGGCAAAAAAGAAGCGTTGTTCTGTTTTAATAGCACATATTTAGCATCTGCTCTACATAAGGTGCCAGCCTAGTACATAAAACAAAGCGATGTCACGTGTGAACAAAGAAATTACAGAAATCATGATGGTGTTCCCGCATTTCTTTTGATTGATTAAAGCCTACCAATTTTGGCACATACCCACTCTGGGGGATTGGCCAAGAAAAATTATTGTAGGCTGCGGCAGAAGGGCTTCGCCTCTCTGTCCCGAAATGGGAGCGGCCCGCATCAGTCCTGGACAGAATCCTCAGGACATCAATAAAGTTATCCATACCATACCATATGGATGGTAATTACACAAAATTTACCTCTCTATTACTAATGAAAAAAACGCGAAGATAAAGAGCAATCAAATTACAAAAGGTATTATAGCCTATGGAAGATAATTACATTAAATACAATGTTGAGCCGACCAGACAGCTGAGTTTACCTGACCTGACCAAATTTGACTCTATGACTTACTTTTAATCACATTTGATAATTATGCCGCGAGAATTTTTCCAGTATTTCTTAAAGTAGACCTTACGTTGGAATACGTTTAGTTGCTAGAATGAAATTACACACAGCATCAAAAATTTCTCTATGACAATGTCCCAAAAGAGAGGCACCGAAATTTAGAACATTTTCAGCAGTTAAACCAATCGTCGAAAATGGTATAACCAGAAGTCATTTCCTAATTATTGAATAGCTGCGGCATGATTTAAAATAATGTTCAATAGATTCTCTTTCTTCGCAAAATGGGCAAAGGAGTGATAACGCCAAACCAGCTCTGTGTAAATATAAACTTAATGGGGGGACACGGCACCGAAATTTAGAAATAATAACTTCAAATTTTTGCTGAGGCAGCTCCTTCTTTCACCATGCAGAGATAGGGCATCTATTTTAGTTTTAGGTCGGAAATTGCAATGTTTCTTATTGAGCATTTCACTACCCCATCTAGATAACTGTTTCACTAATAAATTATGTACAAATAATGAAAATATTATGAATATATTTTTTATTAAAAGGTTTCGACATAATTACTGTTCATCACTGGAAACTGTGAGAAAAGATGTTTTTTTATTTTTTTGGACTACCATGATCATGCACATCTAAAAATTTGAAAACCGGTTGCTTATATTTGAAATAATTTGTTTGGGACTGAAAGTGTTAAGGACGAAGCTCTCAAAGCACGAGGTTGAACGGCCACCGTCCGCAAACAACCCTCGCCCCGCCACGGAGGTCTAGTGGTTATGGCGCTCGACTGCTGACCCGAAGGTCGCGGGGTCGGATCCCGGCCGCGGCGGCTGCATTTTCGATGGAGGCGAAAATGTTTGAAGCCCGCGTTCTTAGATTTAGGTGCACGTTAAAGAACCCCAGGTGGTCGATATTCGCGGAGGCCTCTACTATGGCGTCTCTCATAATCATATCGTGGTTTTGGCACGTTAAACTCCAGATATAATCGTCATCATCACCAAAAAACCCTCCGCGACGTTGCCCAGTAATAACCATGCCACAACTGCGCATCACGTTTGTATTACCTCGTCTAGCCGCGCGTGCGCCGAGAAGCAGCCGCCGTCCAGCTACGCGCACCGAGGTAGCGTATGCATGTGCCGACTACACCGCATTTATTTTGCTACAGCTGTAGATATACGTACACTGTATCAAAGTATACAGATGTATATGAATAGTTCCACGCGCACTTCTTTTATTATTTTAGATGCGAAGCAGCTTATGGTCGACCCTACCTCCCTCTCTCACTCCGCCGTCCATGCTACTAGTGGAAGTGCCCGCTAGAGTCGCGGCCGTACGAGCGATCGCTCCCGGCGCCTGCTCTGGTTTGAACGTGCCGGACGAAGACGAAGAGCAGCGGTCGAAATGTGAATAAAGATCAGACATACAGTCGAATTTCGGTCGGGTCAGGTAAACTCAGCTGTCTGGGCGGCTCAAAATTTTGAGACTTCCTTTATTATAATAGCACATATTTCCTTTTTTTGTTATTAAGGAATTATTATCTATAGGCTACAATACCCTTTGTAATTTTATTGCTCTTTATCTTTGTAGTTTTTTCTGCTTTAGTGATAGGGAGGTAAACATTATTTTAATTATCATCCATAGGCTACAATACGTCTTCTTGGCCAATCCCCCAGACTGGGTATGTTCCAAACTTGATAGGCTACAAACAAAGAAACAAACAAACAAATAGAGTGCACTTTATTATGAGTGAAGACGCGATGGATCGCACCGCGGCTGCGCGGTAACGCAGTCCACAGTTTCGGGCTCGCAGAGCGGCTGCAGCACGGCAACGCAGAGAAGCGGATCTACATTTACGGGCTCGCAAAGCTGCAGCGGCACGGGAACGTCGGCAAGCTGATACAGAGGCGGCGAGGGCTCGCGCAGCTGCAGCGAAACGGCATCGCCGGCAACGCGCCATAGAAGATAACTGGTTCACACAACATATGACATCGCGATATGCTCTAAGATGCATATCGTATGATCATAAACAACCGACAACGATCAGAGGGACTTGCACTGACGTCGTCTTCTGAAATTTCAAGTTGGATTCCATAGAAGAGCATTCGGTATTTCACCGATCATAAGGCGGTCATAGTGAAAGGAAAACGCCGTCCACATCTCAACAACATATACGCAATGTGATTAACAAACAACTTTGCATATACTAAGCAGACGTGTTGTCACTTCTTTGCATGATCGAGTGGGCAATGTACGGGGGATTCACGGTTACCCGAATGATCCCCCGGAGCTTCACCCTCTTATCATCATTCAGTTCGTAGATATGCTGTGATTTTTTTTATTTAACAAGTCTGTTGCACGCATAGTCGCTGCTTGCGCAAGCCGCGTCCTAATGTCTGGGAACATTCCACGTTACGTTAGAATCTTCTTATAGGCTTGAGCGCGCAAACACGAACAGCTGAGATTATTGTGGAACTTACGCGTCATTAGCGATAAGGCTCGAATGTTCGACGCCGCATGTAAATAATGCCTGCGCGCATTGCCGCGGTTCAATTTATCGACGGCTGACGCTCTCTTCGCTGTTATCAGGGTGCAGTGTGTACTGCTGTAATTTGACTTTCCTTTTCCCGGCCACAAGGTCGGCCACATAAAGAGTTTCATCTTGGACACGCGGACTGCTGCCTTCGCCGACGTTACGACCTCGTGACAATAGTTTGGAAGCGTGTCTGGAGGGCATTATTGTATCTTTGAATAGCATAAAAAGCATAATCATACTTTTCCCTCTAATACCCTTGTTACACAGGCAGCCTAAACGGCGGTTACGCTAACCGCGGTTACGTTAACCGCGGTTCGCTGATGTTACACGGCACACGAAACCGCGGTTATGCCGCTAACCGCGGTTTTAAGAAACCGAGCTTCGCAACCTCGGTTAGGCAGATAACCGAGAAAATGGCGGCGCCCACCACCGATGAGTGCATGCCGGCGAGCGCGCGTGAAAAACGAACGAACTGGACGACACGGACCACGGAAAGCCTGATAAGGTTGTGGGAAAATCATTTGCGTGATCTGCGGAGGACGTCACGCGATGCAAAGGTGTACGCGGCAATTACAGCCGAGTTAAACGCCGAAGTTCCGCCTGACGCCGACCAATTCACGCCAAAGCAAGTCCGGATGGATGCTTTCGCGCTGTGTAACATCGGCGAACCCTGGTTGGCGCTAACCGCCGTTCAACGCGGTCAACCGTGGTTGGTCGTAACCGCGCTTGCTTTGCCTGTGTAACATGGGTAAAAGTGTTCTTGTTCAATTTTTGGTGCTTTACCGACAAGGCGCTATTCCGCTGGTGCAATCGGTCGGTATTCGGGGTCACTTATAGCGAAAAACTCAATTAGGATCCACAGATAGAAAATATGGCAGCTAAGGAAGCACGTGCGTTAGGGACATTTTGCAGACTCAGCAGAAAGCGTTCACGTTTGCGTCGTCATGTGCTCATCGTGATTTAGTGTATGTTTATTCGCCCGATATTTGAGTTGGATTACGCTTTGCTTTCTGGTGCACTTGCTTACAAACTCCGGTGACTGATTGCCGATAATGCCACAGTGACTAGGTAGCCATTGAAAATTATTTCATGGCCTTTTTGAATTGAATGGTACGTCTCTTCTGCAATCTCAAATAATAGTTGCTCGTGCGGTCCGCGGCGTAAATGTGACAGGAGGGATTGCCGCCTTTGAGTCACTGAAGATCGTCCATTTTTATGTCCGTTCATCAGTAATTAAACGTAATGCGGCAAGAAGCGCTGCGAGCTCTGTTGCTGTCGATGTCGTAAGGTGGAAGTTCTTAAATTTGATTCTTGTGGCTTTCATAGGAATCACGACAGCTTCGGCTGAGCTGTTCGGCATAACGGAGCCGTCAGAGTATGCGTGCATTGAGCCTCGGTACTTCTCATATAGCAGGAACAAAGCGAGCTTTTTAAGAGCCAGTGAGGACATATCTATCTTTTTACGGATGCCAGGTATAGCCAGGCTGATGATAGGCTGAGTCAGGCACCACGGAGGAATCGAAGGTCTCGGGCGGGCCGATCAAGCTGCACGTTCAGCCCATACAGGAAACAGTCAAATACTAATACCGCTCTCTAGAACTGACGCCGCATGGGAGCTCCGAGTGCTTTCTCGTCAATGCACCACGTCGCAATGGAACGAGCCGCACTTCAAGCATGCGCCACTATATTCCCTGGGCCCAACTCTCAGCCTTCAAATCACTCCTGGCCTTCGCCGAGGTGACTCTACCCGTCTGTGCAGGTTATGTCTGGGTGTTGCATTTAGACACGCGCAGGCGTGCCGCATAAGAATGGCCGACACCGCATCATGTGACCACTGCGGCAGTGATGAAACTATTCAACGCGATCTGTGCGACTACCCACGGTACTGTTCACAGATACAGTCACTTTGAAACGCGCTCGCAAATTGGACGCCCGCACTTTGTCGGAAGAAATAATCCTGCGCCATCGCGCGGACCTAACGTCACAGGAAAAGGCTGTGCAAGCGCTCCTGCGCTTTCTGCGTTCAACCGGTCTCTCAGAACGGCTCTGACTGGAATGTCTTGCGTGTTTGTGCATGTGTGTGTGGTGTGTGTTTTTTCCGTTTTCATTTTATCTCTCTCTCTGCCCTTTTTCTTACCCCTATTTGCCCACCCCTGTGCAGGGTAGCAAACCGGTCACTCGCGCCAGGTTAACCGCCCTGCATTACCTTTTCATCTATTTATCTCTCTCTCTCGGCGGCTGATTCTTGTAAAACAAGGTGGCGGGATCTAATCTCGGCCGCGGGGGCCGCATTTTCAATGGAGGCGAAAGTGCTCTCGGTCTGTGTAGTTAAATTTAGGGCACGTTAGAGAACCCCACGTGGTCTACGGCGTCCTTCATATGGCGTCCCTCATGGCGTCCCTCATACTACGGCGTCCCTCATAATTATATCGTGGTTTTGGGACGTTAAACCCCTGCAATTATGGATTCCTCTAGAACGCGAAACATTACGTCAATGCCTTGGGCTTCCTAAATTTGTCGCAAATGATATTTCACATAAAAATCGTGTCACATAAAAAATCGTATTATCGAAACAAAGTGCACTTTATGGTGCGATGATGTCGATCTCATAAGGAACTTTAAAAAAAAAATCAAAATCAAATCAAGTTTTATTCATTCATAACATAATGTACAAGATAAGGATATACAAAAGGAGGTCCCGTAGTGTAAACTGAAATGGGACCTCCTATGCAATGTTAACATAAATATTTGATTGGCAACGACAGTAACAAAGAATAGAAATATTACAAAATTTAATAATAAATCGTTAGCCTATTCCTCCGGGCTGGAGTAACGCTTGAATATAGCATGGCAAATCAGAGTATTTCAAATGTAAGGATCATTAGGCTGCGATAAAAGCCTTGCCAACATTGGAACCACAATCTACGTTAACCAGACATGACGCATATATCATAGGAGTACATATATAAAGCTTATTACTTTGTTTTAAAATTAGATAATCAGCACTGCAACCACAATGGGCCTTGCACTGACATTACGCCTGCATATGGTCTTTTTTCCCAAGCAATTTCAAGACCTCGCATGTTTCAGTGGCGGAGTGCCTCACTTCCGCACACAATGCTTGGGTACAATTCCTGCTGGGATTCAAATTTTTATTCGTTGCATTCGTCGGACCAACCCTGCCGATGTCGGTGTTCCTTAACTCTCTAATCCTGGGTAGATATTAAATGTCAATCATTTGCGGCGCACACCCACAAACCACGGCCCATGATGTACGTGTATATGCCACACGTGTCTGGAGGAAAGGTTTACGACGTACGTGACCGGATTCTTACCTTTTAGATAAAAAGCAGCTTTTCGGCTGGGCTTTGTCCGTAGTTCCACTGGCGACCGTCCGCTTTCTAAAACCTGCCATAGCCATGTGTAACATATTGAGCGCGCGCTCGCGCCAAGGAGAAGTTTTCTTCGTCTTCTTGTTCGACCGCCTTGATGATGATACGTGCAGAGCACTTTAGGGGCCCGGGCTGCCGTATGCTGTCCTAGCTTTCCGTAACGCAGAGAAAACCACGTGTGCTGGCACGCGCTAGCGCGTTCGCGCCTGTGTAAGTGGCTGGATAAGACTCTGTGGCCTCTCCCCCTTACACTCTCTCAGCAATCATCTGATGGCATCGGCGAACGGGATTCTTCAGACGCGCGATGAACCAACGCGTTGTATCCTAGTCAGAACGCGCTGGCACGGGCTAGCGCGTTCGGGCCTGTGTAAGGGGCAGGGTTGACGCTGTGGCCTCTCCCCCTTACACTCTCTCAGCAGTCACGTTATGGTATCGGGGAACGAGATTCTGCAGATGCGCGATGAACTCGCGTGGCGTGCTCCAACAAGAGTTTGGGATGAGTAACAGCAACAGCAGCTGCAGTGAATTCACGGTTTGCTCCACAGGCAAGGACGCGTCAACATCGGGCAAGGTGCCCGTGATGAACGGAACCTTAAGTCGACCCATGCGCTCCTTCGCATATCCACATTGTTCCCTTTAGTGGGAGATGGTAGCAGGACTGAAAGTTGGGCTAGTTGGTGATACATAATGGGCAGAAAACAGCGCGCAGACGGACGCGACGAAGAAATGGATACACAAACAAGCGCTGACTCTCAACTGTGGTTTATTAGGCATATGCAGATTTTTTATGCACAAATGATAAGCATCAAGAACATGCGCAGAGGAGCTGGCAAGGGACCATAACAAGGAAAAAATAGAAAAGGCTTTTATACAGTGAAGAGACTGCGCAGGAGCGACAAAAGATCAAACAAACATACGACTGATTAAGTTTTCTTCTTTTTCGTGTAAAGAAACCGATGTTTGGCTGACGCAGGACTCTCCTCCTTTTTTAATGTAGAAAGCTTCCACATGTTCCCGTGTCGTTTGATCACTGCGTTTAAAGAGCACTGTCGTGTCACAGAATAATGGCTTGCACTCACACGTGTTGCAGTACGAAGGCAGGTTGGCATACGTGCATGTCTTGAAGGTTCCGGAATGTTCTTTTAGCCATTAATAGAGGCAGCACCCCGTTTGCCCGATGTACACTTTTTTACAGGTTAAGGGTATTTTGTACACTACCCCTTGTGCACAAGGCACTGCTGCGTCACCGTGTTTCACACCGCATTTAATTTTGCTAGACCTCATTTTATCATGCTTTTTGTTCACCATGGGCACAATTTTCCTAACTTATTTTTGGCTGAAAATAGTGCCTGAACATCGTAACACGACGCCACATTTTTAACCCATGTGTCATTCTGTGCTTGTAGGGCATAGTGGCAAATTTTTTTGGTCGCTCTTTTTCTACACTTTTTGTCCCTTCTTAATCTGAGGGACTAGTCCTTCGCAGACGGAAGTGATTACAGGAGTCGGGAACTCGGCTGCCTGAAGGCGGCCCACCTGATCAGAAAAACTTTTTCCCCCTGGTGCCTAGACGACTTCCAAATCGCGGCCCCGAGGCTCGACGTAGCAATGCCCTTCTTTACTATTTTAGAATGTTCCGACTTGTAATTAATGAGTGGTTTTACAAGGACTATTTCTCGTTCCTTTTTACTAACATCAGGCGCGTACTACCAAAGCGAGATATCTTATCCAGTTTAATCGACTCTTCGGATTCCAACGTTATAGTGCTAACCGAAACGTGGCTGAACTCGTCTATCAATGACGGTGAAATATTTCCTTCTTATCCAAATTTCAGTATCTTTCGTACCAACCGAGATGGCCGGCGTGGTGGTGGCGTGCTCATTGCTACTCACCGTGACCTTAGCTGCAGCCGTATCGATATACCTACCCCACTCGAAATGGTGTTTGTGTGCTGTAAAGCCGTTCAACCGCACGTAGTCTTAGGTGCATGCTATCGTCCACCTGATTCCGACAGCACATTTATACATGTTTCATGACGCGCTACAATCACTAAAAACTCGGTTTCCTAATGCCCCAGTTGTCTTACTCGATGTCTTCAATTTTCCGAACATAGATTGGTCTGACCTTGTCCTCCTCACATCGAAACAAAACATTGAAAGCAACTTCGTCGATACATGTTTAACATTTGCTTTAACTCAGATTGTTAATGCAGCAATGAGGCAATCTAAACATTCCGCCAATATACTTTATCTCGTATTAACAACCCAACCCATCCCGATAGAATTACCCCGCTTTCATACCTCGACGAAATCAGCGACCATAAGGTCATTCATGGCACCTTCCAATGTAGGCTGAACCGCGCAGAAAAAACACGCAAAAAACTTACCCTATACGATAAGGGCGATTACAATAACTTCAATAAAGAACTAACGAAATTTTGGCAGTTTCTAGTTAAAAATTTTAACAAGCGATCGGTCACAGAAAATTGGTTAATGTTGAAATCTAAAATGAATGAGGTAATCAGTATTTACATTCCAACAATTACAATTAGTGAACGTAGCACCTCCCGCTGGTTTAGCCCTGAACTCAAGAGGCTCAAAAACAAAAAAAGAAACGACAATTTCGCTCCGCAAAAAACACTAACAATCCTGTGGCGTGGCAAAAATACCAGACCACCACGAAACTATTCTGCTCTGCCGTCGATAAAGCGAAGCGGCTGTTTAATAATACCACGTTGCCCAACTTACTCCGCACTAACCCAAAACAATTCTGGAGAGTGATTAACGCACAGAACGAAAACAGATGCATATCAATAATGGATCATACGGGACAACCTATCCCGAACAACGCAGTAGCAGAAGCACTAAATCTTACCTTTTCTTCCGTTTTTACCAGAGAACCCATTGAAAACCTCCCTGATGTCTCCCCCCACGTCTTTTTTTCACCTCAGGGCATCCAGAAAATCATCGAATCGTTAAAACTTACATCATCCCGCGGCATCGATGGTATTAATGCTAAGGTGCTGAAAAACACCAAAGTAATTACCAGTGTTATTCTTTCTCATAATTTGCAGCAATCACTCATCCGGCATCGTTCCTCACGACTGGCAAGTGGTTAAGATTGTTCCGGTTCCAAAGCCAGGTTCATCTACTTACAGGCCCATATCCCTAACCAGCATCTGTTAAAAAATAATGGAACATATAATTCATTTGCAAATTGCTAAGTTCCTTACCTCAGTTTAATGTTTTCATCCTAACCAACATGGATTCCAAATAGGATTTTCATGCGATACTCAGCTTGCACTATTCAACCACGACCTTGCGCTAGCGTAGACCTTAGCATACCAGTTGACGCCCTTTTTATTGACTTTGAGAAAGCATTTGACAAAGTTCCCCACAACCGCCTACTACTAAAGCTCTGCCAGTTAAACCTTAATCAACTTGTCTAGAATTGGATTCAGGACTTCCTCACTAACCGTCAGCAATTTGTAGAAGCTAACGACACGCCCTCATCCCTTTCTAACGTAATCTCCGGTGTGCCTCAAGGTACAGTTCAAGGCCCCCTCCTCTTTTTTAATTTACATCAATGACTTACCCGATATTTCGTCTAACATCCGCCTCTTTGCTGGCGACTGTGTTATCTACCGACCTATTGCTCACGTTTGAGATACAATTACTCTCCAGCATGACCTACTAAAACTCGACAAGTGGTGTCGCAAATGGCTCATGGTCCTAAATACTAATAAAACTGCACTTGTTTCATTTCACAGACGCCATAACTTACCTGCCGCTAACTATAATATTATTGGCTCCATAGTTTCTTCCCTAAGTTCCATTAAATACCTTCGTGTTACAATGAGGTTTATTGGACAAGCTTAAGAAACAGGCAGTAGAACACAGGGTGAAGAAGACGGTGGTGTTCGAACGCAAATCTCGTAGTGCCTCCGCTCTTGATGATGATCGTTTAGCCCCCTGTCATTGAGTTCGTTCCTTCATTATAATTGTCCCCGTCGAGAAAGATGAAGCCATCCTGGCGATCCAACAAGTGGAAACAAGCGGGTTGAAGTACGGCTTCAAGCGATCTACGTGAACAATATCATGTCCACGCCGACGACGGTCGTCGAGCTGCGTAAGCGGTTCAATGGCGTAATTGACAGGTGATGTGCGCTCGACTACGCGGTAGGGACCATGGTAATTTGAGAGTAGTATGGCATACAAACCAGGTGCGCAGGACGGTACATGCAGCCATACAAGTGTTCCAGGTGCGAACGTTGCGGCAGGAGGGTAGTCGTCATCGCGGGCCTCTTTCTGGCGTTGGTGGTTTGTTGTAGTAAGATGCTTGGCTAGTTGGCGGCATTCTTCAGCGTGACGGGCGGCTTCTGACACGGTCGTCCACTCGGATGCATCTGGTGCGCATGGCAGCAAAGTGTCGATAGTGCGCGTCGGTTGGCGACCATACAGAAGGAAGAATGGGGAAAATCCGGTTGTGACTTGCGTAGCGGTGTTATAAGCGTAGGTCACAAATGGAAGAACCAGGTCCCAGTTGGTTTGGTCAGATGCAACATGCGTCGCGAGCATGTCGCCCAGGGTCCGATTAAACCGCTCAGTGAGACCGTTCGTCTGAGGGCGGTAGGCGGTACTCGTCCGGTGTACAATATGGCACTGGTGGAGAAGTGCTTGAATTACATCGGAGAGAAATACACGGCCACGGTCACTGAGGAGTTCACGAGGAGGACCATGACGGAGCACAAACCGATGGAGGATGAAAGATGCGACGTCTTGAGCGGTGGCCGTGGGAAGAGCAGCGGTTTCGGCGTACCGTGTAAGGTGGTCCACAGCAACTATTGCCCATCGGTTACCTGCCGTTGTCAATGACAATGACCCATAAAGGTAAATTCCGACGCGGTCACATGGGCGGTCTGAGCACGGAAGCGGCTGTAGTGAACCTGCTGCGGGATGCGGTGGTTGTTTCCGTCGCTGACACTCGTGGCAGCCACGAATGAACTGACGAACATGGGTGAACATTCCGCGCCAGTAATACCGTTTCCGCAAGCGCTCATAAGTCTTGAAGACACCGACGTGAGCACATTGCGGGTCGGATTGAAAGGACGCGCAGACTGTTGAACGCAGCGTTCAGGGAATAACGAGAAGCCACTTCCTGCCATCTGGGGAATAGTTGCGCTGTTACAAGAGGCCGTCTCGAATGCTGAAGTGTGAAGCCTGGCGTCGCAGTGCTCGAGTGGTTGGAAGTGTGGGTGCCTCATATAACACGTCAAGAAGCGAAGCTGACCATGGATCGTTACGCTGGGCAGAGGAGACGGTGTCAACGTCAAGATCTGACACCGTGTGGTCGATAGAGGAGAGGGATGCAGTCTGAGTGGATAGTGGTGACCGCGGGAGCGCATCAGCATCGGCGTGCTTGCGGCCGGAACGGTATACGACGCGGATGTCATACTCTGGAAGTCGGAGAGCCCAACGACCAAGGCGACCTGACGGATCCTTCAGCGAAGACAACCAACATAATGCATGGTGGTCCGTAACCACATAAAACGTGCGGCCATATAGGTATGGGCGGAGCGTGACAAGTGCCCAAATTATTGCCAAGCATTCTTTTTCAATAACGCTGTAGTTTGACTCAGCCTTGGTGAGCGTTCTGCATGCGTATGCGACGGCATACTCAGGAAACCCAGGCTTTCGTTGCGCGAGAACCGCACCGAGGCCGACACCGCTGGCGTCTGTGTGCACATCAGTTGCAGCCGTAGGGTCGTAGTGGCGCAATATATGTGGTGATGTCAGGAGACGGCGAAGAGTAGAGAACGCTTTTTCACAGTCGGAGGACCAAGACGAGACATCGGTGGCGCTGCTTAAAAGCTGGGTCAAAGGCGCAATTTAGAGGCGAAGTTGCGCACAAACCGGCGAAAGTAGGAGCATAATCCTATGAAGCTCCGTAACTGCTTTACAGTCTTCGGTTTGGGGAAGTCGGCGACAGCGCGTAATTTAGCCGGGTCTGAAAGTATGCCGTCCTTGGATACGACGTGAGCGAGAATCGTGAGTTGCCGCGCAGCGAAGCGGCATTTCTTGAGATTCAGTTGGAGCTGAGCATTCTTCAGACACGTCAGGACATGTTTCAGGCGTACAAGATGTGTTGCGAAGTCTGGCGCAAAAACAACAATATCATCGAGGTAGCAGAGACATATGTTCCATTTCAAACCCCGCAGAACCGAATCCATCATGCGCTCGAAGGTGGCCGGTGCATTGCAGAGGCCGAAGTGCATGACATTGGATTCATATAAACCGTCAGGTGTCACGAAGGCTGTCTTTGGACGATCGGCATCTGCTAAGGGCACTTGCCAATAACCTGAACGCAAATCTAACGATGAAGAAAACTAGGCACCTTGTAAACAATCAAGGGTGTCGTCAATTCTGGGCAAAGGGTACACGTCTTTCCGAGTGACCTTATTTAAGCGCCGGTAATCCACGCAGAAGCGAATCGAACCATCCTTCTTTTTAACTAGAACCACAGGTGATGCCCACGGACATTGTGAAGGTCGAATAACGTCGCCTTTAAGCATATCATCAACCTGTTCGGTAATAACTTGACGTTCGACGCCGGAAACACGGTATGGTCGCTGTCGCACTGGCGCGTTGGAGCATGTGTCGATGTAGTGAAGAATGGTAGACGTTCGTCCCAGGGCAGGTTGAGCAACGTCGAAAGATTCGCGGAACTGGTAAAGCAGCTGGAGAAGATCAGAGCGTTCAGATGGCGACAGTCCGTCTGCGATCGACGAATTGAATAGGTCGGAAGGTGGTACATCAGAAGGGTTGAGAGCACCGATAGCTTCGAGGTCGATGCCAGATGAATCTTGATGCATGGTAAAAACTTGTCATTTGCCAATGGCTTGCACGCGTCCAAGAGATTCACCTTGACACAGTTGGATGGGATACGGAAAGCGATTGGTGACGCAGAGAACGCTCTTTCCTTGAGAAATGGAGAGGGTCAAACAAGGCAGAAGAAGAGGTTTCCGACTGAGCAAGAGGCTTGATGGCTCAAGGAAGGCAGCTTCATCACAAATGCCGGCGCAGAACACGGGTAGCAGAAGAGCTGCTATCGGGGGAATTTCAGTGTCTTTTTTCACGACTAGCTTGTGTGCGGCTTGCTGAGTGTGGTTGTAGGGCTGGTCGTAGAACGGGAAGAGTTCAAGTTCAGACTTGGCACAATTTCTAACAGCATGATGACACGATAAAAAATCCCAGCCAAGTATGATGTCGTGCGAGCAGGATGAAAGGACGATAAAATCAACAATGTAGTGGTCCTTCGCGATGATCAGTCGGGCAGTGCAGGCGGCTATTGGCCGAACAGGTTCTCCATTCGCTGTTCGTAAGGACATCTTATCAAGAGGCGTGGTCACTTTTCGGAGCTTGCGGCAAAGTTTGGCGTCTATAACGGAAACGGCAGCACCGGTATCGACGAGCGCATATGCATGAGTGCCTTCTACAAAAACTTCGACAATATTCGACGGCAAAGTTCGAGGACTTGAGCATTTCGACGGCGCAGTTCTTGCCTCCTGAACTGCGGTGGCTAGTTGCCTCATTTTCAGGGGCTGGCCGACGACGCATTGGTGACAAGGAGCGGCGACGGGGTGACGGTGAGCGACGAGACGTAGGTTGCGGGTAGTCACGTGAGAACGTGCTTGATTGAGGATCCGGATTTTCGTAACGAGACAGGGGAGGACGGTTCATAGAGGTGTTCTGGCAATGGGCGTCGGTGTATCCTGGCACGCGACGACGGCAGTATCGGGCGATATGGCCAGGGCCGCCGCATGCGAAGCCGGTTATCACGCGTTCGCCAGGCATTTGCAGCGATGGGAGGAGTCCATGTGGCGGACGGCTGAGTCGAGGCTGGGGTAGCGATGGGAGCAGCCCACGTGGCAGATGGCTGAGCCGGAACTGAGGTATGCGGCACACCATGAAACGGCGAGCGCTGGTAGGGCAGCTGCCGCTTTACTGCCTCAGCGTAGGTAAGAGGCGCGGCGACAGGGTGTTGCGAAAGGGGCGCAGACATGGCCTCAGAAATCTGTTCCTCAAGTGCATGTTGGAGCACGGGAGCCAACGGGGTTGCTGCCGCAGCGGCTGCTGCTGTGAGAGCTCTTGACGCTGAGCAAAAGGCAGGAGAGAAAGCTGACGAGCCACTTCCTCACGCACGAAGTCTTTCATTTGTGCGAGAACGTAGGACTGGTCAGGCATGACGTCCAGTGCAGCGACTGGTTGGATCGTCTGGGATGAACGTCGCGTGAGAGCTCGTTGCCTCCTCAATTCGTCATAGCTCTCGAGTTACAACTTCGGAAACAGTGCTAGGGGACTTCGCGAGGAGCATCTGGAAAACATCGTCGTCGACACCCTTCATGATGTGCTGTATCTTGGCACTTTCGCTCATTGAGGCATCGACGTGCCTGAAGAGATCGATGATGTCCTCGATATAGGCGGTGAAAGTTTCACCTGATTCCTGTGCCCGTGTGCGCAGACGTTGTTCGGCGCGTAACTTCCGTACGGCAGGGCGACCGAAAACGGCTGATATTGCCTCCTTGAAACCGCCCCAGTTCTCGAACTCAGACTCGTGATTCGTGTACCATAGCTTCGCCACTTTGGCGAGGTAAAAGCTGACAGTGCTCAACTTCGCAGCGTCATCCCACCGGTTGGGTCCACTCTCTTTTTCGTAGGACGACAGCCAGTCCTAGACGTCCTGGTCTTCTGTTCCCGCAAATATCGGGGGGGGGGGTCTCGCTGGTGAACAGGCCCGAGGCAGGCAGCGGCTGCGAGAGGTGGCGTCTGTTGGGCAGCGTGAGCTAGCATGGTCGACGGCAATGTGCGGGATCGGAGTTCCAGGGCGTAGGCGATGGGGGTACCCGGCTCCTCCACCACATGTAATGAGGTTTATTGGACCAGCCTAAGAAACAGGCAGTAGAGCACAGGGCGAAGAAGATGGTGGTGTTCGAACGCAGATCTCGTGGTGCCTCCGCTCTTGATGATGATCGTTTAGCCCCCTGTCATTGTGTTCGTTCCTTCATTATAGTGTTAACATCTCACAGAATCTAAACTGGTCTTCTCACGTAAGTAAAATAGTTAACAGTGCTAACAGAGCTCTCGGTTACTTTCGTCGTAACTTACATCTTGCACCTCCATCAGTCAAATTACTAGCCTACAAAACACTCATTCGCCCAAAACTAGAGTACGAATCCGCCATTTGGGACCCACCTCAAATTAACCTATGTAAGTCCATCGAAGTAATTCAAAACCGCGCAGTAAGATTCATCTACTCAGATTACTCATTTCATACCAGTGTTACTAACCTTAAAGAAAAGCAGGTCTACCCAACCTTGAACTACCCCGTAAGGTTTCGCGACTAGCACTGTATCACAAAATGTACCATACGTTTCATTATAACTCTCCCATTCAATCAGCCCATAGCACTTCAGCCCGCACAAGTCACCTCAAGGCCGTCTTCCCACCCCCTGCTTGCACCACAGCCCACCATCACTCCTCTTTCGCCCAAGCAGCCAGCGACTGGAACGATCTTCCCCCAAGTGCCATCCATCATTCCAACACAGATAACTTTCGAAATGCCATAGAATCATTCTTTTGTTAACCCTACATTGTTTGCCCACACCCTCATGTAAAGCCCTTTCTTGGGGGGCCTTTGAGGTATCTTAAATAAATAATAAAAAAATAAATCTGATGTTATACGCCCAACAAGGGTGGTGGTTAGAGAATGTTATCTTTAGGTCTAGAAACTGTATTGCGTTTTGTGAATGTTTTTCGCTGGTGAACTCAAGCCACATTCCAGCGTTTCGAAAGACCTCCAGAATCTCATAAGCGCTTCACAAGCGGTGAAGCCGTCGCGCTTCACCGCTTGTCAGTTGATTGATGGCCAATGCCCTGTTTGCCGCTATTAGTGCATTCCGTGTGCATTGCTGTAAATTAACTTTCCGTTCCTCGGCCACAAGTTCGGGGAAATAAAGTTTCATCTTGTACACGTCACCTGTGGTCTTCGTCGACGTCACGACCACGTGACATCTGGTGGAGGTGCTGCTTCTTTCATGTACCGCACGCCCCCGTCATGACGTGAACCTAGCCCAAGTCGAGAGGAAGACATCGACGGCAACCCAGAGCAGTGAGGAAGCCGAAGACAACAAGGTCTACGGCCAGAGTACGGGCCTTTACCTGAAAAGACCCGGCGGACCAAGACACCGACCTCGACCGCAGCGACGAAGACAGCCGCTGTGCCGTCTGTGTCTATTCTGTTCCGGCAACCCAAGCAACCTACCGCGGTTCCGGCAGCCTTCCGCGGTTCAGCACTTGAAGACCCGGAAAGCTGGCTCGAAGCGCATGACCAAGTGACCGTTTTCAATGCGTGGACCAGCGAAGACAAGCTTTGACATGTGTACTTCGCCTTGCAATACACCGCTAGTGCCTGGTTCGAGAACGAAGAGCGAACACTGACAACGTGGGACACATTTCGCACCAGGTTCCACGCTACATTCACGACCGTCATCCGCAAGGAGAGGGCCGACACGCTGCTCGAAACCCGTTCGCAGCTGCCAAACGAAAACGTGGGGCTCTTCACAGAAGAGATGACCAGACTCTTTCGCCACGGCTACTCTGAAATGCGGGAAGACAAGAAAGTTCGCATCTCCGAAGCGACGGCGATTGAAAAGACGTTGGAGATGCGCACCCGACAATTGAATCGCCACTCGACGCCAGCGTACGCCGTTCAATCTGCGTACGACCTGCGTGAAACGATTCGAGCGATCCTGCGGGAGGAACTGCGCAAGCGTTTACCGCCGCCACAGCCTCAAGTGGACTCGATCAGCGAAATTGTTCGCGAAAAAGTTCAGCAAGCGTTAGGAATTCCCGAACCACCGCAGCCTCATCCGGAGGCCATCACCTACGCTGCTGCAGTCCGCCGTCGCGTGCTCGCTCCTGACAACGTCAAGACAGCGCATAGCCACAGTTCGGCCGGCAGACGCCGCCGCCGCCACCACCACCGACGCTCTACCGTCCTCCTGTCGCCCAGCGCTATGTGCCCGTGCTACGCGCCAAGGAAGACCGACGTTTGGCACGCCCCTGACAGCCGCCCGCTCTGCTACCACTGTGGGGAGGCCGGCAACACGTACCTCCCGCAGCGAGGCGAACGGCCTCGCCACATCGACGACTACCTCCCCGGAACACAGTGGCAAGAACGGCGACCTTCGCTCTCGCCGTCTCCCGATCGCTACATGTCACGGCACCGCCGGCAGTATACTGGCCCAAACCGGGGCCGGTCGCCTAGCCCGTATCCGGGAAACTAAGGGCAGCAACCTATGGAGTTGCGGTTGCTGTACGACGAAATGCCGAAGATCCTCCGCGGCCGCCGACGATGACAAGGCGACGAGACCTGCAGGATACGACTCCAAGCTTAACACGACGACACGACGACCGATAGCTTAAACAGCTTCACCATAGAGAGAATGAAGAGATCGCGTGCCGGTTGATGAAGCAAGCAAGCGCCGGTTCATGGCAACGAAAGTTTTTTTACGACGGAGCACAAGTTACCGAGAGCTTACTAAACAGCTTCGCTGTTAAAAAGGAACCGCGTGGCGATATCAATGAAGCTGTATCTTTCAGAACGCTGAAGTTTAATTTGTGAGTTTCAAAAGCGTCTTTCCAAAGGCAGACACAGGACAGCATTAGGGCTGCCACTAAATTTGGAGTAAATGTCGCCGAACGACGAGCATAGAGTCACCAAAAGCCGTCATTTTTTTACAAATTTTGCGAAAAAAAGTCGCCATTCTAGATATCTTCCGTATACCTAGTAATAAACATTTCCACTAAAGGAGAGCCCCGTAGAATCAAACCATCAAAAACCCTTATATCTTAAAGCCAAAGCCCATCGCCGGCTTCACCATGGGAATGCTTGGTGCAGCTGGTACTCTGACAAGCAGCGAGATGTGTGTCGCTAGGGTGAATGAATGACAGGCTCATGATATTTCAAAGACGGTAGTCTTTCTTGGGATACTTAAACGGAGAAATTTTGGTCTGTCTGTCTTTCTGTTTGTCGGCACGTCACTCGATTCAGCCAATCGGCCAAAGTTGAACCACTTGTCCAAGGGCCTGCCATCTTGAACTGGTACGGCTGTTCATACTTGTGAACGTTGCCGATCAAAAAGTAAATATCACGCATATCTGAAGCGCAACATCACTAGGTAAGTATTAGGGGGTGTGTTCCTTTAATAGAAAATGCATACATACGTAATTCCTAAGACCCTACTTTCTTAAGCTGCGCTGAAAATGCGACTGCGCTGAAACTTGACGTCTTCCGTGCCCTCTGCACGAGCTCATTGTTGTGTTTCGGTTTCGGTTCTGTATTGCACTGTACGAATGCCATGGGGCGCCGCTATGGCATTCCTGTTTTACGCAGGCGACGTGTAAATAAAAGAGTATGCGTAGAGTACTCGTTGAGTGTGGACGTTTCTTCTGCTTCAGCGCATCGCGCGAACCGCGTGTTCGGGCTGGTTGGCGTCCCCACCGGTCGCGTTGGTCACCGCCGGTCTTCGCCTGCTGCTACCAGCCCGCAACACAGCAGCCATGTTTCCCGACGTATTGCCAGATGGCGTTCATATCTGACGCAGCGCCTCTTCTACCGTCTTTAGACGACATTTGCAGCGAAGCACGTAGATACGCGGCCAATTTTTCTTCCATTCCTCTCCGCTCGTTTCAAAGGTAAAAGTGTGGTAAACCTTGGGCGAAAAGCACGAAACCGTTGTTTGTAGACAGCTTTATTTAGCCTTATCTGAATTAAAAGTATTAAAATGTTTATTGAAGGTAACACGACAGAAGTCTTACAGGAACCGATCATTAGTGAGTATTATACCTTTCCTGTGCGAACTAATAAGACACCGGGCGCCGCCGACCCTTTCTCATAGCCACTTATATCTACACACGTCAATCTGTTGCGTTATAAATGAACAGGTGGGCAATGTAAAAAGTTATATAGCAATTGTTTTCATTGCACACGCTCAGCGGGAACAGTTCAGCTCGTATTCAGATTCGCCTCTCTGTGATACAAGGAAGTGCCCTTTCACCGTTACTTTTTGCTCTTGATCTCGAACCGTTGTGTCGCATTGTAATTACTCGGGATACGGTCATAGGTTTTAGTTATGGAACAACAACCCCCAAAGTAATCGCTTATGCCGATGACGTTGCATTTACATGTTCAGCTAAAAATGTGTTAAGGAAGTAATGTGTCTAACGCAGTCATTTTTTGAAGTTACTGGAGCATCAGCTATTTTGATAAGTTCTGAGGCGTTGGTTTGATCAATGGACACTCACTCCATCGCAGTGTGGCGATATTAGCTTGGACATGGGTACTTTATGACATCTTGCTGTTCCTCTTGATAATTCCGCAACATTAACGCAGATTGTTCTGATTGTGCCATAAAACTTCGCCATGCATGCTAGGCATGGGCTGTGAGAGAACTCTCTACATTTGCGAAGGCAAACGTCTGCAATGCATTTTTAGCTGTCAAACTAATTTACATGCTTCAAGTCCTTCATTGTGCGAGAAAAAATTGCAGTGGCTTAGCTCGGCTATGCCAGGATATACGTAGTGTTAGCAAATGTTCAGCTGAGTATTCTGAGCTTTCCAGATTGTCTAGGATTAGCTTGATTGTCATGCTTACTGCTGCTCCAATGACGCACATTCGGCGACATCGTTCAGAACCGGTAGACCTGGCAGCATGGCCGGGTAGCGATACCCATTGGTAACGCTAAAGAGCGGAATGTTCTGCTTAACGAGAAAGTTCTTGCACGTTGTACAAACCCGCGCCACGGTTTCGCCCCACTCAGGCGCCGCCACTAAACTTAACGTTTCACGCATGACACTACTTAGCGGCGTAAAGTATTTCATGTGCCATAGTCTTTCACACACGTCGCGCACGTATCCAAACGGAGTGTTTACGAAGTCCGTGTCGCAGGTCCGAGTCGCACTGGCGCTTTCGCTAACTTTCACAGTATAGGCAGTCTATCGGCGAGCCTTGACGTCATCGACGGTGTCTTGTTGTTGCTGCTGCAGAGATGGTCGGGCACGTCGCTCAGCATCCTGGCAATGCCGTTTTGCTAGACGTTCCTCCCTTTCCTCCAGTGTCTCCGCAGCCCGTTTAGCATTCCTCTGTTCATTCTTCGTACGGTGAACCGCTAATTGTCAGGCAACTACTTCGGGATCCGATGACATAGGCTTCTCGGCTCTTCTGCGCCGTTGAGCAGCATTTGCGCGCTCCTTCTCCATGGCGTTACCCACCTGCAAGCGCCAGTCAGAGGCGCTAGCAAGCGGCACTAGCGCATTGTCAGACGGCGACTGCACAGCGAAGGCGAATAGCTGCACGCGCCATGGCTACGACGTCACCCCTCGCGAATGCGCAGAGCAGCAGCGGCGAGTCGCACATGGCGGCGCCAGTCTGTCTGCCCGGCCGACGCCACTCCTCTCGCTCTCCGCCACCAGCAGCGGCGGTGGCTGAGAGCGCGTGAGATGCCGGCTCCGCACTCATCCTCGCGCATGCGCAGCACGGCTCATGATGACCCACGCGAAACTGGCTCCGGCTAGGCAAGTGTAGCTAACGCTACAAAAGTATTGAGTTATTTCGCAGGATATTCTTCCATTTCGTGTGGAGCCACGACGATGCTTGGAATTCATTTGCAAAAATACCCCATACAGGCGTCGTGTCCGGCATGGAATCGCGTTATCCTATGTAATATAGCGTGTTCAAAAGTAATATAACAGCCAGTGATCACACAATGCTAATTGCTCAACGAGTGTGTGGTTTAATCCTTACCACCCACTCCAAAGCACTCAGCCATAATACTTCATCGTCATCAGCCACATGCATCATATGCAATATTAACAAAGTGCGCATAACACCTTACAGATGTGTAGCGGGTACGTCGCTTATCAGCAGAAAGACGAATATTGGCGTAGTGGGTGCTGTCCTACTTCACAAAAATTATGATTTAAGGCGTAGTACATACCTTGCGAAAAACCAGAACTTCAAACACAGTTGGCCTGCCTCAACACGAAGCCGCGCTCAGAATTTGCATTAGGTGGTGAGGTAATCGTCGGTTATAACTATTTTTGAAACCCTTAGTTCTCATATTTAAATTTTTTTGCTTGACTGTGCGGAAAGAGGAAACTCGTCACAAGGATCATACAAAATACACTAGCTTTCAAATATTCCAACTGTTATTAAAGAGCACCAAACAAGGCCCTGGAAATAGTCGACCACTAATGATATCCAATTATCACTACTTATTAAAATACTTGCCATCTACAGTGAATCGGTATGCTGCAAATGCGACAGACAACTACGGCAAAACTAAGCGTCTGAATATGATATTAGCAAATTCGTTTTTATATTAACGCAGTGCACTAACACAATCATTCGGACTGTATTCCTTCGTATTTAAATGAGTGAAAGAAGTGTTAATTTTAAGGGTTCGTTTTTTTGTTATTCATAATACTAATGAACACTAACATACAATACTGCCAAGGAAAGCATAGGGTATGGTATTAGTAGTAAATGTAAGGTAAATGTGAGGAAAGAAAAATGAACGAAAAAATAACTTGCCGCGGGCGGGGACCGAACCTGCGACCTTGGAATAACGCGTCCGATGCTCGACCAAGTGAGCTACCACGGCGGCCATCCCCCCGTCCTTTTTTAGGGTATATATGTACATTTAAGCGTGGGAGCGTCAGTTTGCGCCGCCAGTAGCCATGACGGCGAGTGTGGAACACTTTTTCTGCCTGTTGGCGTCACGTAGCACGTGAACTTATTGCGAGCCGGCAGCTGACCAATAATCCCTCGCATACTACATGAAAGCATCAAGTGTGCCAGAACGAGACCCTCGCTATGAATGAAGGAAATAAGCGTTAATTTTAAGGGTTCGTTTTCATTTGTTATTCGCAATATTAAAGAACACTAACAGAGAACAGTTCCAAGGAAAGTATAGGCGATGTTATTAGTAGTAAATGTAAGGTAAATGCGAATGTATATTTCTTTACATTTACCTTCCATTTATTACTAATAACATCCCCTATAGTTTCCTTGGCATTATTGTCTGTTAATATTCGTAATACTCGTATTTATTTGTGATATCCACACTTTTATTGTAGTCTCAGGCCGTCCTCTGTGCGCCACGTGGAAAACCAAAACTGACGGACATGGCGATGAGCACAGATGCAAAGCAACGCTGGAACGTTTATGCATGGAGCCTATCTTTGTTGCAGATGGCAATAAAGACCTGTGTAAATAACAGTTTTCATCCTTGAAACTGTGCATTATAGAAACATATGAAATATGTACGCCATTAAACTTTTGAATCTGCTTGGACAAATAAATTTTTTAGCACACTAAAACATGACACTCAACATACTAAAATTTGTTCTCAGTCCACTTCCGGTCTCTACAAAACAGCGTAATTTCAGATAAAACTTGACAGTTGTGCATGATTGTGTAGGCCTCAGTAACCCATTATCCAGCATTCAATGATGTCGTTCAAAGTTGGCCGTAACACTGTGCAGCTGTACATTGAACTATAGTAATGGATGTGAGAAGTAACAACTTAATGAATTCTGATTTCGTGCATACTTTGAGCAACATTATTATCCGAAAGAACGTTGGAAAGCAAGTGTTTGCAGATGCGTGGTACAACCTGAAGGAGAACATTCCTGGGAACGTCGTTGACATTTTCCTGAGAATACAACATGTGTTCAACAAGAAATCACCTTTGTGAACTAGCGCGCCAACTAGTAAAGAAAGCGTACTGCGGCTACCAAGGACGCGGAGCCGCAGGTTTTAACCAGGGCGGAAAATTATAACTTTCCGCGTTTTCCTGTAACCGTAAATCGCCGCGACAGCACATGCGCATTCTGGTCGTCGAATTAATGACAAAGATTCAAATAAAAAAGCTTGTACAATAATGTGTATGCGTGTATGTACGCGTGGGGGCGCTAGCGCACCTATGTGCGTATGCGTGTGAAATTTTGCCACAAACGTGGTAAGCTTTGACGTAGCCGGCCGCGGCACCAAGGTTATGATGTTGAAACAATTGTGTTGCCATCGCAATGGGTGGGTGAGCGGTCCCCTGCTTCATCCAAAAACACACGTGAGTGGTTAAAAGTCACGGTTATTTTGGCGGTGTTTTTTTTATTACACAGGAATTGTCCATCAAGAAATTCCACCATGGTGTTAAGATATTTAACAACGACGGCTGCCAGAAAATTTTTGCGCGTCTGAGAGATGTCGTGTGCGATAGGAGACCCTATGTTGTAGAAAAAGAAGACTTGTATGTTGCTTTATGAGAATGCGCCGGATTAGACATCACTCGTTGTCCGCAGCTATTTATAAGCACGCCACGCTCCCACTGTACCCCATCCCCCGCATTCTAGGGATATGGCACCACCATACGTTTTGCTGTTTCCGAAATTAGAAACAACATTAAAAGGATGCGGTTTCTCAGCAACAGAAGAGATTCAGGGCATTGCGGCAAGAGACATCCGCGCCATCTTAGAAAGTGTGCTTGCAGGAGGCTTTCCAACAAGAAATTCAGCAGCCCTTGCTTTGTCGGGAGAATCGGCGCAAGAGGAGCTTATGTGTATGCCTGACGTACTACTTTTCTAATTTTTTTATTTCCTTCTTTCGCATTCCAGAATTCTCCCTCCTGACTGTCTTTTCCTCCATGCCGGGAATGGGACCGTCATGCGCGCGCTTAGCAGCATAAAACTGTGATGCCTTCATATCGTGACAACATTGAAATGTGACAAGGTGTAACGAAACGTCACCGCGATAAAGTACCAGATTTTCCGATCAGAAACAGCTGATCGCCGACAAATACGATAAAGAGAGCATCAATTATTGGAAAGTGGCAATTACAAGCCTGGACTTGGCAGTGTTTAACGCTTGAACGCTATCTAGTGAGGCGAACTCAGTGAGGTTGGCACGACAGATGTGGCCTATACACTGTGAAATAGCGTACATGTCCTGTTATATTGTCGTTTAGTTGAGAGAAGAGAACAGGGGGTATGGTTCCCTTTCCATAACAATATAGTTGGAAATATAAATGAATACTATAGCATTATTGAGAGGGTGGCAAGTATCGTAGTTGAAGTTAGTAAGAGGTACATAATGAAAGTAGCACAGGCCTAGGTGACTACATCCAGCCATGATGCCTTCTCAGGTGAACGCTCCTATGAGGACGTAAACTGAGCAGTGATTAACGTGAAAACATGGGATACTGTACCGATGTACAACTTGAATGCCAGTGTAGGCGGGAACCATGCTGTTCACCAGAAGGGGGGAGGGAATACGGCATCATTTCTTGAAATAGCAGAGGGCATTAATTGTACAGTTTCCGATAGGCAATAATTTACGGAGCTTGAATGCGTTCTACCCAAAAACGCGAAGAGTGGAAGTAGACGTGGATGAGCTATAATGGTGAGAGTAAGGGTGTAAAATATTTCCTATTGTGCACTCACCACGGTATCGAGCACGAGTGAAATTGTATGGCAGGGTATCATGTAATTACCATACGATGGTACGGCCTGAAATGCACTTAGAGTTGAAAAAGGAATGAAATAAACTGGTACGCAAGAAGTCAATGACATCGCGTTGAAAGGGAAACTACAGGAATTCAGGATCTCGCTCCAGAACAGATAAACGGCACTATGTTAAGAAACCCACCATGTCACTCAGGCAGTTAACAATAATCTGACAAGTATTACGTTGCTTGCAATAGAATTGTAGCGAGAGGGAGACGTGAAGGCGGCCGACGTGGCCGTGCCGTTCTCGCTACTTTATTAGAAGGCCCTAGTACCAGCAGAGCGGCAGCGGCTGCCGGCGTCCAGCCTCCAGGAGCGTGAGCACGTTCTACTGCTCGCGCCTCGGGCTCTGAGCATTAGCTGCGCGAGAGGCGCGGCGCGTAAGTGGTAAAATGGTGATGATGATCGTGAGCGGTGATGAAGATGCCGCTACAGATTACTCCCCCCCCCGCAGAAATGAAGCCGAAATGAAAAACTATGGGGGCGTATATACAAGGCTGGTGACGCGAGACAAGATGTCCGTGGGCAGTCTAGGTCGTCAACGGTGAAGGACTGTCGGGAACCATTGGGTCTCTGGCGGGCGGCTCTGGGAGAAGCGTAGAGGGCGGGGGTCGCAACGAATGGACGCTGTAGGCAGGAGCGAATGCACCCGAGGCCGTGCACGCCGGAGCCGAACCAACAAAAATGGCTGGACGCGATGACAGGCGCTACACTGGCACGATCGGCGAGGGGAACCACTGCGCGCACTCGGTGCACGTTGTCTTCGGCGCGAAACGAAACGCCGTCGTGTACGGTGGGCGTGAGCAGAATGCGGCAGCTTGCGACGGAATTGGGGGCTCAGCGCGGAGGATTGCGCTGGGGCACATCGAAGGCGCCGGCATGCATGCGGCCCTGTACAGGTCCTGGCATGTCCTGTCGTAAAACACCCAAAACGTCGTAGCATTGTGCTCGGTACGCCTGTCGTGCGAATGGTCATCGTCGGCGCTGTGATCAGCGCACCTGGATGGTGCTCAGATGTCGTGTGGGCGGCGTCGTGTGTCAAAAGCTCCGGAGGAAACCCGTGGTGCAACCGAGCAAGCGTAGTCTCTGCAGGTTCTGACGGTGCAGCTGCGCTCGGTGAAGCATCTACGGTAGACGGCACATGAGGGCCCGTGCGCAGGTCGGAATACTGCACGTCTGCCGTCGTGGCAGGCGTGACATTTGCATGCGGTGCTGCCTTTGATGAAACAGGCATGTCATCCTCAGGCGATTCCGTCATCGTTGCCGCGTCCCGCATGTTCGGCCGAAGTTGGTGAGGGGCACGCACTGCTGCTGCAGGAGACGTCAAGGGCGATGCGGAACGCTGCTGGCAAGAAACGCAGAGCTCTGATGACGATGGAAGGTCACGCTCGGGTATCGTCGACGGCGAAACCTCCGCAAGCGAGGGGCGCACAGCGGGCCAGAGGTTGTCCGTGTCAGCTTCCAGGTCGTGCGGCAAGGCAGCCAGCGTGGAAGCTGAGGTCAGGGACGTGTCGAGAGCTGGCGAGGACAGGGACGACGGGCGGATGGCGGGCATGCCTGATGGACCGTCGGCCGAGGGCGTCGAAGAAACGCGGCTCGTGGCGGACTGGTCGATGGCAGCAGCAACGTCGTCGGGCGCGGGAACCTCGGGCGTAGGATCCTGAACATCGTCGGGCGGGTCGTCCGGCGCGGGAACCACTGCGCTGGTGGCCGGACGAGAGGTGGATAGAGACGTAGCCGGGGAAGGTAGGTCGCGGTCATGGGAGGGCTGCGGGCCGGGTGGTACCGCTCGCGCTGGCGGAGGGGAAACCCGGAACTCACGGGTCCCCGGTAGCGGGCGGTACGTCTCGCCATAGCGAGCCAGCACCGCAGCGCAGAGGTCGTCGTATGGCTGCGGGCTGGATGACGACGCGGCGAACAGATGACGCAGCTCAGCTGGGAGGGCGTCAAGCAAGATATCGTGCATCAGTGGCTGTGCGGTGACGCCGTTCGCCGCGAGGCAGGCGTCGAGCTGCATAAACCACGCTCGGGGGTAGGCCGGGTGAAACGGCAGAACTGGAGGGCAGAGTCGCGGAAGCATGGCAGCGGGCCGCTCGGCGAAGGGCGTGTTCTCCGGGTCACCAATTGTAGCGAGAGGGAGACGTGAAGGCGGCCGACGTGGCCGTGCCGTTCTCGCTACTTTATTAGAAGGCCCTAGTACCAGCAGAGTGGCAGCGGCTGCCGGCGTCCAGCCTCCAGGAGCGTGAGCACGTTCTACTGCTCGCGCCTCGGGCTCTGAGCATTAGCTGCGCGAGAGGCGCGGCGCGTAAGTGGTAAAATGGTGATGATGATCGTGAGCGGTGATGAAGATGCCGCTACAGAATTCGCAGGTTCGATGTTCAGACAGGACATTAGCGAGCTTTCCCAGGAGACGAAATACCTAATTATGAAATATGAAAGCGTGAAAGCGTCGAACCCAACAGACCAAATGGAATAAGTACAGCTTTCGATGTTAATGAATAGGCGGGAGGTAGCCGACATGAGAAGATATAACATCAAGGCAATTACACATGCTCGAGAAAACGAACGAACGAAGCCTGAAAGCGGTGGAGAGAAAACTTGGCAATAACAAAAACCAGATGTATTCATTAGATACAAGGAAGGCAACGTCACTGTAAATATGAAAATATTGTCAGAAGAGCTAGATTTTTCTACAGATGTGTGCACAGCAGTCGGTAAAACCAGGGCGATAATCTAAGAAGTAGTAGTAGCGAAGAGGTATCGGAAATCCCAGCAGTAACGAAAGAGGAAATGGAGAAAGCCTTGGAGGGAATGCAAAGAGGAAAAGCCGCTGGTGAGGTTCAGGTAATATTTTATCTGTTGAAAGACGATGAAGATACTGTGCGCACACTGCATGAGATGTGCATTTTGACGGTGATGGTACCGGCATCTTGGAAGAATCCTAGCACCATCCTAATTCATAACAAAGGGAACGTCAAAAACTTCAAAAATTTGCAGGTCCGTTGTCTCCAATTTATTTACAAAGGTAATATCTTATAGATTTAGGGCCACCTTAGAAGTCAATCAAGCAAAAGAACCAAGCAGGTGTTTTACAGGATACTTTACAATGGATCATATAATATTACCAATCAAGTGATAGAGAAATCGCGCAATATTAGCCAGCCCTATATGTATTGTACATAGATTACGAAAAAAAAACATTTCATTAGGTCGAAATCTCAGCAGTCATGCAGACACTACGGAATCAGAGTTTCCACGAATCCTACATAAAAATAAAAATTAGGGTTCGCGTCGGAATGCAACCGAAGGTACCCTGCGTGGTAGTCACGTTTTCTACCACAAAGCAACGTCACTGGCTGAAACCGGTTAGGAAAAATACATTATACAATTGGCATGTCGCGTAAGGAGTCACATTAACAGATGTATGATCGTGACTAAGAACCACAGAATTGCACCAGATGCTACGCCATGTCAATTGCTTAAGAGTGGGTGGTTAAAAGCCGCCACCCCTAAAGGATGACCGAATATTAGGCATCATCATCATCCCCTCATGGCATGAATCATCATCATAGCATGAAGACGCTGGTCTTGAGAACACGGCGCGCGGTAGCAAAACTCACGTGACCGCTCAAGTTTCCTTGTTGGTGATTATCCTTGACTTCGAATTGTTTGAGGGGAATGCATAATAAAAACAGCGAGCTTTTTTCTCACATAATGCAGGTATATAGCTCTTATCACAGGTTTAGGTTGTTTGTTGGCAGCATGTCTGTCTCATGCATAAGAAGAAATAAAGAGACCGGAAAAGTAGCAGAATGATGGGTGAGATTGCGGCAAAATCATAGATGCATAACTTCGTTGCAGACTGCTCGCTGTGAGGCGCCCGAATACCGCGCGACAGCAATCAAAAGTGATTGATCTCGTGGAATAGCGGAGAAACATGGATGTTGAAATGAAGTATATTATTTGATTAGATGCGTCATATTGTCACGTGGTCGTGACGTCGACGAAGACGGCAGTCAGCACGTCCGAGATGAAACTGTTTATTTGGCCGAACTTGTGGCCAGGAAACTGAAAGGCAATACACTGATAGCAGCGAACAGAGCATCGACCGTCGATCAACTGACAAGCGGTGAGGCGCGTCGGCATTTAAACATGTGCCGTCGAATATTCCAGCGTTATCGCTGGCTGTCGTGCAAATTCTAGAATAAGCTCGAGTGTGCGCGTCTTGCGCGCAATCTTAACAAAACGATCTACAATGATCGCGAAGCTTCTCAAACAATGAGGCGCGGGTCACGCTGAGCGTTGCTGGCAGTCCTTGTGGGCGAAAACCAAATACAGCAGAAGGGATAATAAGAAACGCACGTGGCAATGCCCCCCTCTGAAAAAGCATCGTCTCGATGCTTAAAACAGAATACGGGGGGGGGGCAATGCATGCAACAATAAATAACAAGAATAAAGCAAGAAAGTACAATAAACAATAAGCAAAAGTACAGTCCTCAGATTCACTAACGCGCGTAATATAGCTTGAGGCGCACGACATGGACTACTTTAGGTCGCGCACGGCGCCGCTGAGAGTTCGTAATGTCATCAGGGACAACCTCGTAGTCGAGTGCGCCGAGGTGTCGAAGTACTCTGTACGGTACGAAGTATCGTCGAAGAAGCTTCTCACTAAGTCCCCGTCGGCGTATTGGCGTCCACACCCATACACGGTCACCGGGTTGGTATTCCATGTGGCGTCGTCGAAGGTTGTAGCGGCGGCGGTCAGTCGTCTGCTGCTTCTTGATCCGTAGGCGGCCGAGCTGTCGTGCTTCTTCGGCGCGGTGTAGGTAGGTGGTCACGTCGATGTTTTCCTCGTCGGTCACGTTTGGTAACATGGCGTTGAGCGTCGTTGCCGGGCTCCGTCCGTAGACCAACCTGTATGGCGTCATCTGTGTCGCTTCTTGCACGGCCGTGTTGTACGCGAAGCGTCCCATGTCTTGTGTTCCACGTCGACGTACGTGGCCAGCATGTCGGCGATGGTCTTATTTAGACGCTCGGTGAGACCATTGGTCTGCGGTTGGTAGGCGGTGGTGCGGCGGTGGCTCGTCTCGCTGTATTTCAAGGTCGCCTGAGTTAGGTCCGCAGTGAAGGCGGTACCTCTGTCTGTGATGAGGACCTCTGGGGCGCCATGACGCAAGACGATGTGCTCCGCGAAGAACTTGGCTACTTCGGCGGCACTGCCTTTGGGCAAGGCCTTTGTCTCGGCGTAGCGGGTGAGGTAGTCAGTTGCCACGACGATCCACTTGTTTCCGGAATTGGACGTCGGGAACGGCCCCAGTAAGTCCATCCCGATTTGCTGGAACGGCCGTCGAGGTGTCTCGATAGGCTGGAGAAGTCCGGCTGGCCTAGTGGGTGGTGTCTTCCGTCGCTGACAGCCCCGGCAGGTCTTTACCTAACGGATGACGTCAGCGGAAAGGCGAGGCCAGTAGTACTTCTCCTGTGTTCTTGCTAGCGTGCGAGAAACACCCAGGTGTCCAGACGTCGGGTCGTCGTGCAGAGCCTGGAGGACCTCTGGCCGCATTGTCGAGGGTACCACGAGAAGGCAATCGGCTCGAAGCGGTGAGAAGTTCTTCGCTCGCTGTCGTTCGGCGAAGTCGTCGGCACTTATGGTTCCCAAGAAGCAGTCATCCTCCTGGTCGTCCTGTGGCAGTGGGTCGACGGGGGCACGCGACAGGCAGTCAGCGTCGGAGTGTTTTCTTCCGGACGGTAATGTCGAATTCCTGAAGTCGTAGGCTCCACCGTGCGAGCCGACCTGAAGGGTCCTTCAAGTTAGCTAGCCAACACAATGCGTGGTGGTCGCTCACAACTTTGAAGGGCCTGCCGTAGAGGTAGGGGCGAAACTTGGATGTAGCCCAGATGATCGCTAGGCACTCCTTTTCTGTTGTGGAATAGTTCGTTTCTGCCTTTGATAGCGACCGGCTAGCATAACTGATGACCCTTTCCTACCCGTCAGTTTTCTGCACAACGACGGCGCCGAGTCCTACGCTGCTTGCGTCGGTGTGGATTTCCGTATCGGCGTATTCATCGAAATGCGCTAGTATCCGAGGCATCTGAAGGCGTCGTTTCAGTTCTTCATATGATTCGATTTGCGCCGTTTCCCACTTGAATGGCACGTCGGTCTTCGTGAGGTGAGTTAGCGGCTCGGCGATTCGTGAAAATTCCTTGACGAAGTGCCTGTATTAGGCGCACAAGCCAAGAAAACGGCGCACGGCTTTCGTGTCGGTGGGTGGCGGGAAGGCAGCGATGGCAGCTGTTTTCCGCGGGTCTGGGCGAACACCATCGCTGCTGATAACGTGACCCAAAACCAAGAGCTCCTCGTACGCGAAGCGGCACTTTTCAGGCTTCAAGGTGAGGCCGGAGGTCTTGATCGCTTCAAGTACAGCTTCAAGGCGCCAGAGGTGTTCATCGAAGCTTGAGGCAAACACAACGACGTCGTCCAAGTACACGAGGCACGTCTGCCACTTGAAGCCAGCGAGCAGTGTGTCCATAACACGTTGGAATGTCGCAGGTGCCGAACAAAGACCGAAGGGCATGGCCTTGAACTCGAACAGGCCGTCTGGTGTTATAAAGGCCGCCTTCTCTCGGTCTCTCTCGTCGACTTCGATTTGCCAGTAGCCGGTCGTGAGGTCCATCGACGAAAAGTACCTCGCGTTATGGAGTCGATCCAGCGCGTCGTCTATCCGTGGAAGAGGGTACACGTCCTTCTTCGTGATTTTGTTCAGGCGACGATAATCGACGCAAAAACGTAGGGTTTCATCCTTATTCCTCACTAACACTACGGGAGACGCCCACGGACTCTTGGACGGCTGGATGATGTCGTCGCGTAGCATTTCGTCGAATTGTTTCTTAACGGCGTCCCTTTCTCGCGTCGAAACCCGGTAGGGACTCCGACGGAGTGGTCGAGCATTTTCTTCCATTATGATACGGTGTTTAGCAAGGGGCGTTTGCCGGACCCGTGATGACGACGAGAAACAGTCCTTGTATTTCTTCAGAAGGCATCGGAGCTGTTGCTGTTGGCGGGCGGGAAGGCTTGGGTTTACGTCGAAGGATGGATTGGGCATTGCGGCTGTCGTTGTGGCTTCGTCAAAATCTGAAAAGGCGAACGCATCGCTGACAGCCAAGATTTCTTCGATGTACGCAATCGTCGTGCCCCTGCTCAGGTGTCTGTATTCTTGGCTGAAATTTGTTAGCCTTACGCTTCCTTTTCCTGCATACAGCCGAGCAATGCCTCTTGCGACGCAAATGTCACGGTCTAGCAGCAAACGCTGATCGCTCTCGATGACACCTTCAATGCATTCAGCCGTTTCGGTGCCGACGGGGATTATGACGCTGGATCTAGGAGGAATGGTCAATTGATCCTCGAGCACGTTCAGGGCATGTTGACATGGGTTCGTATGCGGCGGTGTCGCTTTCTCCGACGATAGAGTTATCGACTTGGTTCTTAGGTCGATGACGGCGCCGTGATGGTTTAAAAAGTCCATGCCAAGTATGACATCCCTCGAGCAATGTCGCAACATTACGAAGCTCGCAGCATAAGTGCGATTATTAATGGTGACTCTTGCTGTGCAGACTCCAGACGGCGTTATTAGATGGCCTCCCGCGGTCCGGATCTCGGGGCCTTCCCAAGCAGTCCTAACTTTCTTCAACATTGCGGCGAACGGTCCACTGATGACGGAATAGTTGGCTCCAATATCGACGAGAGCGGTGATGTTGTGGCCGTCGATCCGAACGTCGAGGTCACTAGTTCGTCGTCTTGCGTTGCAGTTAGGTCGGAGCGTCGGGTCACGGCTACGTCGGGTTCTTCCGCTGCTTCCACGTTGCGTCGCCAGGTCTACTTCGGTGCGCGTGGTTTCGTCGTCAGGGCTCTGTCTGGTTCGCGTCGTGTGCTGAAGGATTCGTCGTGGCGTCGTCGTCGTCGGCGGAGGATCTTCGGTATTTCGTCTTACAGCAACCGCACCTCCATCGGTTGCTGCCCTTAGTTTTCCGGATGCGGGCTAGGTGACCGGCCCCGGGTTGGGCCAGTGTATCGTCGGCGTTGGGGAGAGGCGGAGCGGCCTGGCGACGGCGATCGGGAAGGTCCTCGGGGGGGTCCACCGCGCTCCTGCCAGATAGTCGGCGATGTCGCGTGGCAGCTCACCACGCTGTGGTGGCGGTGCATTGACAGCGAAGCCATGTAGGCCCATCTGACGGTACTGGCAGCGGCGGTATGTGTGACCGGCTTCCCCGCAGTGATAGCAGAGCGGTCGGTTGTCAGGGGCACGCCAAACTTCGGTCTTTTGGGGGGGCGCAGCGCTGTCCTGTCGGCGGGCGGTATGGCGTCGGTGGTGGTGGCGGCGGAACTGCTGCGGCGGCGCGGCGTCTTGACGCGGGCGAGGAGGAGTGCTGCGGCGGACTGCAGCGGCGTAGCTGGTCCCTTGTGGCTCAGGCTGCACTAGTTGAGATGCTCCCAGGGATTGTATTTCCTGGCGTACGAAGTCAGTAATCGAGTCTACTTGAGGCTGCGAGGACAGCAACAGTTTTCGCAGCTCCTCCCGCACGATCGCTCTGATCGTGTCTTGCAGGTCCTCGGATTGCAGCGCTTGAACCTCCCCGAAGGTCGTCGTGGGAATGCGGCGGTTGTACTGCCTAGTGCGGATTTTTAGTGCCTTTTCGATTGTGGTGCCCTCGGAAACGAATTCCGAGACCGTCTTTGGCGGGTTGCGCACAAGTCCGGCGAAAAGTTCTTCCTTCACCCCCCCATCAGGAAGCGAACTTTCTTTTCTTCGGACATGGCTGGATCGGCATGGCAAAATAGGCGAGTCATTTCTTCGGTGTACGGTCCGACGTTCTCATTGGGGAGCTGTACACGAGTCTCGAGAAGCATTTCAGCCCTTTCTTTCCGGATGACGCTCATGAAGGTGTTGAGAAATCCGGTGCGGAAGAGGTCCCGTGATGTTAGCGTGGACTCTCGATTCTCGAACCAGGTCCTTGCGCCATCTTCAAGGGCGAAGTAGACATGGCGTAGCTTCTCGTCGCAGTCCCAGTTGTTGAACGTGGAGACCCGGTCGTATGCCTCCAGCCAGCTTTCTGGATCCTCGCATGGTGATCCGCGGAATGTTGGCGGCTCCCTCGGCTGATGCATGACTCATGTAGGCGCCACAGCGTCTGTCATTGTGGCTGTTGTCTTCGTTGTGATCCTCGTCTTGTCCGGTAGGGGTCCGTATTGGGGGGATAGTCCTTCCAGTCTGCGGCTGGCTCGACTGTCGCTGATGGTGCCGGTGTCTTTTCCACGACGTGGGCTGGGTTCACGGCTTGACGGGGGCGTCCGGAACATGAACGAGCAGCACATCCACCAGATGTCACGTGGTCGTGACGTCGACGAAGACGGCAGTCAGAACGTCCGAGATGAAACTGTTTATTTGGCCGAACTTGTGGCCGGGAAACTGAAAATCAATACACTGATAGCAGCGAACAGAGCGTCGACCGTCGATCGGCTGACAAGCGGTGAGGCGCGTCGGAATTTAAACATGTGCCGTCGAATATTCCAGCGTTATTGCTGGCTGTCGTGCAAATTCTAGAATAAGCTCGGGTGTGCGCGTCTTGCGCGTAATCTTAACAAAACGATCTACAATCATCGCGAAGCTTCTCGAACAATGAGGCGCGGGTCGCGCTGAGCGTTGCTGACAGTCCTTGTGGGCGAAAACCGAATACAGCATAAGTCATAACAAGAAACGCACGTGGCAATATTTGGAGTTTGTTGAGGTCATTTGATCAAACTGCATTAAAAACCTCGCTTAGGGAGGCTCTAAAACGTGGTCATAAACAGCTTGGATAGCTTACTGCATCAGACACCTGCATTGCAGTTCCGTTTTCATGTTTTCACTAATTACCATTACTTGACCTAAAAGAACACTACATTTTCTGTCATCCATCGGACTTTGGCTAGTTGTTCAGTGAACGTGTTAATCGAGCACGTTTGAATCACAAGTATTTTATCGCTGCCGCTTTCATTGCCATTGTTTTTGCAGAATTCACAAGTCATCTAACTATCTGTATAATAAGCTTTATGAGCCTAGTAGTGACACATTAGTTTCGTGGTATTTGTATTTTCGTAGACACTCGAACAAATAGAATGACGATAAGTCAGCTATTATTTAGCATGGACATTGATGCAGTTCTTCCTGTTACTTTTTCAGCAGCTTTATATAATTTTTAATAAGTTCTTGTTTAAAGTAAGCAGACATTATACACAGTCAGTTAAACTTCCTTTGTTGAGCGAAATGCCCTTCGTTATCGTGCAGGAAAAAGAACTGGGGAAGTCAGTTTGCCCTTGCAGTGCCAAGTGGGCCCTCCCCTGGAGCTTTTTGTCGGCAAGTACCCTGAATACTTACAGTGAGATCGAAAAAGCCTACATACCAGCGCTTATAGAAAACCGACAACGGTAGACACATCGTAATGTTCCTATTACCCCAGCCCACCTTACCAACAAGAACTTCATTAGTCCTTACCCAATTCGTGAGAACATTCAAACCTCTTATTTCTTTATAACAACGAGCTAAAGCCTTACATAAACAGTTTTTTTTACTACGCAGACGTGGTCTATGTCGATGCCACAGAGTATCCGTGCGGCCACACATTCTTCATATGAGCCGTCCACTCCACCGCAGTGTTCAATATCCATTCCAGCACCTTCTTTGGAGGAGGCGGCGGGGTCACTTGCCGCTTCAATACGCAATTACTCTGTCATAGTGACTCCAACACTGTCATATACATGTCCACAGCGAGTAAGGTTTGCAGGATAGCCCTTCCCGCTTTTTCCCGTAATCTGCCATTCCAGCTTCTGAGTTCAATCTGGACACCCCCTCACGCAGGCCTCATCGGCATGGAAATGACCTACGCAAGTGCTTCAGCTTTCACTGACTTGATTTGCTTTCAGCTTTCAGCTTTTCACTGACTTGACTTCAGCTTTCAGACTTGTCTAGGGGATGTTTCAGGCGCCTGTAATCTCCCTCCAGCATTGCCCACCAAAGAAACATTACTTACATAGCGCGAAATTTGCGGACACTACCACTTAGGTCGCCAAACCATCCCACCTTTGATGCGTAGGTAATCACACACAGACGAAGTATTATAGGCAAAACTAGAGACTCGAACTTTTCTCTCCCCTGCATTTCGCCACGAAGAGCACCTCGTAGTATACCCTTGTTCAGCGCGCAAGTTTTGTCGTGCAAGCTCAGCAGACATCAACGACATTACGTGTCAGTGCAAAAACCACTTTCCATCCCCAACCTTTGTAGTGTTTTATGTAGCCAGGTGTAGTGGGAGGCTACCATGCGCAGCTACAGCCCCGTACTTCAAGATGGTATCTTGGGGTGGGTTGACCTGCTAGGAGAGCCTTACTACCGGTAGCATAATCTCCCCCGCCTTCTTCTCGCAGCCCCGTTACATTTAAGATGGGATAAATAAAGCAGTTTCTCTATCTCCTTCTCTTTCCGCTTGCTCCATGAGGGTGCAGCTTGATTAGTGCCGCACAGTGTGCATCATGAATCAATTAACAAAAGAACAAACATTTTAAACCTAGCGCAACAATCCCATCATTATTTCTGAAATGTGTTTCGATATGACGGATGGGAGAGTTCGTGGAAAAGATGCCTGAAATTCGCTTTTGCCGATTTGAGTGAATAAATATGAGAACGTCGTAACAAACATAAACGAAAAGTTTTGCTCACATTTCTAACACGAGCAGGTGCCGAAACGACAGAACCTAAGGTCATGTTCCCAATCATATTTCGTTCAATTTCTTTACTTTTGCTTGACGGAACATACGCAGTCGCCAACGATTCGAACCGTTAGAATATATCATATTCATACAACTACACTTCGTTGCCAAGAAAAAAAACCAAAACTGTGGACGAACTCGCGGCGTGCAAAGCGCCTGTACTGTTGCGTATTTCTGACTGACAGAATTGCGTAGGGAATTGCATTTATACGTAGCTGTACCCAGCCCTTTCCGGATGACTTTATCGCTGTCTACGGCTGCGTTTCAGCGTGGAACCAAAGGCCGATTTCCATTGCACACATTAAAGTGGAAGCTTTAAGTAATGGCTGTTGTTACACTACCGGTACTTAATACAGTGTCCCTTTAGTGTCCGCGCTAGATGTTTTGCGAGTGATAGACATGAATTTTGTCTTAGAGGTACTCAGAGAAAGGTTAATGTCCTATTAGGAATTCGCTATGAGCGCTCCTGCGCGTCCGGTACGGTTTCCAGTGCATCTTTTCGGGCGCCGGGCATCAGCATATAAGGGCTCTTGGTTCACATGGTTGCGTCGAAAGCCAATAAGTTTATCGTTCGAAACGCGAAATGCAAAGTGCTACTCTCATACTGAATAATTACTGTTGCAGTAATTGTTCAATATGAGCCGTACATATGCGGTTGGCAGTCATTACCTACGGTGAAAGGAAAATGTGATGTGGTAGTCTACCGAACAAAAGTAGCGCAGTCTGTAACTTGAAATTATAAACTCTAACACTCTAGTTTTGCTCAGTGATCTTACTAGAGTATTTGATACTCAGGTCTGTTTACAGCTTCGGAGATTTGAAATTTATGAAGATTTCCTATAGCCCCTTTTTAGCCTGTAAGTTGTGCCCCGGAATATAGCGTACTGAAGCAATATTAATAATCTTAATGCCAAGTCCGATTCTTGTCTTATTTTGATGTATTCGGGTTTTACCCGCAAGGACGGTTAGCAACGCTCGACGGTGACCGCGCCGCAGTGTTCGAGAAGCTTTGCGACTGTAGTAGATCATTTCCTTAACATTGCGCGGTTGACACGAATCGTCAACATTATTCCACAGCTTGCGCTTCCACCAGTGATAAGGCTGGGAAGTTCGATGTGTGATGTAAAAAAAGACGGCGCATCCCAGCGATAATCAGTTTTCCGACGGCGGACGCTCTGTTCACCGCTATCAGTGTACAATTTGTATTTCTGTAGTTTGAGTTTCTGTTTCCCGGCCACAAGTTCAGCCAAATAAAGAGTTTCATCTTGGACACGCCGACGGCTGCCTTCGTCGACGTCACGACACCGCGACATCCGGTGGAGGTGACTTTCGTCCGTGTTACGGACGCCCCCGTCAAGCCGTGAACCCAGCGCAAGTCGGAAAGAAGACATTGACGCCAACGCCGAGGTGCGAACAAGTCGCAGGCAACAAGGTCTGTCGCCAGAGTACAGACCTCTACCTGAAAAGACGCGTCGAACCGAGACCCTTAACTCGATCACAGTGACGATGACAGCCACTGTGTTGAAAAACTGGTTTGTGGGAGACATACAGCGTAAGCGCTGTATGTCTCTACATACAGCTACAAGCAGAACAGCGTAAGCGCTGTTCTGCTTGTAGCTTACGAACTGCTTGTCGGCTAAAAACGATCATGACGGCGGTCTTGAAATCGGCCCAAGTCGCAAAATCGGACGCGTGGTTGTGGTACTACAAGCTTGCTACGCCCGCGAGGTGGAATACCAAGTTGCTGAACTTGCCTTCTTCGTCCCATTTATTGGGGATGCTGATGCGCTCGAAAATTGCGAGCCAGTCCTCCACGTCGGTGGTATCGGCGCCAGTGAAGATAGGTGGATCGCGTATACGGGGGACACCGGGACATGTGCTCATTGCGAGAGGAGGCTTTGCTGGGCGGCGTCTTGAGGCATGGTAGATGGCAGGGTACGGGTTCGAAGCTCCAGGGGCATTGCATGTGAGCAGAGCACTCTCCACCAAATTGTTAAGGTGTTTAATAGACGGCACTCAACGACAATGTGTAATGGCGACAGTCACGGCAAGGCACGAACTCCCTGCGCGAGCGGCGTTCTTTCACAAGCAACCAAAGAGCAACCCACTAGAAGGCACCGGAGAAGGCAACCCATTACTATGTTCCAAGGCTTCTCTAAAATATATATTATATAGACTGCGACTAGGTTCTGTGGAATTGCGCAAGGTGGCGGCAGGGTTAAGAAAGGGAAATTGACAACCACCCTTTTGTAGCACCCTTCCGCCACCTTGCGGGATTCTGCAGAATTGATTTGCGAAATATTGCCCATGTGCTTCGAGTAGGTGATAAATTCGCCCTCGCGCTGCCAATTATTAGTACATAATTTCTTTTAAGGCGGGAGAGAACACAATCATAAGAAAGGACACGAGACACAGCACCTCCCGTGTCCTTTCTTTTGATTGTGTTCTCTCGGAGCTTAAAAGTAATTATGAACGTTCATCAACTCGCCCAACAAAACGTCCTCTTAAATTTCAAGTATCTTGGATAGCTCACTTGATGGAGCAACCGCTCCGGCAAGTCATCGGCCCGGGTTCGATCCGCGGACCAGACAAATGTTCCGGCAACTACGGGGCTTTCTTTCTGAGAAATCCGGTTGGATTCCCTTGTCGCTCTCTTGTATGTATATATATATATATATATATATATATATATATATATATATATAATATTCAAAAGCAAGTTCTGAAGGCCCGGTGCACATGTAGTCGAAGAAATGAACAAGCATACTTACGAAAGTTGCAGATTTTCAGTCATTTACGTTTCGGCTGTGGCATGGCCGAAACGTAAATGAGTAAAAATGTGCTATTTTCGCAAGTGCAATCTTTTATTTCATCCGCTATATATCAATCTATATATAAAATTTATATATAGATACATAAATAAAATAGAGCCAACCTGACGTCTCCGTCGATACCTGGGACCTCCTCTTGCAAGCGTAGCAGGGCCCATACCACAAAGGGGGTGCACTAATAGAAATCAGGACAGTGACATTATTATCAAACTGATTGTTTATTTATAGATATTCTGGGAATGCTTCTCACTAAAGAAAGCATCTAAAAATATGTTGAAGGTGGTCTATAGATTTTGATTTACGCCACTTTGTACTCAAAGGGGAGTGTCGGCATACCAGGTCTATTAAAATGTAAACGTAGTGATGCGACTTCACAGCGCATGCCCAGCAATGTCTTTTAATTAACGTTTTCAGCATGATATGTGGTGACACGTGACCACTATGTGGTTATATAAAAATGAGGCCAGGCTAGAATAATATCATGTGTATATATATAAAAGTATTGAGATTGTAATCGGATGGCAAGGAGACAGCACCCTTGATGAGGGCCGGCTGCTCTGTTCTGGTTCTTCGCCCTCTCTCTCCCATGTCCTCCTAGTCTCCAAGTCAAGGTCTTAATCTCATGTTATAAAACTACATGTTACTACATGAAACTCATGTTAGAAAAGTACATAACGTAACTTTACGTTTGTGGACGGACGGCGTTCTTAAAGCCCTACACATATACTGCAAAGTCGTTTTGTTTTCCGTTGTGTGTGCGCGCATCAGAAGCAATGGACCGTACTCTCCAAGTGTTCTCGCCCACACCATCGGAAATAAGGAAATCGCCTGCGTAATTTGCGCGCAGTTTGCTTGAAGACGACAATGCACGTCGCTGTGCGGGACGCCACCTCCTCGGATGGTGGCATCGGTGGTAGTACCATTTTTGCGCCGATTTAGCATGTGCGATCTTCCTCCGGGGCTCCACTCGGATATCACGACGAAGTGTCTATTCTGCGTTGAAACGCGCAACTTTGACGGTGTCTCCAAACCGAATGTAACCTTCTGTTTCGGCAGCTGGCCGTGCCAGGATATCGTAGGGGTGAGTTCCCGTAGTGGTTTGTGAAGCCGTAAACACTGCGTATGCACCCGTTGGAGGTGGTCTTCCCAATAACATGCACCTCATTTGCGGTTCCTGCATTTCGGTGCAAGTCGAGCCTGGACAGTCTGGTTCGACCACTCCCTTAGTCCGTTCACCTGCGGATGGTATGCCGACGCGAATTGACACTCAACTCCAGCCTCTTGGAGGTAAATGAGCAGCTCGCGTCTGCGGACGATGGTCCACTGGTCGGAGATCAAATTTTAGGAACACCGTGTCTCCATTCCAATTGCTCTTTCAGGAATCGGAGAATGCAGCTGGCTGCAAGCGAGGGCAGGCCGTGACCTCTACGAACTTGGACAAGTCATCCAGAGCAAGTATAATATAGCGATTACCCGCTCCTCACATTGGATTACCCGCTCCCCATATTGGAAGATTCTCGAGGGAATCTATGTCCGACGTGTGCAAAACTGTGTTAAGAGTATAAAGAGGTTTATTAGCGGCGACGATATTTGACGATACAGCGACAGTCAAGGCGGGGCCGACTCTCAGCGCGAGCTGCGTTCTCTTCGAGCCGAAGAGGGCGACCCACTAGAAGGTGCCCGAGAGGACGACCCATTACCAAGTTCCAACGCTTGGCTACAATTACCCCCGGGTAGGAAAAGGGAGCCACCTGGCGACCTAGCAACTAGTCACTTTGAGGGGGTCGTGGTAGGGCTTCAGGCGCTCCACGTTGACAATGTCGCGCCCTCGACGGCGCATGTCCGAAGACGGTTCTATGGGTTCGATGAGGTAGTTGACCGGGGATGTGCATTCGAAGACACGGTAGGGGCCTTCGTATTTGGGCAGTAGTTTGGAAGAGAGGCCAGTTGCAGTGGTAGGGACAGAGAGCCAAACGAGCGCTCCAGGGAGGAACGTGGGCGCAGAAGTGGTGTTGTCACCGCGAATGCTCTTCTGCCGTTCTTGGTTATGCGTAGTGAAGGTCTTGGAGAGCTCACGACACTCCTCAGCAAGTTTGGCTGTGGCAGAAATAGGCGCACATTCAGAGCGATCCGGCTTGTATGGAAGTATCGTGTCCATGGTGTGCGACGGGTGCCTTCCGTACAGTAGGAAGAAGGGTGAAAAACCAGTAGTGCTCTGAGGGGCGGTGTTATAGGCGTAGGTGACGAAGGGCAGAATGGCATCCCAATTGGTGTGATCGGCGGCGACGTACATCGAGAGCATGTCGCCGAGCGTGCTGTTAAAGCGTTCGGTTAGGCCATTCGTCTGCGGGTGGTAAGCAGTAGTTTTGCGGTGCACAGCATGGCACTCTTTGAGAATGGCTTCCACGACTTCCGACAAGAAGACACGGCCTCGATCGCTGAGAAGCTCTTGGGGTGGTTCGTGACGCAGTATGAATCGGTTTAGTAGGAAGGAGGCAACATCACGCGCTGTAGCCGCTGGGAGGGCGGCGGTTTCGGCGTATCGCGTTAGATGGTCAACAGCGACGATGGCCCAGCGGTTACCAGCCGAAGTCAGAGGAAGTGGTCCGTACAAATCGATGCCCACGCGCCCAAACGGACGGTTAGGGCAAGGTAACGGTTGTAGACCTGGTGCCGACACGTGCGTTGCAGGTTTTCGGTGTTGGCAATCGAGGCAGGAGCGAACGAACTTCTGCACGTAGCGGTACATCCCTCGCCAGAAGTATCGTTGTCGAATGCGGTGGTAAGTTTTCGATACCCCAGAGTGCGCGCATTGCGGGTCAGAGTGGAAGGCCTCGCATATTTCAGAACGCAGACTGCGGGGTATCACTAGTAGCCACTGGCGGCCGTCGGCGTCGTAATCGCGTCGGTGCAGTAGGTCGTCGCGAACGGCGAAATGGTGGGCTTGACGACGCAACGCACGAGTGGATGGTGTTGCGGACGGATCAGTTAGCAAGTCGATCAGCGAAGTGATCCATTTATCCTTGCGCTGTTCGGTAGCGACGGTGTGAACGTCGATTGAAGCAACAGCTATGTGAGATACTGAGCAAGGGGCATTGTCGTCAGGCAAGGGAGAGCGCGAGAGGGCGTCGGCGTCAGCATGCTGGCGTCCGTTGCGGTACAGCACTCGGATGTCGTAGTCTTGCAGGCGAAGTGCCCAGCGGGCGAGACGGCCTGAGGGATCCTTCAGTGACGACAGCCAGCATAGTGCATGATGGTCGGTGACGACATCAAATGGGTGGCCATACAAATAAGGTCGAAACTTTGTAAGGGCCCAGATGATCGCCATGCACTCTTTTTCCGTGACCGTGTAATTGGTCTCGGCTCTGGTAAGCGTACGGCTTGCGTATGCCACGACATATTCGGGGAACCCTGGTTTGCGTTGCGCAAGGACAGCGCCGAGGCCTACACCGCTGGCATCCGTGTGTACCTCCGTTGGGCCCGTAGGATCGTAGTGGCGTAGTATGGGGGGAGACGTCAACAAACGACGGAGCTTTGCGAACGCGTCGTCACACTCGGACGACCATGGGCTGTCCGAGGGCCGAATAACGTCGCGTCGAAGCATATCGTCGACTTGCTCATCAATGACCCGACGTTCTGCGGGAGACACGCGATATGGACGTTGCCGCAGTGGTGGTTGGGCGCCAGTGTCGATGCGATGCGTAACAACGGAAATGCGGCCAAGAGAAGTTTGCCCGATATCGAAAGAAGAACGAAATTCTTCCAGCAGGCAGAGAAGTTGGAAACGCTGGACCGAGGTGAGGTTGTCAGCAATGGAGGACCTAAACACATCAGCAGCTGACGAATCGGACGTGGAAACAGCACTGAGCGCACGGGAACTGGGCCAGTGCGTGTCGTCGGGTGCGTCCATAACTTGTGCGTCTTCGAGGGGTTCCACTCTGCCGAGACATTCCCCTCGCACCAACGTAACAATGAACGGGGGTGGGTTGGTCACAAAAATATCCGTGTTGCCCTGAGTGATTTCCACGGTCGCAAATGGCACCAGCAAGCCTTTCCTAGTGAAAACGCGATCACATGGAGAAAGAAGTGCAACGGCGTCGCAGAGACCGGTGCACTAGACTGACACAGCCGTTGACGAATTTGCAGGAACTGTGATGTCGTCTTTGACGAATACCTTTGACGAATACAGAGCGTCCTGAATGATGACGCGGGCGGTGCATACCGTCGTCGGGTGAATACTTTGGGCGCTGGCTGTACGGAGGGAGAGCCCGGAAAGTGGCGTCGTCACTTTTCATAGCAGGCGGCTTAGTTTAGCGTCCATAACGGATACGGCGGTTCCAGTATCGATAAGGGCAGAGGCGCGAACACCGTCCACAAAAACGTCTATCACGTTCGATGGGCTTCGCTGAGGGCTTTCGCAGTTCGATAGCGTCGCAGCCCTTGCCTCGTGGACTACGACGACTAGTTTTCCTGATCGCGTGGTACCGGACGTGGCCGCATCGGTCACAGCGAGCGGCGTCGTGGTGACTGTGAACGGCGGGTAAATGCAGCTGGGCGAGACGTCGGCGACGGAGGCGTAGGTGGGTCGTAATATGGGCGGTTCGACTGGCTGGTGGCAGGCGACACGTCTCTAGGCGGCTGCACGCGATTGCGATAGCGCGCCACGTGGCCGGCGTAACCACATGCGAAGCATATGGGGCGATTGTCAGGTGTGCGCCATCGGTTCGCTGGGGCAAGGCCCGCCCACGGTGCAGGACGGGATTGACGGGGCGGCAACTGATAGGACTGCATGGTGGGCTGCATTCGTGGCCTGTGCGTTACGTCGGCGTAGGTTACCGGTACATCCGCTTCGAAAGAGTGAGGTCGAGCGGAGGCTTCGGCGTAAATGTGTGGTGCAGCCGTAGCGATTGGTGGGGGCGTTCGTGCGACAACTTGGGCGTAGCTCAAAGGTGCAGGAGCCGGATGGTGCTGGTGGTACTCGGGCATGACCTCCGCGATTTCCTGCTCGATTGCTCGACGGAGGGGAGGCAGAAGGGTGGGCGACGGCTGTTGAGCTTACCGAGGGTGAGCAAAGTCCAGCAGAGAGAACTGGCGCGCTATTTCCTCGCGCATGAATTTCTTCATCTCTGCGAGCAACGCGGAGTGGTCGGGTACGGTCGACAAGCCAGCGAGTTCGGCCTCGCGTGATGGAGAGCGACGGGTCATCGATCGCTGCCGGCGCAGCTCCTCATAGCTTTGGCAGAGCGTTATGACCTCTGCCACTGTGCTGGGGTTTTTGGCGAGCAGCATGGTGAAGGCGTCGTCGTCGATGCCTTTCATGATGTGCCTGATCTTGTCACACTCGGACATGGTGGCATCGGCTTTCTCACAGAAATCGAGGACGTCTTCAATGTAACTGGTGAAGGATTCGCCGGCCTGCTGAGCGCGTTCACGTAAGCGCTGTTCGGCCTGCAGCTTACGAACGGCAGGGCGGCCAAACACGTTGACAATGGCGGTCTTGAAGTCGGACCACGTCGTAAAATCGGATGCGTGGTTGTTGTACCACAGGCCCGCCTCACCCGCGACGTAGAAAACTAGGTTAGTCAATTTTCCTGCCTCGTCCCATTTATTGGGGACACTCACGCGCTCGTAAATTGCGAGCCAGTCCTCCACGTCGGTACCATCGGCGCCAGTGAAGACTGGAGGGTCGCGAATACGAGGGACACTAGGACATGAGGTCGGTGCGGGCGGGGGCGTTCGCTGGGAGGCGTCTTGAGGCATGGTAGGCGGCAGGGTACGGGATCGAAGAGCCAGGGGCATCGAATGAGGGCCGAGGTTGTTGTGAAGGCCCAGCACTTTCCACCAAATTATACAGATGTTTATTAGCGGCGACGATATTCAACGATACAGCGACAGTCAAGGCGGGGCCGACTCTCAGCGCGAGCTGCGTTCTCTTCGAGCCGAAGAGGGCGACCCACTAGAAGGTGCTCGAGAGGACGACCCATTACCAAGTTCGAACGCTTCGCTACAAGAGAAATAATGGGCGTACAAAATCTATATACAATTCCGGGACGTTGTTTGTGTTCTTGAGAACCCTCGCAGCTGGCTACCGACGAAGCTACATTTTTATCCATTTTCGGGAAACACTCGCTCTTGTGCCTCGCGTAAGGTGGCTCGATAGTCAGCATGACATTCTACGGGACTGTCGTGGAAATACTTGATCATAAGAGACTACGAATCATCATGAGATAGCATTCTCCTCAATTATTGACCCAGTAATGATGATACAACGTGTGCTCACATAAAATGAATTTTGCATTTTGTCCCGTATTTCTGATGAATTTATAGTGAACGTCGGAACTCGCAAGCCCAAGTTTGGTGTTCAAGCAGAATCGCGAGTTCGGCTAGTTGGCGGATGTCCATGGCAATAAAAATGACAGCGCTGTGTCCGTTTCTTCTTTCTGTTGTGTTTATCCCGTTGCGCTGTCAATTATATTAAGATCAAGTTTTGTGTGTTTATATTCTCACGCCTCCACACCAGCACGTTCCATAAACTCTGTGCAGTGAACGTTACATTGTGCATCATTTCCTACACTGTGCTTTTGTGTATGCGTAAGACAATCTCCAGTGTACGCTTTCCCTCTCCTCTCTTTCTTTTCCCCTCTCACGGTGGCGGCCAGCGCTCGCGTGCCGCCGCAGCTCGGGATACGGAGAATAAACAACCATACAGCACGGACGTCTCGTCTCGCAGTCAGTCCATCCGCCACATACTCTCTACAATTGGTGACCCGGTTTGCTTAAACGTACCTAAGTAATGTAGAGGCGCGTCTTTCACAACTGACCAAGATAGGGCGGCAACACACAGATCATCCAAAATAGAACAACATCAAGTCCTGACACCCAGCCCCAGCCAGATGTATCCAGAGGGTGATGCATCCAGTGGGGCTGTATCCGCCATGACTGTCTGTCTTCCACCATAGTGGGAACGCAATGCTGCTGTGTGGTTCCTACATGTGAAATCCCAATTCCAGCTATCAAGAATCATCTCGCAGCATAGCCAATTCCGCCACGTAGTCGGCGCACTCCCGTCAACGGCTGCAGAAGAAGTAGCTGACATACTCAACTCGTTCCGCAACAATCCCCCGGCAAGACCATACGACCTGCTCAAGGCAGCCCTACTAGAATGGACGGCTGTGTCGGAGAGCACGAGAATAGAGCAGCTACTCTCCGCAGAGGAACTCGGCGACTGACGGCCGAGCCAGCTCTTGCGGTGAATGAGGCAGCTCCTCAGCAGGCGTGCGAGTATAGAAAATGCAGTGCTACGTGAACGTTTACACGAAAGCTGTTATGAGATCAAAAGGGTCGTTTTTGGCGCCGTAGTTGTCCGCCGCCGCCGTCGCCACCACTGTCCGTAACAGCTATCGCTCGAAATAAGAAAAAAAATATCCAGGATGGAACAAGGTTCGAACCCGGGCCTTCTGCGTGGGAGCCAAGTATTCTTCCGCATCGCCATGCCGGTGCTTGAAACTACTTTGCAAAACGACCCTATACACGCTTCCTGTGGGGAAGGAACCACATTAACATATTTATTGTAGTATGGTAGAATGGTGAAATAAAAACCGAGCGTCATACAACCCTAATTCTGCAACCAGGAGCCACACAATGCGAATTGCGCAACGAGTGGGTTGTTGAATGATTCCAACACATTACAAAGGGATCTGCTATAATTCTTCATCGTTATCAGCCACAGCACCAACAAAGTGCACATAATGCATTATAAGTGCTTAGCGGGTAGCACGGTACTCCGCAGAATGACGAAACATTGCATAGTGGATGCTTACGTACTTCCCAAAAATTATGATGATTTATAGCGTAGTGGATTCCACGCAAGTGCACTTCTATTGGTTGCCAAGGAAGCCCATAAGGTTTCCATGATCCATTTCCTCAGGGTTTCAATAAAGTTAATTCCCACAGGCGTGTTCGTAACGCAGCCCGGCTTTATTACTTAAAATTTATCCCGACATTTATCCCCGTAGCTCCTGCAGACACTGCAACGAATTCGCTAGCCTAGACCGCATGCTCTGGCGTTGCCCCTCTTTACGGGGCACGGACCAATCCAATGAAGACAAGTGGCTATCCATTATCAAGAGCCCCGATGTCGGGGCTCAACTATGGGCATTCCAGAGGGCCCACGATGCGGCGGTCGGGCTTGGCCTGACTCTCCCAACGTAGTTTTGCATCCATCCATCCATCCATCCTCTCTTTCCTTCTTTCTCACGTTAACATATGTTATAAAGGGTGGTGGGAGAGTGAAATTACGACCGGGCGTCACACAATGCGAATTGCGTAACAAGTGGGTCGTTTAAAGCTTCGAACCCATTACAAAAGGCTCCGCCATAATTCTTCTAAGTCATCAGCCGTCGCATCTACAAAGTGCACATAATTCCTTACAGATGTTCCCTCGCTTCTCCGCATAATGACGAATAATGTCGTAGTTGGTGCTTCCCTGCTTCATAAAAATTATGATTTGTGTCGTAGTGGGTACGTTGCTAGTGTACTTGTATTAGTAGCCATAAAAGAGTTTATAACGGGTTCTAGAAATGCCGCTTTCCCAGCTTTCGCTGTGACTGTGCTGCGCTTTCCACGTAGGCCTGGCATTTTTTCTACAACGACAGCCGTCCGAGGTCAAAATGGGGCTTGTTACAGCCAAAGCCGACCGCTCCGGTCACAACTGCTCAGCAACCTATCCCGGCACCCCCTCCCTTTGGCCCCTCCCACGTTGAGCGCTTTGCTACTCAGCTGGAGCAACTCATTGCGGCAGCAATTTATGCATAGCCATCTGCATACCGTGAGCGCCAACGTCATCGTTCGTCCACGCCCAATCAGCGCGGACAAGGAGAGCGAAGTGAGTCCGCGGGTCCGCGTATGTGCCATCGCCGCTTCGGCGCAAATGCCCGCCACTGCCTCTTGCCGCGCACCTGGTCGGAAAACCCGTCGGCCGACCACTAGCGGCGACAAGCGGTCAGCGCCAAGACGAATGTCGCGTTTTCCACATCGTCGACCGAAATACCGGTCAGAAATTTCTTAATAACTCCGGAGCCCAAGTGAGCGTCCTTCCAGCCACAAAAGCCAAATGCGCCTCCATTGTACTGTTCCACCTCAAAACTGTCAACAGAACACACATTCCCGTGTACAGGCAACGTTATTTAATACTCACCTTGGGGCTTAGAAGAATTTTCCGGTTGGTCTTTTTGGTCGCTGATGTTGCCTCTCCATTAATTGCTGCTGAATTCATAAAACAACATGGACTCCTATTCCATGTCAAGCGAAAGCGCTTATTAGACTCTGCAACTAACCTCTTCATCCACGGCATCGCAATGCGCGCAACCAAAGATGTAGCACTCTCAAGTGCTACAGTTGCGGAAGAACCATTTGCAGCCCTCATAGCAGTGTTTCCTCAGCTGAAAACGCCACCGGACTGGACACAACCGGTGTGCAATGACGTTCGGTGCGACATTGTTAGGTCAGGACCGCCTGTATTCTCTCGCCCGCGGCACCTTGCTCGAGACAAACTGAAGGTGGCCCGTTCGAAATTCGAACATATGCTGGAACTCGGTATCATCACACCCTTCTCCAGTAGCTGGGCATCTCCTCGATCTTGTTCCCAAGAAGTCTGGGTTTTCGAGCCCATGCTGCGACTACCAGGCCCTAAATACCGAGACCGTTCCAGACAGGTACCCACTCTCCATTATACAAGACTTCACTTCAGCGCTACACGGCACAACCCTCTATTCAAAAATTGATCTTGTCCATGCCTATCACCAAATTCCCGTTCCAGATGAAGACGCTCCTCAAACAGCAATCACAACACCATTCGGACTATTTGAATTTATAAGAATGTCATTCGGACATCGCAATGCGGCGCAGACCTCCCAGCGTTTCATCGAGCATGTTGTGCGTGGACTGCCTTTCGTATTAGCATACGTTGATGACATCCTAGTCGCAAGTTCTTCCCCCGAAGAACTTGCGCCACCTGCGCAAACTTTTCCAGCGCCTCTCCGCAAACGTCGTAGTCATCAACACAGAAAAGAGCCTATTCGGACAACAAACCCTCGAATTCGTTGGTCATCACTTGGACATCAACGGCATCCGCTCACTTCCTCACAAAGCGCAAGCCATCATTGAGTTTCCTAAACCAATGTCAACCACAAAGCTCTGCCGGTTTCTTGGCCTGGTGAACATTTACCGTCTCTTCATCAGAAATTGCACCACGCTGCTGGAACCCCTAGACTGCATGCTTTACGGCGAACACTTGGCGAAAGCGGCACATTTGAATAGTGCTGCGGATAAAGCATTTGATTCTATCAAGCGCTCTTTAGCGGAGGCCACTCTACTCGCCCACCCACAACCAGATTGTCCGCTGGCTCTCATGACTGACGCTTCCAACACAGCGCTAGGAGCTGTTCTACACCAGAAGGTCAACAGCGCATGGCAACCACTTGGGTCCTCCTCAAAAGTCATGACCCCTACTCAGACACAATACAGAAATTTCAGTGGAGAACTTCTTGCCATCTACCTGGCAGTACGTCACATTCTCCCCCTACTCAAAGGCAGAGCGTTCACAGTTTTCGCCGATCACAAGCCGCTCACCTATTCAATAGGCCGTACTGCATCACTGAATACACCACGAGAAGTACCAAAACAAGCCTTCATGTCTGAATTTACAATGGACATCCGGCACATCAGCGGCGCTGACTTTCGGACTGCACATCAGCGGCTCTGACTTTCCAGCTGACGCCTTCAGTAGCGTGGATGCCGCAACACGCAGTCAGTTTCGTCGTCCTGTTCCATCGATATTGCCACGCCTCCTTCTTGCGTTATTTTGATGTATTCGGGTTTGACCCGCAATGACAGTTAGCAACGAGAAGTTTCGCGATTGTAGTACATCATTTCATTTTGTTAGGCTTCCAAACATGACGCGAATAGTGAAGATTATTCCAGAGCCTGCGCGACCACCAGTGATAAGGCTTGAAAGTTCGATGCATGATGCATAAAAGACGGCGCGTCCCAGCTATCATCAGATTATTGATAACCGACGCTCTATTCGCCGCTATCAGTATACAGCGTGCCTTGATTGCAGTTTCACTTTCCGTTTCCCGGCCACATCTTCGGCCAAATAAAGTTACGCATTTCCAAGTTCTCCTGGAGCCTTCCTCACCGTCACGACCACATGAGATCTGGTGGAGGTGCTAGTTCATCCATGTTCCGGACGCCTACACGAAGTCGGGATCCAAGCCCAAGTCGTCAAGAAGAACAGTTTCAAGACATCCCGGACCGTCGAACTAGCCGCCGGTAGCTAGGTCTTAAGCCAGAGTACGGACACCTTGTCGGCAACGCCAGCCAAACTAACACTGTGACCTCGACTCTGTAACGATGACCGCCCCAGTAGCTCCAACATCGATCCGGCTACATCAGCCCCGGGAGCCACCAACATTCCACGGGTCATCGCTAGAAGTTCCGGAGAACTGGCTGGAAAGGTACAACCGGGTCGCCATCTTCAACAATTGGACAAGTGAAGAGAAACTACGGTACGTGTATATTTCGCCCTTGAAGACACCGCTTGGACATGGTTCGGAACAGAGACGCCATGCTGAGGACCTGGGACCGTTTTCGCGCAGCATTTCTGGACACCTTCCGCAGCATCGTCCGCAAGGAAAAAGCCGAAACTCTGTTGAATACTCGTGTACAGCTCCCGAACGAAAGCATCGGGATGTACACCGAAGAAATGACCCGATTGTTCCGGCACGCCGACACCGCTATGTCAGAAGCAAAAAAAAAGCTTCGTTTCCTGAAGCGAGGAGTGAAGCAAGAGCTCTTTGCTGGACTTGTACGCAACCCGCGCAAGCTTATCGCGGCTTTCATTTCGGAGGCCGCAAGGATTGAAAAGGCCCTAGAAAAGCGTACGAATGAATTCAAACGCCGCATGCCGGCGATGAACTACGGGGAAGCACATGCGCTGGGTGCCGACGACCTGCATGAGACGAAAAGATGTTTCCTGCATCGCAACCCCAGGTCCATTCCATAGCCGACGTCGTTCGCGATTAACTTCAGAAATCGCTGGAAGTTGCTGCTCCGCCGCAACCTGAGCCGGAAGCCATTAGCTATGCTGCCGTTATTCGCCATGCTGTCGCCACTCCGCGCAGTCACCAACGCCCCGCGCCGTCGCAGTTCCGTCGCCAGACACCGCCGCCACTTCCGACGCTATGCCGCCCGCCTGCAGGCCAACGCTACACCCCCCAAAAGACCACTTTTGGCGTGTCCCTGACAACTGATTGCTCTGTCATCACTGCGGGGAAGCCGGCCACACTTACAGCCGCTGCCAGTACCGCCAGATGGGCCTACGCGGCTTCGCCGTCAATGCACCGCGCCCACGTTGTGGTGAGCTGCCACGTGACATCGCTGACTACTTGACCACCAACGAATTGGCACCTCGACGTACGTCGCGTTCGCCATCGCCCAGACGCTACCGGTCCCCTGAGCGACGTCAGCAGTACAGCGGCCCTAACAGGGGCCGTTCCGCAAGCCCATATCCGGAAAACTAAGGGAAGCAACCGATGGAGGTGCGGTTGCTGTACGACGAACTTCCGAAGATCCTCCGCCGGCTCAAGTTTTTGTCCATAACGGATACGGCGACTCCAGTGTCCATATAGGCATATGCGCGAACACCATCAACACACACACGTCTATCTTGTTCGATTGGCTTCGCTGAGGGCTTTCGCAGTTCGATAGCGTCGCAGCCCTTGCCTCGTGCGCTGCGACGACTAGTTTTCCTGGTAGCTTGCGACCGGACGTGGCCTCATCGGCGACAGTGAACGACGTCGTGTAGGCGGAGTGCGCCGAATAGATGGAGCTTGGCATGACATCAGTGACAGCGGGTAGGTGGGTCGTAAAATGGGCAGTTGTTGAATGCTTCCAACCTATTACAAAAAGCTCAGCCATAATTCATCGTCGTCATCAGGCACATTGTCATTACATTGCTCATAATAGCTTACAGGTGTGTCGCGGATCTAAGCTTCTGTGCATAATGACGTATAATGGCGTATTGGATGATTCCCTACTTCATGAAAATTTTGATGATATACAGCGATGCGGGTACATCGCAAGTATACTCCTATTAGTCGCCAAGGGAGGGGCCCCAATTATACGTCTCCTCAGGACATCACAATAAATTCTATCTCTCTCTCACGTTAAGATTGTAATATAGCGTGGAAGGCGAGTAAAATAACGAGCGGACGCCACCAAATGCGAATATTTTAAATATTAGATTGTTTAAGCCTTCCAAACCCTACATATCAGGCATTATTTTGCATCGTTGTCAGCCACAGCATCAACAGGTGCTCATATTGCGCTATACGCTGTAGCGCGGACCTGACTTCCCCGCAGAATAACGAATAATGATGTGGTGGGTGCTTCCCAACTTCACCAAAATTATAATTTATGGCGGTGTGGTTACCTCGCATGTGTACTTGTCAGCCCTGAGAAATTTTGCAAATGTCTAAAGAATGCCGCTCTTTCAGCTTTCGCTCTTACTGTGCTGCGTTTTCCGCGCAGGCCAGGCCTGCGCGGAAGCGAAGTTTTCTGGAAATGCGACACGCTCTTGTGCTGAAAAGCTCAAGATCGTAGAAGTTCAGTTGTGTAGCGAGCACAAATCTCAAGTCTGCACTGTGCATGATACCGTTTATTTGCCACGACGTTTGTACTCTATTCGAGAATTTTGTGAGAGCAACGACGTAAAGGCGATTATCTTGCTGAGGAATGATGCTTCCTTGGAACAGACGAAGAAGATGGACTGAGCTTACTCACCGGGTCAGACCACCTCTGGATGGTATCGACACGTAAAGTCGAACGAAGCACAGATGTCCAAGGATTGGTCGCTATAAATTCTATGTTTCGATCGATATTTCAAAGACCTACCCAACGCAAAGCATTCATGACAAGCAATACTAATTTCACGGTCTGTGCACTACGAGTAAATGCCAATCCTCACGACGAGGCAATATCGCAGGGATTACAGTGGTTTTGTCAATTGGAAGAAACCAGAGCGACTCTACCCTGCACCAGGCTCTTGGTCGATTCCACAAGAATATCAGCACACCGAATGAGTTACCCGTGGCACAGCCATCGACAGAAGAACATAAGTTGACCCACTTTGTCAGAGATAGAGCCCATGAGATAAGAGAAGCTAGTGGTCTGGAGGCCTGCAGTTCATGTCCACGTGATCATTAGTCATCCAACTTGTTGGCTGCGGGAATATCTGCAGGAGCCTTGAAGATTCTCAGGTGTGTGGGCAAGAGGAGATTAATATGGCACAAATAAGTAGGACAAATGCTCAAACTGAACTCCTAACTATTAATCGACCCTCAAAATGTTCTTCACCTCCAGGCATACTTTCACATGGAACCGCTCATTGATATTGCGAAGTTCAGTGAACTGTAAGAGCATCTGCGTGCCACAGCTTGGCTCATTAGATTTGTTTATCGAAGTTCAAGAATGCCAGCCTTCATTGCGGAAACAACAGCAATGGAAGAAATAAGCAACATCGAAATGTTTGTGATTCCCCGTGTCCGCGTCCCACGAGAGCTTTTCTGTGAGAATATACACCGTTTGCACGTAACATCTGCTCGTAAACACCACGTCTTGAAAGTTCGTCAGCCTTTTATCAACCAGCGTGAGCAGCTCCGACTCGCTGGCAGAGTTCAACAAAATGACAAACGCAACGAAGCCATTGAGAAGAGCCACAGAAGAATAATCACCATACCTAGCCCATTGTTTGGTCGGACGCTCGCTGACGGCTCCTTCAAGATCACAGAGCCCGTGGTATGAAGCTCGGTGACTACTAACAACAACGGACGATGTCATCATGTTGAGGTGCCCTCAAAATCAGCTCGACCATGTATGGGTACGTTGGAAAAAGGGTACCTTCTAGAGATGCGATCGCTTCGCCGCTATCCATCGGGTACTAACTATGACCTGAAGGTGAAAGACGCAGTACTCGCTGAGCAGCCTTGTGTTTCAAGATGTATTTGGCCTCTTCATGGTGTAGTAGGTGTGTGTCCTGGTCAAGACAGTGTGGTACGAGCCTGCCAAGTCAACAGACAAGCCGGCAAGGTCGCGTGGATACCATCGCAGAAACTACTAACTAGACGTGGCCTGCAACTCTTCGGTGCGGGAGTGTGTAAAAAAAGAATAGAGAATAAAAATATTGCGGGATCGAAAGAAGAAGAAACGTAGCCACTATATTGTGAGAAAGAGTGAAAAAAGAGCAATTGACCCATATTGCGGCTCCATTTTCACAGTGCAGCGATCCAAGTAAAAATATGACCTTTACATCGTTGTGTAGCATGCTTTGTCGGTATGATGTACAGGAAGATTGAAAATAGTTGATTTTGTTTTAGCTGAGAAAAAAATTTTCTAGCCAACGCCAACGCGTGCCCTATACCTGAAAGATCATAAAAACAACTTAGGCAAACTCTAGCTTAATTATGCCGTTAATTATTGCGTAAGTCTACGTATCTTATTTATCAGAAGCCAAACACAACGGCCTAGAAAAGCTCTTCAGGTCATTGGCTACATTTAATTCTGCCCATTTGGATGTTGAAGCGCTTGAATATTACTGCCATTTGATGGTCCAAGGGGGAGGTACCGTTCCATAATTTTAGAACTATTGCCACTTTTGCCGTTTAAACAGCAGTATTACTAAAACAAGTGGAAAGCAGTTGTATGACTTGCATTATTTGCTGCGAAGAGGCCCCCGCAGGACACTTGAGCAGACGTGCTATGCAGTGAAAGCCAGGCAAAGGAAAACTTCAGTACGACCTTGTGGTTGTTCAGTTAACACAATTTTTTTCTTGCTTAAAACAAAGACTACTCTTTTCAAACTTTATGTACACCATATTCACAAAGCATACTACACAACAATGTAAGAGTCATATATTTACTTGAACCGCTACATTGTAAGAATGAAGCCGCACAATGGGTCAAAACGCTATTTTTCCCAAATTTGTCACAATATTGTGGCAATGTTTCTTCATTCGATCCCGTAGTATTTTTGTCGCTACAAATCCCTCAATGTGAATATATTACTCGCGGGAAAATCGCTGGTCTTTCTAAGAAATGCTAAACATGCAGCACTTTGCGATTTTCGTTAAGGCCAAAAATAATGAAAGTTGAAATAAAAATGAATAAACTATCATAGCCGTGAAAGAGCAGAGCCTTAAAATTAAGAAAAAGAATGTTTCGTAGTAATGGCTCAAACCAGTAATTTTATATAAATTGTTATGTACGACATAGTTTCACCTCCGTGCCCATAGAGTTACTGCATCAGAAGTCTGGCTAGCAACCAACAGCAGTGCGGTGAAGTCGTACTCCGTTTTTGCAGGCGACATGCCTACTGTGTCGCCGATTAACATTTCTGGCGTGTCGAAGAGCAGCGATTAACATTGGCTGTCGATTACTAGTGTTAGTTCAGTTCGTTGCAACGGCGGCATCGAGAAATGCAAGAATTGGACCGAGTGTGAACTTTTCCGCAACGCATGGCTCCTAGCGGCGTTTGGACGACAGATGCGCACCTCTTCTACCAAAAAGTAGCATTTGCAGCCACTCTACGTGCCCTAGTTCGAAGGGCCGTCTAAGCAACACAAATTTTCTTCCCGAAATATCTCGCCTCAATAACTACTTCTGATATTCACACATACCAGCCCATTTTATTTCACCATGATCGGACATGGTCTAAAATTTACGTGGTAAGCTTGATATGGAATGACGTATATATATATATATATATATATATATAGGGCACAGTGGCGGACAGGCCGTTGGCGTAGTAATAGAACTGAAGAATATCCTCTTCCTGAACAGGAACGCCCGGTTTTCGACTTTACGGCCGGAGTCAGGCCTTCATCAGGAATGTGAATACAGTATGTTCGCGTCCCTTTTTATACAAAACGCTCGAAATAAAAAAGAGAGACACGAAAAGAGAGCAACACGCACATGGTGCGAAAACATAAGGAGGAGAGGAGGACAGCTGCGCAAAAGGCGGCGGGGCGGTCAACTGTACCGGTCTTGTATGTACACTTTCTCGCTTGAAGTCGTTGCAGCGTACAGTTAAATCAGCCGCGATTTGCAAGGTGAGCAGGTCGTTACATGTGTTTGCTGGGAAAGCTTAAGGTTGTAAGCAGTCGTCTTACAACACCTCGCTCACGGCTGGTCTGCAAGTGGTATGCGGGTCGCACATGCAGCTCGCACGTGCACCTAGATATGGGTTTGTGGTAGGGTGTTGAAGACTTCCCAGGAGTAGACAAATGGAGAAAATGTGACGCAAGCATGAGAGAAGAGGCGTGGTAACAGAATAGCTTAAAATATAATAGAAATATTATTAAAAACTTTTGAATAATGAGAAAAGCGGCGGAGAGAGGACAGTGGTGAAACAGAGAAGGGATCACAATATGAGGTAGGCGTAACAAGTACTAGTATTTTTTCCGGCTCTCGTTCCCGTGACAGTACCTTTAAAAGGTAAGCTTTTTGATAGGGCTTTCATGGATGCAAGTACATCTGGATTCGTTTCATGTCTTTTTGGATGGTGGTGAATCCATATATTCGATAAAATTTGCGTTGTTCGCGTTCGCGTTGAGATTTGAAGCCTGTTTGAAGGAGTGTTAGCAGTAGATTTTGAAACCAGCGCTCTGGAAGCCTCAGGTGTTTTGATAAAATTAGGGTTTGGGACGGTTTAGCGCACGTTTTGTGATTATTATATCGGATTCCAAATGGCGCTTGTGCTTGTCCCATGTACTAAATTTTGCCCACACTGTACAATAGTAAACGTACAACGTTAGGGGAATCACATGTAAGGTTTCCTCGTACTTTTATTGAATACTGTGAAAGTGCGCTAGCAGCTTGGTTTGTGCCTTGCATTGCCTTGCAGACGGCACATCCGGCCTTTAGGTAATGCCTGTATGAGCCGCTCGGAGGTGAAGGATTTCTTTGGGAGCTTACTAATGGGCTTTTGATGTTGCGCGACTGTCGGTGGACAATGATGGAGCTTATTGAAATGCACGTTTCAGGCATTCACTCTGTACTAAAATGGTATAGCGTCGTTATAGAATGGGTTTACGTTTGAAAAATTTTTCATGTAGGTTACACATCGACTCCTATGTTCAGGGGCGCGCTGGTGGGTTTGCGTAGAGTGTAGGTCGTCGTGGTTTAATTTTTCTCGCTTTTAAACACCGTCATCGATTACGCGCGGCGGGCATTTTTCTGTAGAGCATGACACTAAGTGTTTTTTTTTGTGGTTACAGAAAATCCGCCATGTTTTGAACAAATCATTTCAAGGCACTTGGCTGTAGGGGGTGCTATTTTTGCGATGACGCAGTTGGTCGCTATAAAAGTGGAAGTATAATTGTCGGTCCGATGGTTTCTGATATATTGTTGTCGAGAGTTTATCATTGCGTATAGCAATAGTAAAGTCCAGAAAGCTTACGGTTACCTGAGAGTACGAGTGTGTAAATCGTATTTAAGGTTGTACGGAGTTGTAGCTATATAACCATGTTAGCAACGCCTTTTCGTTGTAAGTCCACATAGGGAATATGCCGTGTCTGCACGATCTGTGGAGAAGTGGCTTTATGGGGTGTCGGGAGAGAAATTCTCTTTCTAGTTTTTCCATAAATATATTTGCGTAATTTTGTGCCATCTTGGTGCCAGTAATAGTTCCACTAATGTCTCGGAAGTATTTGTTGTTAAATTGAACATAATAATAACGCTTAACGAGACCAGTCTCGTTAAGCGTTAAATGACTTCACAATCAGGGGTGTCAGGGTGCTCATGAAGATCATACATAGGGTCACGGGGTCGTGACGTCGACGAAGGCGCCGTGTCGAAGATGAAACTCGTTTATTTGGGCGAACTTGTGGCCGGAAAAGAAAAGTAAAACTACAGCAATACACACTCTACACTGATAGCGGCGAACAGAGCATCGCCCGTCGATGGAACGGCTCATCGATGGGACGCGCCGTCTGTTATACATCACGCATCGAACTTACCAGCTTATTACTAGTGGTCCTGCAAGCTCTGGAATAATCTCGGCTATTCGCGTCATGTGCGCAATCTAACAAAACGATCTACTACGATGTGGAATGTTCCCAGACATTCTGGCCCGCCTTGCGCAAGGCCCCCTTACAAGGCCCCCTTTATGTTACCGCCCCCTTACACGTGTAAGGGGGCGGTAACATAAAACATACAAAGAAAGGAGAGCATGTGGCATTGCATCCCTCTGAAAAGGCATCGTCCCGAAGCTTGTAACAGAACATCGAATGCGGAAAGAAGTTCATGCAGAAAGAAACTACAATAAAGCAAGAAAGTACAATAAGGAATAAGTACAAGAAAAAAAAGAAGTTCTATAATAAAGCAAAATGTACAGTCCTGAGGTTCGCTAACGCGCATGAAATGGCTTAAGGCGCACGATAGTGACGACTCCAGGTGGTGCGCGGAGCCGTTGAGAGATCGTAATGGCGTCCGGGAAAACCTCGTAGTCTAGGGCGCCGAGACGTCGGAACACCTTATATGACAAGAAGTATCGTCGAAGAAGCTTGTCGCTAAGTCCCCGTCGACGTATTGGCGTCCAGATCCACATGACTTCACAGGGTTGTTACTGGAATGGTCGACGAGGAGGTTCGATTGGCTGAAGGAAGCCTGCTGGTCTTGTCGGCGGTGTCTTGCGTCGCTGACAATCTCGGCATGTCCTTACGTAATGAGCGACGTCGGCGGCAAGGCGCGGCTAATAGTACCTTACCTGTATTCTTGCGAGCGTGCGGGAAACACCGAGGTGTCCAGCAGTCGCATTGTCGTATAGGGCATGGAGGACTTCTGGTCGTAATGCTGAGGGCGTGACGAGAAGGTAGTTGGCTCGAAGTGGCGAGAAGTTCTTCTTCAGGAGAACGCCATTTCGCATGAAAAACGATGCCACTCCTTGCTTGAATACCTACGGAACAACGCCAACCCTGGCCTCGATGCATTCTACAAAGCCCCTCAGTTCTGGGTCAGCTCGCTGTCGTTCGGCGAAGTCGTCGGCACGTATGGTTCCCAGGAAAAAATCGGCCTCCTGGTCGTCCTGCGGCGATGGGTCGACGGGGGCGCGAGACAGACAGTCAGCGTTGGAGTGTTTTCTTCCGGACTTGTAAACGACGGCTATGACGAGTTCTTGAAGTCTTAGGCTCGACCGTGCCAGACGACCCGAAGGCTTCCTCAAATTAGCTAGCCAATACAAGGTTTGGTGGTCGCTCACAACTTTGAAAGGTCTGCCTTAAAGATAGGAGCGAAACTTCGACGTAGCCGAGATGATGGAAAGGCACTCCTTTTCTCTTGTAGAATAGTTGGCTTCCGCCTTGGACAGCGACCGGCTAGCATAGCTGATTACCCTTGGTCGTCCGTCAGTCCTTTCCACAAGGACGACGTTGAGTCCTACGCTGCTTGCGTCGGTGTTTATTTTCGTATCGGCGTATTCATAGAAATGCACGGGTATCGGAGGCTTTTGCAGGCGGCGTTTCAGTTATCAAGATGCCTCGACTTGCGCTGTTCCCCACATGAATTTCCCGTTGGTTTTCTTCAGGTGAGTAATACCCTTGTCACACCGGTCGTCTAACCACAGTTAAGTACGACGGCCGTTAAGTCTAACGGCTGTTGTACCTTGTCACACGACAACCCTAACCGCAGTTAATCCGCTAACGGCCGTTTTTGTAAACGGAGGTAGGCAACCCCTGTTAGCACCGTAAACTGACAACATGGCTGCCTCCATGTCGGACGCGAGCAACTCGGCTCCCAGCGAAATATCAAGCTAAAAGCGTGCCAACTGGACCGTTGCAACGATGGAGGCGTTGATACGCATTCGGGAAGATAAATTACCGGCTTTGAGGTACCAGTTCGTCCGTGCTGCAAAAATATCGTGTGCATTTCACGAGATTGATACACAGCAGCGTTCGTTCATTGAACAGGGCTTCACGCTATTTGATAGACGCGCATCAAAACACGCTGCTGACGCGTCCATAATCGAGCGTGAAGCCCTGTACAAGGCGGTGTAATAGCGGTGTTGCACGAACGCAGCCATGTATGAACTAAAGATCGCTTAGAAGCGCTGCAAACGTGTGACAGCGCCTCTGTCTTGTTTACGGTAACTGTGGTTATGTCCGTTAACTGCAGTTGGGGATAACAGTGGTTAAGCTTACCCGTGTGACAAGGGTATTAGTGGCTCGGCGATCCGTGAAAATTCCTTTACGAAGCGTCTGTAATCGGCGAACAAGAGAAGAAATCAGCGTACGGCCATCTTCTCGGTTGGCGCCGGGAAGGCCGTGATGGCAACTGTTTTTCGCTGGTCTGGGCGAACAGCATCCCTTATGGTCACATGACACAAAAAACACGAGGTCCTCGTAGGCGCAGCCGCACTTTTCAGGCTACACGGTGAGTCCGTAGCTCTTGATTGCTTGAAGTTCAGCTTCAAGGCGCCGGAGGTGTTCGTCGAAGCTTGAGGCGCTGGAGGTGTTCGTCTTTGCTCAGCCTGCTCGTACAATGCATTCATCAGATATCCGTGGCTTTTCGTGACGGCAGCCACTCATAGGTTCACATGATCGTCTACGAGGCCTGATCGCCCAGACATGGAGCCTTTCATCTCCGGTTGGCATGACAGGCTCCATTTCCGGGTCGCCTTCGGGTCACTCTTGGGGATTTTGCACACGCGAGTCATAGAATAGCGGCAAATACGACGCTGCGGTAGCTTCTCGACATCGTTGCATTACAAATTATATGTTGATGGACCGCAAAATCTGATTCATGATCTTGCGAACTGCCTCATTTAACGAAATAATACGCGCCTGGCAATCCCTACGTCAAATCGAGTTTCAACTATTATTATAGTGGTAGATTTTTGGCTTCATTGTAGGTTGCATCTAAGGGAGAAACGAGCTCTTGTAACCATTCCCTTTCTTTCGTAGTAAAAAAACAGCAGTGTTTGAAAGGTAAATCGGTTTTGAAACACCTGGTTAAGGATTGAGTTTTTTCGGCAACGATTGCCTTGTATACAGCACTCTTTTTAATTACTTATTTCGGGAAAATCGATGTACAGTTCTGAGCACTATGAAAAGGAGCATGCAAGCGCTTGGTAATCAGCCTCAAACCCCGATCCGACCGATTCTTGGATGGTGCTGTCAAAATGAAACTGTATGGGCCACGCTTTTCCGCGAAGTGATGTCATACCCACCACGTCTACGTTTCCGCATACACTCGCCTTACGCCATTCTGCTGGCGCCGACTGCCCATAAAACGGTAAACTGCTGCAGTCGCATTCAGCGATTTATTTTGTTTCCATTAATTCATTTTTGATCTTCTTCTTCTTTATCAAACCGATTATTTTATATCAATCGACACGAGAACCTGTCAGTTGAACCTTCAACGAAAGGAGCAGCGGCGCTGGGACCAAAGACGACGGACGGATCAAATAAAAGAACCCGTAAGAACGATTGGTAAACAGTCTGTCGTGCTAATTTATATTGCCTGTAGGCAGAAGCACGCTTGCAGTGCAAACAACTAATGGAAGAACACCACTTACCGTTTCGTTTCAGGCGGCGAACAATGCGCCTCACCCACAGCTTGATTTGAAGCAGTCTGACGCGGACGCTTGTGTTGCCATTCATATTGTTCACTACTGTAGATTGAGACCTTTAGTTATACGTTCTTGACAAACGCAACATTAGTATGTGCCTATTTCAATGATTTGCGTACAATTCAACGGATTTCATGATTCTTGATTCGTACCTTATTCCTTGATTGCATGTTTCTATTACAGAACACCCTTTGTGCGCCTTGTGGGGATTCGAAAATGCGCATAACAGTGACGAGAAAGACAGCTTCGACACGATGAGAGATTCATGCATGAAGCCACATTTTAATGCCTACGAGGAGAGAGACCAGTGTGGAGAACAGATCACGCTGACGCAACCATCAAGTTCATAAGCCCTAAATAGTGCATCATTTAATTGTTTGACGTGCCGCAAAGATGAAGCTAGTTTTCAATACAGCGAACACTCGCATGCACGTTGCCACTATATGTATTCAGTAATCATGTATAGCCTGCCAATAATAGGTATTTAATGAAAATGATTGAAGCTTTACTGTTCACTCACTTTTCCTCTGTAGGACAGTTTAGAATGAACTGCGGAAACAGTTCTGATATACATCAGAGGTTCCTAATGGTGTGAAATCGTGTCGACTGACCAGCTGCAATAGCCTCGCGAGGTTCACCGAACCATCAGCCCACGGAAGTCGCCGTGCTAGCGTGCCGCAGCTGGCGCATTGGTTCAAGAGCCCCGACCAATAGGTTTCTTAAGGCAAAATGTCATTTTATCACTGCCTACGTTCTTTCGTTAGTGTGCAAATGAAATATGTCGTCGTCAAGCATTAGCGAACTTTGAGAGCCGATGTTAAGGATGACAGTTTCACAAGATAGTTCAATACTGTACATATTGTCACGACGCAGAAACAGCAGAAGTCGGATATAGCACAGCTCACTTTACTTATGCGAGGCACTAGAAAAAAGGGGTGATGATGATGATGATTTCCTTGATGCATGGCTCACACCCACTCTGGGGGATTGGCCAAGAAACGACCTAAAAAAAAGGGGTCGGGCGTGGACCTCGTCTTCCTCTCTTGCTGCGCGAGCTCTTCTTTGTTGTCGCTGTGCAGTTTGGATGCGGCATTTGCCTCCCTCCAGGGAGAGCATCGTCCCGATGCGCTACTACAAAAGACGGTGTAGTAGACGTATAATGCAAGTTAATCTGCACAATAGGGCTTCATTCGTACAACATGCACGATTTCCGATTTGTGCTGGCGAGTTCGCGAGTGACTGTCCGGTATAACCTCATAGTTCACGTCACTTAGGCGTCGTACAGCACTGTAGAGACCAAAATACCTCTTCGGTAATTTTTGAGAAAGTACCCGTCGGCGAATAGGGCTCCAGACCCACACTTCCTCGCCTGGTTGATAGGTGACGTATCGATGTCGCAAGTTATAACGCTGTGCGTCGTAACTCTGCTGCCGGGATATTCGGACGCGTGCAAGCTGCCTCGCCTCTTCAGCTCGTTGAGTAAGTTTCAGCGTCCGTGTCGGTATCATTGCAGTCATGCAGTAACATAGCATCGAGCATCGTTGTCACTTCTTGGCCATGAAGAAAACTAAATGGCGTCCTTCGCGTAGTCTCCTGCTGAACTGTATTATAGGCGAACGTGGCGTACGGTAGAATGTCGTGCCAATTTTTATGATCCACGTCTGTGTACATACTCAGCATGTCGGCAATAGTCTTGTTGAGACGTTCTGTTAACCGTTGGTTTGTGGGTGGTAGGAGGTAGTTATTCGATGAGCTGTTCCGCTGAGCTCAAGCATTGTCTTCAGGAGCGTGGCCGTGAAAGCGGTACCTCTGTCCGTTATTATGACTGCCGGAGCACCATGCCTCAGAACGATGTTTTAATGAAGAACCGTGCGGTTTCTACTGCGGTGCCGCTTGATAGGGCCTTTGTTGCTGCGTAGCGCGTAAGATAATCGGTGGCGACTATCACTCATTTGTTTCCAGCATGCGAAGTTGGAAATGGTCCTACAAGGTCCATTCCGATTTGGGCAAACGGCACGGTGGGCACTTCAACTGGTTGTAACAATCCAGCTGGTTTTAAGGGTGGCGATTTCCGTCGTTGACAATCGAGGCACGTGCGCACGTCATGCTTTACAATGGCTGGAAGCCTTGGCCAGTGGTATTTTTGTTGGATTCTGGCCAACGTGCGCGTATATCCGAGATGGCCGGACGTCGGCTCATCGTGGCAAGCTCTCAGCACCTCTTCACGAATGGACGTCGGGACGACAAGTAGGTAGATGCTTCCGCTGGAAGAAAAGTTATTCTTATATAGCACACCACGGCGCAAGCAGAATGATGGCAGGCTCCTTGCAAATGTCCTAGGAATGCTTGTAGTCCGGCCATTTAAGAAATAAATAAGGGGAAGCAACTCGCTGTCTTCTTTCTGCTTACACGAAATCGTGGCCGTGTCGACTACTCCTACAAACGCCATGTCATCATCTTCTGGGACATCCTATCGCTTTATCGGTGACCTGGACAAGCAATCGGCGTCGGAGTGTTGCCGTCCCGACTTATACACGACCGTCATATCAAATTCTTGAAGGCGTAAGCTCCAGCGTGCTAGCTGACCAGATGGGTCCTTCAAGTTGGTCAGCCAGCAAAGAGAGTGGTGGTCGCTGTCTACGTGGAAGGAACGGCCGTAGAGATATGGGCGAAACTTCATGACTGCCCATACGACAGCAAGACATCCCTTTTCTGTTGTGGATTAATTAGACTCGGCACGGGTAAGCATCCTACTTGCGTATGCGACCACGCGCTCGGCTGAGTCTTGCCACTGGACGAGCACAGCGCCTAAACCTACGTTGCTGGCATCTGTGTAGATCATGGTGGGAGCGTCCTCGTCAAAGTAAGCAAGCACAGGTGGTGTCTGCAGGCGCTGTCGCAGATCGTCAAATGTCGCTTGCTCATCGTCGCCCCATACGAAGGGAACGTCTTCTCTTGTTAGGCGTGTTAAAGGCGATGCTATGTGCGAGAAATTGGCAATAAATCTGCGGTAGTATGCGCAGAGGCCAAGAAAACGTCTCACTGCCTTCTTATCCGTTGGCGCCGGAAATTTTCTGACGGCCTCGATCTTGTCGGGGTCTGTGCGAACACCTTCATGGCTCACAACATGTCCTAAGAACTGAAGTTCTTTGAAACCGAAATGACATTTCTCGGGTTTCAGTCTCAGGCCGGCAGACCGTATTGCTCGAAATACCGTTAGCAGCTGTCTTAGGTGTTCGTGAAATGTTTCTGAGAAAACAATGACGTCGTCTAGATATACCAGACAAGTCTGCCACTTAAGGCCTGATAGGACGGTATTCATTAGTCTCTGAAATGTTGATGGATCTGAGCACAACCCGAAGGGCAAGACTTTAAACTCTTTTCTCTGTCTCGCTCATCGACCTCAATTTGCCAATACCCACTTTTGAGGCCCGTCGACGAGAAGAAGCGTGCATGCCTCAGCCTGTCAAGCGGATCGTCGATACGCGGTAATGGGTATACGTCTTTTTTGTCACGCGGTGCAGCTTGCGGTAGTCGACACAGAAGTGTAAGCTGCCGTCTTTCTTTTTAACCAGCACTACCGGTGATGCCCAAGGGCTTTTTGACGGCTGGATGACGTCATCTTCGAGCATTTTCTGCACTTGTTCTTCGATTGCTTAGCGCTCTTTCGGTGCTACGCGGTATGGATTTTGTCGAATTGGTCTTGCTGTCTCTTCCGTTATAATCCGGTGCTTCGTCAGTGGCATTTGATTTACCCTCGACGTCGCTGAGAAACAATTTTCGAACTGGTGCAGAAGATCTACAAGACGCTGCATCTGCGCTGGTGGTAAATCCATGCTCACGTCAACAGGTGGTGGTGCTGAAGCGGCTGGCGTCTCTTCCTGTTGCACTGCAAAACCCTCGCGGACGTCTACAATCTTTTCGAAGTAAGCAACTGTGGTGCCCTCTGTAATGGTCGACGCTCGTTGCTGAAGTTCGTCATCAGGACCTCTGCTTGCCCGTACACGATACTGACGAGACTTCTGGCAATGGCAACACCTCGAGAGAGTAAAAGCGTCGATACTTGTTCAGCGATAACTTCTCCAGCATGCTGCATGTTGCACGTGACAGAAACAAGGCGGCACGATAACGGTGGCACGGTTATCCCCGGTTATCCCATCCCTAGGATTGCCTGTTTACAACACTCGGAAAGAATAACTAAAGTTGCGACGAATGATGAATCCCCTATGCTACCGTTTTAATCGTAATAACATAATCTAACATCGAAGCTCAACTTCCCGTTTCCCTTTAGTGTTCCTTTAAGGCTGCCCCTTCTGCTCCCATTGTGAATGTGTTGCGTGTTCCTGGCAGGCCTGGCGTTTTAAGTGCGAATCACTTCTTAGCGAACGAAAGGCAGCTTGGCGGTTTCTATCTATCTATCTATCTATCTATCTATCTATCTATCTATCTATCTATCTATCTATCTATCTATCTATCTATCTATCTATCTATCTATCTATCTATCTATCTATCTATCTATCTATCTATCTATCTATCTATCTATCTATCTATCTATCTATCTATCTATCTAGCATTAGGCCAAGTCCCTCTAAAAAACTTACGCTCACTTGTCTGCATGACTTCTATGAAAACGAGTGGTGGTGGCGCTGTTTTCATCAGATTTTCGAAGGAGAATACAGATTTGATATCTACGAAAAACGATTCCTTGTTAAAAATTCAAAGGCTGATTTTTGAAAATATGCCTTGCTTTGTAAATATTACGGGATGCTTTCTGTAATTTAGTGAACGCGAAACGTTTGCTCTTAAAAATATTCGCGAATTCCTCATGAAAGGGTCTGCGCTTATGGGCGTTCAATACGAAGCGTACCCCGGAGCAGAAGGGAGGGGAGGGTGTGGGGATCACCTTGCAGGTGAAGACATCCATAGCTGAACTGTTTCCGGGATCAAGGGATCATAGGTGATAAAGTAGTGCCGAATGTTAGATCCTTTATGTGTGCTGGCAGAGGCAAAGCATCCCTTTGTCACATGCTTTATGTAGACGACAACCGTTGGCTGACCCATTCAGCGGATATAGCCCGTCGTATTTTTCGTTCTCTTTGTCCACACCATCTTCGTCGATCTTTCTCACAATTACTATTGCGTCTTCTTTTCTTTGCATTATTTACTTTCTATTTCCCTCGATTCAGGAAAACACCTTCTCTGGGTATCACAGGGTGGTTTGTCACTGTAGTGCATTCGTTCCACTTGCGTCGTGCAGGCTACGACTCCTACCTTGTGTCCTTGTTTACCTCAATGAAGCGTACTTGGTGCTGTTAGCGACAAGTAACGTTTTATTGAGAGAGAAGTTGTATGGACACTCTAGGCGGGTTTCCGTCGTCGATGGAGGCGTCGACACCACCATGGTGTTCCGCATAAATTTCAATTCGACAAGATCGCGCTGCACGCTGTAGATGCTATGTGCAAGTCAACGAGATCGCAATTTGATGGTGGCGCAATACCAGAGGCCCGTATATTGTGTGATGATAGTGCACGTTAAATAAAACCACATGGGGAAACATTCCGGAGCCCTCCACTCTAACACGCCTCATAATATTTTCGTCATTTTAGCAGGTGAAACTCCATATATATTTATTAATATTGTCACATGGTCGTGACGTCGACGAAGGCAGCAGTCAGCACGTCCGAGATGAAACTCTTTATTTCGCCGAACTTGCGACCGGGAAACTGAAAGTCAAACTACAGCAGTACACTGAGAGTGTCGACCATCGATCAACTGACAAGCGGTCAAGAGCGTCAGCTTTTTACAGACGCTATCGAACTTTCCAGCGATATCGCTGGTGGCGGTGTTATCTTTCGACAAAGCTGGAACATTCGCGTGCGGCGCGCAATCTTAACGGAACGTTCTAAAACAATCACGAAGCTTCTTACACATCGTGGCGCGGCCTGCGCAGCGCGTTGCCCACAGTCTTTGAGGGTGAAGCTTCAACTCATGAAAAATAAGACGCGCGGTATTATTATCAAGAGTGTACGCATCCAGATTATCGCCTTTATCGTCGAACGTGGCCATGAACATTCTAGGACCCAATACCAGAGGCCCTCTCGGCACCTGTTATTGGGCTGTCAATGATAGTCTCTCTTTGCTGCCTGCTCGTACAGTGGTCAACTCTCATATCTATAACGACGGAGCATCGTGCTCCTAACTGCACGAGGGACATCTACAGTTAAAAACGGGGCACCTCTGAGCATGCGCAGCCCCACTGATGCGCCTACCTTGCATTTTCGATCGTTGGTTATCACCGCGAATGCAACAACTGCTTTGGCCGTTGGAAGCGCTGTCAACAGTTTATCACAAAAACAAAAAGGAAAAAAAAGAAAAAAAAGAAAACGAAGCGAAGCGAACCGTTGTCAGCGCGCGATGAAAGCTATGCTGCTTGTTGATTTGCCGTTCGCGGTCATTCACAGAGCGATTCACAGAGCGATGCGCAATATCCATTGTCCGGAGCATTGTCGGTATGATATGATACTGCGAACCGAGAATAAGTGCGCAGTATAAAACACGCCGATCCGGTGATTGCACTCTCTCTTTTTTTAGGCGCTAAACGGTTGACAGCGCTTCTGACGGCGAAATCAGTTGTCGCGGCCGCGGCGATAACAAGGACAGAAATTACATGGCGAGCGCATCGGTGACACTGCGCATGCTCTGATGTGGCCCGTTTCAAGCTGTAGATGCCGCTCATGCATTTCCCAGCACGACGCTCCGCGTTATAGACATCAGAGTGGACCACTGTACATCTACATCTGCAGCAGGCAATCGCAGTTCTAGCAATTCTTTTTCCTGCGCCGCCCTTTCCTTTTGCTACACCGCCTTTTTTTCTTTTTCTAACGCCGCCATTTGCACGGCTCTCTCCTCTCGGCAACACAGGAGTGAGCGCACCGTACGAGCGCAGAACAACCCGAGTGGGGCGTTTTCGAGCGTGTGCTGCTGCTTCTACGCAGTGGCCAGGCTTGGCCGGCTTGGCTGTGGCTACTTGAAGTACAAGACGTGTTGAAAGTGCTTTCAACGTTATTTTGTTCGATTATTTAATGCACAGTATAATATTTAAAGAATGAATCTTTGCGTGAAACGTATTTTTGGTGAGAGTTTGACACGGCGTACTCAGAAAGTTCAGTTGTAGCGTGCCACCGCAGCGACATCGTGCCCACTAACAGCTCGAATTTCAAGCAGGTTTCGCTTTATAGCGGGCTGTAAGCAAGCAGCGAAATTCTTTCTCTGCCTACTCATCGTAACCGCTTGCGTATTACGAAATACTCGTAGTGTTGTGATACACATCTGCATAGCAGACCGAAAGGAGAGTGCACGTACTACAGCGATGTTAAATGATACATGCCACTGCGCTAGGCGTCGTCTGCTGTACGAGTTTTTCAAGTAAGCGCTACGCGAACAGACGACAGTTCTGTTTATCGTAGTTTTTTCTCTTCGTATGCGGTTTCCAGAATATCAATAAATACAGTATCACAGGCTGTATGTTACCAATAAAGCACACAAATTAATGAAATTTGTCGCGAGCATTTTTTCGTCAATCTCGCAAAGCGGACAGACGGTCACTTTTCTCGCAGACACGACGTCTACCAAATCGCCATGCCGAGTTCCAGAATTTCAAATCGGCAGGAAGAAATTTTAATTAACTTTATGGAGCGGCATTCCCGCTTAGTGTTTCGGGCAGGGGAATTGTATTCTACGTTCACAGCTTTTGATAGGAATCGTTTGTGGGAGGAGCTTGCCAGGCTCCTGAATGATGAAGGCCCACCAATTCGGACGGCAAGGGAATGGCGAATTTGGTGGACGAAATTCGTGCACCGTTGTAGGCGCGACGCGGGCGACTACGCCAGCGAAATCAGGTGAGTAAGATGTGATTTCTAAAAACTGAGAGGTATTGTGTCTTGAAGCGCAGGAATTGAGTACATGTGCCTCTGGTCAAAAGTAAAGAGCGGCGACTCTGCTCGCGGGAAAATATCAAGGGGCGGGGGGGTGTCTAATCGCTATGTCAATGCATATGCGCGTATCGAAAGTACGGCTTATGAGATAGGAGCCACATGCTGAAATGTAATTATAATTGACATTCTAAGGCAGTGACAAAGGATACAGTTACATTACATTATAAGCTTCGTAATATTGTTGCGGTGAAAAGAATGAGGAAGCAAAGATCGTGTTACGATAGAGGACAGAGTTTTGCAATGAACTTTTTATGTCACTTCTGTGTACACAGTGTGGCACATACTGAATAGTTCATGAAAATTGAGTATTTCAAAACATCATGTTTAGCTAGCAGTATTTAGTGACAAAAATGCCTGAATAGGCTCATAACCTTGAGTAAGTTTGCGAGAATAAAGTACGGCACTTATAGTGATTATTTCTCACACAACAGACGGTGCAGATTGTTCAGTTTATGACTAAATGAACAGTTGGATTTTAAAACAAAGGAAAACTTCACGTGATGATGTGAAGCAGTTTCCACAAAGCGAATAAAACTGAAATTATGAATACCAACTTAACAGTGCATTGTTCAATAACATGTAGGGCGACAGGTGGAGGAGTACTCGGTGGCCTCAAAGGTAGAGTCCTCGCTTTGGTGGGCCCAGCATGCGCCCAAGGCCTGGGGGACCCACCTTATTTTTCCGACTCCGACGTGAGTACCTGAATATGATATTCTAAGCTGCGTAACATTACTCTCTGTGGAGAGAAAGAAGGAATACTGTGTGCCAAAGTAATGGAAATACAGTACACCTAATGTTGGGAACAACATTTTATTTTCTAATTCACAATTACTCAACCGACCTTCAGTCGATCATTCAGTGATGGAAGGAAAGTTCGGCTACATAATTGTAAACAAGTAAGCATTTTTTTAAAAAGCAGGGAAGGCAGTGGTACATGCAAAGGAATATTCAAACATAGTAAAACAGAACATTAATACAATAACAACAAATGCTTTGTGAAATCAGGGAAAATAAACAACGATGCTGATTTCAAATTTAAAGTGTCCTAAAGTGGCCCCAGTTGGTGTTTTACATTATCCAACATGTTCGAAATGGATGATCTTAAATGTCTAATTCGAAAGGTAACCGTTGTCTGTACTCCATTTGTTCTGTGACACAATCAAAACAATCAAATGGACTAAGTGGTCGGACCCTGTATTATTGATTGGCCCCAAATGGAACAAACTGGAAACTCACTGGAATGTAGCACTTCAAAGGGATAGTTTAACTGGACATGACAGTTCCAAATGGCCGTGACAAGTGTTGTACAATCATCCGTTTTGTCTCTTACTTTAATGCTGGATAGTCCAAAAGATTGCGCGATTCCAATTGTGGTGAACCCATAGGTACAGAGTCGTCCACATTCAAGCTGAACACCTCATTAGTATTCAAGACCCCATTGAAGCTGTTGTTTAATACATAATTCGGAAAATCATTACTGTGTTTGTCGACACCATGATTAGACGTTCTATAACGGGCATTGCACTCGTGAAGTGTAAGAAACGTTCTAGTTTTACCGGTTTGAATACTAATGAGGTGTTCAGCTTAGATGTGGTCGACCCTGTACATTGCTCTTCCAACTGGAATGTTAGAACATCACTACAAGTCCTGTTGCTATTAAGCATTCAAATTTGACAGCGTTACGAAACCAGTTGCTATTGTGCATTCCATTTGGGCATGGTTATGCGACTACTTAGTTGTAGGACAGTTCCAGCTGGGCCTTGTTAAATGCCATATTGGTATTACTTCCATTTCATACTTGTATGAAATGTGAGGTGATATTATGGGCGTTATATGTATTAGGTGCACTGTTGATCAAATGCCTCTTGGAAAGGTGTCATGGTGGAACGTAGAAATAGGAGGAAGGTGAGGGCCTTCAAAGTGGCTGGTTGTAATGAGAATTGAACCAGTTGGTTTCAATTGGACATCACAGAAACTATTAAAGCTAACAAAGAAGAAAATATCTTTTAAAGGTAACACCTGCGCTATCATCAGTCTCGAAATAACTTCAGTGTGGTGGGTGCAGAGCGGCACTGATTTCATGTTTGCATTGTTGAGTGGGCCATGAGAATTACCTATTTGTCTTGAAAAGCTGGCAAAGGTTACTGGGCCAAAATTTACCGGCATGGCCAGCGAGACTATGTCTGCTGAACTGAATTTGCGAGGTATCAGTGATGAAATTTTTTGTGCTTCATTTGTGTGCAGACAATATTATGTAATATTCAGCTCATGCAATACAACTACACGGTTTGCTAAGTCTTGATAGCAAAATATTCCAAAGCTTGTTGATGTGTATCCAATGAAATGAACAGCTCACCCCCTTCAGGGCCACAATTATCCCCAATGGGATAGATGTGCCTGAGCACCTCACGTAACTGTACAAACCATTTGGATTTTGTTTGTGCTACCAATTGGTTAGGTTGCTGCCCACTGAACACAACTCGGAAATCAAATTTGTGCTGTACGGTTTTCTCAATGAATGAACTGCAGCCAGCGACTAGTCTAGTAGGTCAATCCATTTGGAATTCACATGTGTTACCAATTTGTTATGTTGGTCAAGCCCCTTCAAAATAATTGGCATGACCAAGTCGGCCAAGTGGATTTATAGAATAGGTGTTTTAAAACACAATTTGAAATTTCACATTCATTGTAATTGTGTCCAAATGAAATTTTCCAACTGCTTTGGGCAACTTCTTTGCTACTGGTAACAGCAACAGTCGTGAAAAATATGAGAATGCATAGTAACAAAGAAGTAAAGAATACACACGGGAGTACATCGGCAAGTAGAAACGTGACATTAGCAACATAAAGTAGAACATGAACGCATTGCAAAGATGATCAACAAAAGTCTTTGATTAGCATGTGCAAAAATGCAGCAAAGAAAGAATACACTAAATTTTACACAGACGAAACCGTGAAATAATGCATGTTATCACAGCATGAACTCATTTTGAAAACTGGAAGTGATGCCATGTAGGAGAGCATTCCATGAATAGATGGAATGTTCAAAGGATGAAAAATGTGGGAACTTGTGTACTGCCATAAAATCAGGTACCAGGTACAGGCAAAGCCATTGTGCATTTCTTGCAATGTTGACGATGCTTTTTCATTTAAGTTCGATGATGACAGACAAGCTGCTGGTGGTACAGGAGCCCAGTGGCGGTACAGGAATCATAATTTCTAATGATGTAAAAGCTGTATCCGAAATAGAAGTTGTGTTCATGAAAGATTGTGCATGACAGACTCCTGAATACTTGTATTTTTTCACTTCACTTCTCAATGTGTTACTATTGAAATAGTTAGTGACACATACGAGTTTCTCAAGAGAAATAAATTGCATTGTGCTTCCACACATCCACAGAGCAGATGCACATAGAACACAAATCACTGATATCTCTGATCATTTTGGAGTGCCACATAGTGAGTGGAACAAGTGATGACATGGCAGGGAGTGCAATAGCAGGCAAATATTCGCACACAGCTAAACAAGATACATTACTTTGCAAGGCATTGAGAAAATTTAAATGAGTAGGGGTCCGAGTACAATACCTTGACGTACACTAGAGGTAATACCAGAAAGGGGAGAAAAAAATTGTGCACAACCCTTATTGCTGTAAGTGTTGCATGTGACTACAAACATCTTGCCAGGTGGAGCCTGTACATGAATGTACATAAACTATGGATGAATTCGGAGGCACTTCAATGTAACTTAGTGCATCATAAATGCTGCATTTATAGCAGTGCAAAGGAGCCGCAATAATCTTTGTAGAAGTAAGCTACATTGCACAAATTTGTTTTGCCTGAATTTACTGTGACATTAATTTTGCATGCGCATATGCAGGACGACCAGCAACCAGACGCGCCAGTGGCAGCCCAAGCACACGCAACCCAGCCTGGTGCAAGTGGCCTCCCAAGCAGGCAGCCGTGCCCACCAGCTCCAAGGCAGGGCACATTCACTGGAAGGCGTGGGTTTGGCCCACGTCGCACAGCTGGCTTCGGGCGTGCACGTAAGGCAGCTTGCAGATCATAAGTGAATGTGTAAAACGAGCCATAACCGTGTGCCTTGCTTGCATGCGCAATATGCTGAAGCATAATGTTACAGCCATTACAGTGACTAATGTAACTACAGCACCCATTTTAAACGGGAAAGCATTGTTCAGCTAGGTTCATCGTTCGAAACCAACTGACAGAGTCCGCCACTAAAAATACTTTCCAACAAGGGTATGCCATAATCCCCTCTGCGCTGTTTAGCATTATTATTTACATTACACTGTGTGCTAACGTAATAACTAAAAATGAAGTAGTACATTTATATGCAGCTGTACTTTCCCTGTCATGCATAAAATCATTAGGTTTCAGATGCTGTATGCAATTTGCAAGTATACCTTTACCTTTCACTACACCTCACATGTCTTCGCTGCCTTTGTTTGCATTTGCAAGGTGTCTTGCTATGGCAGAGCATGACATGTTTGTGATGCATTGCCCTAATTGGTACACAAGAAACATGCTCTCTTTAGAATGTTGTTGCAAGTGTGCGGAAAATTTTTGCTAAATTCTGAGTTCTTCTAGTGTATGTAGATAATAATCACAAGCAATCACAATTACAGTTGTGTGTACCTAAAATGTCAGCATTGTGGCGGGCATTTGTTGCAGGCACTTCGTCTCCGCAAGCCAGCCAGGAGGACCTACTGGCTCAAGCCATTCACCATGGCAGACAAAGCGTGCTTGCATCTCAGCAGCTGTGCAAAGCCCAGCGCGAGCAAGTGGAGGCCACACGCAAGGTACATGCTCCTCATGGTCGAAATATATATCAAGTAGGCTGATGCGCTAACTCACACCTATTAAATGGAAAGCATTTCTTAGCGAACCCAAGGCACTTTGAATGTTGTGTCCGTCTGTCAGTCTGTCTGTCCAGCCGCCTATGTTTGGGTGCCCTCGTGATTGCTTCCTTAAATGGGAGGGTAAGAGGGTTTGACAAGTATGCCTGATGATGACATGAATAACGTGAAAAGCGTGTCGCGCACGTCGTCAAAACCGCTTTCTCCAGATACGTGTGGCACATACCCGTTTGTCACAGGCCGCTGTAAACGGGTATGCACCACAGGTGATTGACACTTTGTATCTACCCAGGAACGGCAAGAACAGACATCGGTAAACTAAATGCGAGAGCATTAGGAAAAGCCAACATGGCAGGGTTGACGCAACGAATGCAAATAAAAATTAGGATCCCAGAAAGGAACGGACCCAAGCATTACAGCATGGCTGGCATATTTTAATAATGCAGTTGTTTTTTGCACAAAACAAAACAATGAAAGAACTAATGAAGCTTATTGTAGTATTGCACTGCCTATTGAATTTGTCTACCTGGGGTTCAGTAACATGCATGTAAACAAACCTATAGGTTAGCAAGAGCTTATAATGACATAAGCTTGAGCTAGTTCGCTAGCATTCATTACAAAAGAAAGAAACGTGCATACACAGACACAGAAGATAACAAGACAACATATACTGTGATTTCTTGCTCTCATCTCTTGTGTCCGTGTTTCGACGCTTCACCCTCTTGTGCAATTAAGATGAGCAAGTGCATTTTTCACATTGGAATACAGCTACCACGTTTGAGAAACGAAGCGAAGCCTACGTACTCGGCATCTTCCTGCCAAATATGCTTAGCTATAAGGACTAGGTTGTGTGTCAAATGTTACCATAACGTTTACATGGCATTTGCCTACTTTGTAATATCGTACTTCATCATACAATACACTGCGCATCGATTCTGAACACTACACTTTCAATTCTGCATTAATTTTGAACAGCAAACGGCGGTCCTCGAAAAAGGGCTCAAATCGGTGGCTGACGCAGTCAAGGAGTTGTGCGAGATTGGACGCCGGCAGGAGGAGCGACTCCGAAGACTGGAGGAGAACCTTTCGCCCCTCGCCACACTAGCAACAAGTAATGTGGTGGTGCTGCCACAGCAGCCCATGCCAGGGCAACAGCCGCCGCAGCCACCACAGTAACTTTGTTATTTCAGTTTTTGTTTTTTAATGCTTGAATTTTAATTTTACTTGCCTTGACAAAACAGTTACTTGTGGCACCTCTTTTCATTTCGTTATTTAAGTTTGTTTTGTTATTTCAGTTTTTGTTTTTTATTGCTTGAATTTTAATTTTACTTGCCTTGCCAAAACAGTTACTTGTGGCACCTTTTTTCCTTTCGTTATTTAAGTTTGTTATATGTCTTTCGTTTAATACCTTTTGTCTTTTATACGTGTGCGGAAGTTATGTGTTTTTTGTGACGCGCAGCACCACAAGTGCGGTGTACTGCAATGCTAACAAGTCTGCACTAGTCATGTTTGAATGTACGTGTGATGTACAGTGCCACAATCGAGGCATAGTTCATTGTTTACAAGTGTGCACTAGTCATGTTTGAATGTACGTGTGACGTGCAGTGCCACAAGCGACGCATAGTGCAATGTTTACAAATGTGCACTGGTCATGTTTGATTGTACGTGTGACGTGCAGAGCCACAATCGAGGCATTCTGCATTGTTTACAAATGTGCACTGGTCATATTTGATTGTACGTGTGACGTACAGTGCCACAATCGAGGCATAGTGCATTGTTAACAAAAGTCCACTGGTCATGTTTGATTGTACGTGTGATGTGTAGTGCCACAAGCGACGCATAGTGCATTGTTTACAAATGTGCACTAGTCATGTTTCATTGTACGTGTGACGTGCAGTGCCACAATCGAGGCATACTGCATGTTTACAAATGTGCACTGGTCACTAAATATCACAAGCTGAACACTCTGAATGACCAACCACAAATCACATTGCTGTGTTACCATCTCAATTGGCCACCTTGACCATTTCATGAAGTTCAGTGGTACGCATCTGACAGAGTATTGGTGACAAGGTGCCACCATTCATGCAGCGTAATATTGTGAACTTCTTGCAAAGCTGCTGGATGCTTTACAAGCAAAGCACTGACGACAAGGAAGGGCATCTGTCTGCTGCATAAAAACACTAACTTTAAGTGCACTGCAGAATTTCATGTGCCAAACCCACAGAGTGATAATGAGGCATACCATAGAAGAGAACTCGGCATTAACTATGAGCACCTCAAATTCTGCAACATGCACCTACATCTAACATCATGGCCTTTTCTTCAATTTTGCCCCCACTGAGCTGTGGCTGTCATGGCCTGGATTTGAACCAGCATTCTCGAGCTTGACAGTGCAACAGCACAGCATGCTCAGCTACCATCGTGAGAGACACAGAACAGTGAGAGTGTGATGTAATGAATGTAAATGTACGATACACCATACACTGACATCTATAGAGCTTACTGGCTATCTCAATATTCTCGGGAGACTTCTTGGGCCTCAATCAAGAATGAAGTCAAGGTGCTCCCATTTCTGTCTCAGCATATGACAGCTGCAAGGCTGTCTCACTTGAAAACAGAACCCAGTGTAACAGGAGCAACGAATGTTTTAACAAGGCAATTGTCCTTGCAATAAGACACAAGTGCATTTTATGTGTTGTAAATCATCGTTGTCAGTGTATGAAGGTGCTGAAATAACGCAATAACTTTTGTACTAATAAGATGAAGTGTTTTTAGGGCCTTTTCCAATGTATTTTGTGGCATGTTTGCTCCATTACAATGAGTGCGTCGTGCTACTAGAGAAAATGCTATTTCTTGCACATATGCCACCTGTGATAAATAAACACCCTAACAAAAAATTATCCAGGCCTTTGGTCATTTCTGAATGAACAGTCTAAAACAATACATTATCGTGACCGGGATAAGCAACCTATGATAAGGCGGCCAACGATTTCGAAATTCCATGCACTTTTGGATAAATAGGTGACACTGAATGTGATAGCGATGATGAGGACATGTAGCATTTTTTTTTGTAGAGCAAGGTTCTATGTCTGTATAGGAGCCCCAAATGTGTGCGGTGATGCATAAGAAATGATGTGGTAATGGCAACGACACTGTGTAACATTGACTGTACGTGGGTCTAAAAGTTCTGCTGTAGAGTGTGGTATATGGAAATAATGATTACAAGAATTTCCTATTTGCTGGGGCATACAATGCACATGTATATCCAAATAAAACGTAAGTTCAGTGGCACATGGAAGCTTGCAGAGATGAAAAATCCTTTAAGGTGGGTGTTGCTGGAGCCGACATTTCGACAAACAGACTTGTCTTTGGCAAGGCAGCAACTGTGTTCCCTAGCGCTGTGTATGTGTACGCTTTAATCCCTCTCCCCAATGACAGAAATGAAGGAGTAGAAGAGAGCAAGTGCAGAAAAGGTGGGTGAAGGAAAAGAACATACAGCGTGGGGCTGTTAAGACAGATTGGTGTGTCCGGTCAGGAGACAAAACAGGAAAAAGTCTAAATAAAAGAAAGAAAACAAGCAGAGCGGAGTGCGGGGAGGAAGTAGTACCGGGAATGTATGCAGTCTTAGTTTGCATGGACAGAGTTGGAAGGGGGATGAGCCTTGCACCTTACAATCAGTAAGAAAATTTTTAGAATTACTGCAACTACGAAGGCAAACAGAACTTTGGGTGTGACTAGTCAGTTGCCACATGAATGAATGAAGTTATCAAAGGAAGCACACTTTGGCTGCAAAGAGCTCGTTCAATAACTGAATTGTTTTCAATGAATGTAAGGGCTACATATTTTAGTGGCAATCTTTTCTTCCCAGACACCACTGAGAAGACCTCCTGGCTCACTGAGGAATTTTGAAACAATGCGATGATGGTAGACACCATAATGTCCACTCAGCACTTACTAGCAGTTACATGTGCTTGTAGGTGTTGTGTACCATGTGCAGACTGGAAGTGTCTAAATCAACATAGCGTACTTGACAACTTTCTTGTTGGTCTCTTGCTAACATGACCACTAGTTTCTGTCATCTTATTTCGTCTGTGCGCAAATTTTGTTTCAGTGGAGCATTTTGCAATTATACATCAACATAACCAACTCGCCACTTTAATGTAGTGAACATGCTCCAGAACGGCTGTAAAAAATGTAAATTTACATTTTTGTCTGTCCATGAAAAGTTTCAGATACTTTGCGAGTGATAGTGGCAAGAGTATGCTTGCTTTCTTTTTAATGTGTTCTATCACCTCATGTGGAAATTCATGTTCCACTGATAGAGGTAATCATACCCAGAGTCATCACAGACAAGAACATATGTGGCATTCTTTTATAAAAGAGCGTAGTTTACCTTAAGTGAAACTGACAAAAACGGGCCTGCAACAACAATTTTTTGCCAGTGTGCTCACGTCACCCAGATACCTAAAATCTATATCTAAAGTAGATAGGTGGGCGAGTTGGAACTGATGCATTTCAATAAACTTCAGTTTTTAGACAGCGCTCGTCTTGTGTCCTCTTCTTTGTGCTCCGTCCAGTTCGCGCTGAAAAGTTTTCAAGAAGGCTAAAAGCTATATAGCCCACTGTTGTCAACATTCAGGAGTGAAATTTGGATTTGGCTCTTATAGATTGCAACTTTTCATTTGGGCTTGAATTAGCTTGTTAAAAAACGAAATCCCAGCGAATGAATGATATATCAATGTTTTGCTACAAAAGTAACACTATCCGTGTGCTTCCGTCGATGACTAGACTTGTAGAAACAGTGGTTCTTCCAGGCAAAATGTGCACCATTCGTGACTGTGGGCAGCTTTTTCTTGTTCTTGGCATCTATAAGGCCTCCAATAAATGCTTCAGTTCTTCATCTTCTTAGCTCGTTTTATGCTGCGCCGTTTGGGATCACTACTTCTTCTTCAAGGAATAGATTGGTGGCCAAGATCTTCATTTCCGTTATTTCTATTTGAAATATACAGTTTGGAGTGAAAGAAGGACATAATACTGTAGCGCAGAACTCGAAAATAAACACCAAGAGGCAGAAACAAGTACCATAAAATCTCGAGCAAGCGCTCGACGCTAAGGTGAAAGATAATCCGACAAGATTTGGAGGGGGGCCCTTGCTTGGTCATGGAGCAAAATTCAAGATGGCGGAGGAAGAATCTGTAGGAATAAAAAGTGCACACCCGTAGTTCTAATGCTCTATTGAATACACAAGCATTTCCCGTTTCCGAAATAGTGAATGAAATACTGAAAATGGCGGGAGGAGCGGGTGGGGGGGTGCTTGCTCTGTCAGTGGGGCATGTTTCAAATCTTTCGAAAAAAGGAGAGGGGGCACTTGCTTGGGATTTTAAGGTAGGAAAGTCAGCCTCCTACTCTTTCGAGTTCTGTCCTACAACATAATGTCCTTCAGAGAATACCAACTCGCCCAAGAAAAAGCAATTGTGGAACGAAAGCACGATAGCAAAGCAAGTAGGAGACATATGAAACAGATTAGATTCGACCATGTTGGTTGTTCTGGACATTGTTTACACAGCGCTGGTTTAATGGATCAGCCTCTGTTTCATCCATACAGATGCTGGATTTGGCTCGCTTTTGATTCAAAACTGCTTTTTTGAGTCCACGTTATGATAAGAAATTGCCCCATCCTGATCACTAATGTTTTAAAGGTGAAAGATACTTAGGTGCGCTTCATGTCCCGTGAAATTTAGCCCAGTTTCGGTTTCTGGATTTGGCTCTTTTAGAAAAAAAATTCCACATATTAGTCACACTTATGCATTGCCCGGAAATGAAGGGTTCTCAACCTCCACAAAATACTCTACGTTTCTCAAGGCCTTGCAAATGACATTTCCAAACGCAACAGTTTTCGAGGACCCGCGAAAACCCTGTAACATTGCGTTTATTGATGACGCACTGCATCATGCACCACTTTTGCACTTTCGGCACATAAAAAATTATAAATAAGTATTGCAGAACGGCCACGTTCCCACCAAGCTTCAACCAATCACATCAAACATGCTGGGAAAATTAGGCACAATATCAACAAAATATACGCGAGTGGATATTATGGCTATCTATCCTTTGAAGTGGTCCTCTAACAGAGTTCAGGCGCCTACTTTTTTTATTCTTGTACTTTGCATAGACTGAAGGATGGACACATTACTGCAGCAAGAGCATGAGTGATGGGGCTGATCAAGAATATCTCTACTTTTCTCAATTTTCAAGCTGTCCCCTGACCACCTTTATCTCGACAGTGACGTTCCAAAGCGCTGTCAATAAAATGACTTTAGAGTGCCTATGCAGGAGAAGTTTGCACAATAGCTTGAAGCGCCTATGTAGAAGAGTTTCTCAATGATGCTTGCTTGTTTGATCAAGTCTACCAATTTCTTCAACACGATTGTGAAACAAAAAAGACATGAAAACCACAATAGAAGACACACTCAGCGCAACACACCTTGCGCCGTGAGTGTCTTCTTTTCACTTGTCCACGTCTTATCGCAAGATCGTAGAGAAGTGATGGATTACCAACTTGTCCAGAGTGCTGCACGACGCTATTGTCATACTTGCAACATGCCTGACCGTGCCGTTTCATTCACACTGTTGAACAGGAAACACAGTTGTCAGATATTACATAGCCTAACAAAAAAAAGAGTGCAGCGTGCAAACACAGAAACAGTAGAAAACGATGATGACATGCGACGTTTATTGGTGCAAGGGCCATTTAATGGCCAAAGAGTGCCAGGATATGATAGTGAAAGTGAACAATGCTTATGTTAAGTGGCTGTATAGGGGCCTACGATTCCTCGCACTAAAGGCGACTAAAACATATAAGCAATAAAATGATGAGTGTGACGTAAAACATGTGCGTAGTGAATGAATGACAAGTGGTTGTGATGATAAAACAATGGGGATATGGTGTGAGCACAAATACCTCCACAAAGCCTTTGAGGCCAGGGCAGGTGCTTTCTCTAATGTAGCTCATGTAGCAACAACTTCTTTTCAGAGGTTGTACTATGGACTGCCTAGGTATGTGACATGAAAGCCATGCACTTCTTTTAAAAACACGAACAGTGACTGATGTTTAAAAACAGGTTCCCTACCGATGAACATTGATGAGTGTAATGGTCAGGTGCTTTCTCTAATGTAGCTCATGTAGCAACAACTTCTTTTCAGAGGTTGTACTATGGACTGCCTAGGTATGTGACATGAAAGCAATGCACTTCTTTTAAAAACATGAACAGTGACTGATCGACCGTAACGGAGCTTGAAAGGCAACTTTGCCGCAATGCGAGAGTGTGATGTGGTGAAGCATGTTAAAAATCTGAAGGGGTCACTTTTAATTGGGCGTTGAATGTATTTGTTTTTGGGACGTTCGAATAGTTCGAATAGTAAAATTTCAATGCGAATCGAATCGAATAGCAAACACTATCCGAAAAATATTCGAAATTTCGAATATTCGCACACCTGTACTTTAAACCTATGAACTAGCTCAACTTTCTGTCGTCCTGAGTTTCCTCGACTTGCCCAAATGTAGTGGAATAAAAGTCTAAACTAGGACTGAATGTCAACCGACAAGAAGGATTGCACACTTAAGGAAAATTTAGATTTTGGAAAAACAGCATGCCAGAATTAAGTTCCTATGGTCACAGGATGCACCTTCAGTGCAGTCGCTCCAGGCGTTGATGAACCGCTAAAAAGATCAAGAAAACCTCGTCCCATGCTAACCAAAATTGCATTCTAAAGGAAGCCGTACCCTACAAAGAAGCGTAAATGTATCTTAAGTCACCAGTTTACACAACACGCAAATAAAAAATAGGTGCTTCAAAAGTGTTCAAGGGCCCCTTTAAAGCATGCAAGGTAGTTTCAAAGTCCGTGTGTAAACATAGTACCTACACACCAGATGCATTTTCACATGTTAGGTGCTCCAATTACTTTTTTTGAAGTGAAGCAGCCCGGAATAGGCCCTATGCGGGAGAAGCGTTGCTGAACAGAACACAGTTACATCATGTCAAATATGATAGATGAAGCAAGCTGCGTGATATGAGATCAAACATTTGAATAGGCAAAGGCAGTGGAAAACAACAGTAAGAAAATCCATGTATGGTCTTTATCAGCATTGCAAACAATGGTGGCAGCACAGCACACACTTTGACACAACCTGAATCAAAACTAGCAGATAATGAAGCTGGTTTTCATTAAGGTTGGGTCAGACAAAGAAACGAGCCCTCAAAATTCCCTTCTTTGAAACGCACACACTTGTGGCACACGACAACACCAAGCACAGTGCAGCCAAGATGCAGCGAGGATGTATGCATGTGTCAAACACTGGTGGCAGCAGCACAACGCACACACTTGTGGCACACGACAACACAAAGCACAATGCAGCGAGGATGTATGCACGTGGCAGCAGCACAACGCACACACTTGTGGCACACGACAACACCAAGCACAGTGCAGCCAAGATGCAGCGAGGATGTATGCATGTGTCAAACACTGGTGGCAGCAGCACAACGCACACACTTGTGGCACACGACAACACAAAGCACAATGCAGCGAGGATGTATGCACGTGGCAGCAGCACAACGCACACACTTGTGGCACACGACAACACGAAGCACAATGCAGCGAGGATGTATGCACGTGTCAAACACTGATGGCAGCAGCACAACACACACGTTTGTGGCACACGAGGGAGGCACACAGCAACACGTAGTATCACAGTGCAGAAACATCAGAACTCGAAAACATGGCAGGTCACTTTAATTAGGAAAAACTGAAAGGGATCAGGCATGGACCTCGTCTTGCTTTATCGGTGACCTTCCCAGGCAATCGGCCTCAAAGCACTGTCATCCAGACTTGTACACAACCGTTATATGGAATTCTTGAAGGTGCAAGCTCCACCGTGCTAGCCAACCCAACGCGTCCAGAAGGCTGCTCCTCCAGCTTTTGCTGCAACTGTGCTGTGTGTTCCGCACATGCCTGGCGTTTTTTCGTCACCGGGTTCAGCTTGCAGCAGTCAACACACAAGCGTAGACTACCGTCTTGCTTTTTAATCAGCACTACTGGCGATGCTTCAGAGCTTTTTGATGGCTAGACGGCATCAGTGTCAAGCATCTTACTCACCTGTTCTTGCATTGCATCGTGAACTTTCGGCACCACGTGGTAAGGGTTTGGTCGAATTGCTTTTGCCAGCTCGTCTGTTGTAATACAATGCTTCGACAGTGGCATTTAGCTGGCCATCGAGGTAGACGAGATGCACTCTGAACTGTTGCAGTACATCAACAAGATGCCGTCTCTGCGGTGGTGATAAATTCGTGCTTACACGTCAACAGCTGGTGGTGATGAAGCTACTCGCTGCTCTCCCTGTAGTAATGCAAAGCATTCGCGGAACTCTGCAATCTCGTAGAAGTAAGCTATTGAAGTGCATCCTCCAATGTGTCCCTATTTTTGGTGAATTTCATCAACACGACCTCTGCTTGCCCATGCATTGCACTGATGACACCTCTGGCTGTGGCAACACCTTGAGAGAGCAAAAGCGGAAATACTTGTTCAGCGAGAACTTCCCCGTAATGCTGCGTGTTGCACGTGACACAAACGAGGCGGCCCGATAACGGTGGTAAGTGGCGCTGATGATGTCCTGCAGGAATTTGCTTGTAGCTCCTCACTTTTATCCGCATGAAAAAATGAGTGCAACGTACAGTATATTGACGAGTGCACAGTATTGACGCAAAAAATCTATGCCTAAAATTGCCGGTTTCCAACAGTCAGAAAGAATAACCAAAGTTACGATGAAGGATGACTCCCCTATCTTGATTGCTGCGGTGCACTTTTGACTAGGTGTTAGTAACTGCCCTCCAGAACCTGTAGTCCTGCCCATTCTATTTTCCCCTTCCTGAATTTATCTTCCAAATTCTCACTTATTATTAAAAAGTGCGAACCAAGCGACGACACGCCATCAACGTCAATCGTAAGTGTAATATTACGACGACAATATTATCATGTTTCGACAAATCATTGCACATTTTCGGCTCCTCATTCAGCGGTAATGGGGGAATTTCAGCTCTTTGATGATTGGCAACCTTCCCCCCTGAAGTCACTGCCCTTAGATTCCCCGGCATGCCCTGGGAGATCACGCTCTCGCTATGTCAACGGTTCTACGTCTAGTGGATGGAGAATAACATCCAGGAGATGAGGAGTGCAACTGGAACCCAGGGGAGTCGTCCCATCAGCCTGCCGTGCTCGCACTGACGTTACGTGTTCCGTTGAAATGGCACCGAGGAGTAGGGGATGGAAATCTTTGGTACTCTGCGACTCAATAAGGGGAATATTGCTACATACCAGTGGCATCACGGTCAACAAGACAAAGAAGAGGACGACAACAAGACAGTCTGGCGTGAGCTGTTCCTATCAGCAGCGCTGCTCGCTTAACCAGTTGTAACTACATCAGTTCCTATTCCTTCGAGTCTGTCTCTTTCCCGTAACAATATTGACAGATGTGGCCTGCTTCCCCACAATCGAAGCACAGGGGCCTGTAGTCAGAGGTCTCCCAAGTGGCAGTTTTGCTCATCGGATCAATGTCAAAGTTCCTCTGTGGTACAAAGGTGTTGTTTGCAGTAGTTGCTGGTAGCACTGCTGCAGCGTCTGTACGGTACGAGGCTGGCGGCAGACGTCTGCATATAGCTTCATTTGCGAGTCTCAATGTGTGGCTCTGGAGACGAAAGCGCTTGCCTTATCTCCCGGCACACGACTTCAGTGACTGACATAATTGCGCATTCATTCGACGTGGTGGTGAGCTTCTTGACCTCCTTCTGTACCACCGACTGCCCTTATCAGCTGGCACAAAGAACACTCATCAGCTGCTATCACAACAGTCACACCTGTCGTGTGAATTGGTCCACTGCTGTATAGGCAGTCATACTGGCTGTAGTGTAGCTGTAGTGGGTGCTTGATGGCAACTGCTTCCTTCAAAAAGTTGTTGACACTTGTAGACGGGTTTAGCACGAGACCAGCAAAGAGCTGCTTCTCAATACCATGCATGACGTGGTCAAGTTTTTTCGCTTCAAACATATCGCAATCTGCTAGAAGAAATAGACATGGCTACAGTATCATTGCCTTCTGAATCCCAGATTCCGTGTTGCTGTGCGTGCTCTCACCATGCGGTACTTCGGACCGTGTCCAGGCCCTTCCACTAGAAATCATCCCAAGATGACCACTTGCAATTTGTCAACCATGTTCAGAGTCACTTTAGAAAAGGGAAGTACACGGGGCCTAACTTCTGCGTGCATTCAATCCGTTAACAGGGGCTCTAATCTCAAACTTCTCGTGCAAGTTGCCTGTGTCCTCATATGTGTTGACGTCAAACTTCACAGGAACTCGAGAATTAAAAAAAAGTCACCTGCGTCGGGTTTGGTTTGTCATGTCCTGGGCACTGCTTTCTGAGATGAATGAATTCTCGGACAAGCATAACAGATGTCGGTTGCTGCGGTGAACAGGTGTATAAACATGACAAAGTCTTTGTGGCATAGACCTTGTCTTCCTTTTTCAATGCGCATGGACTTCGTTGCCCTTCTTGTGCTGAAGAATATATGCAGCAGTATGATGCAGCGAGGTTGTATGCACATGTCAATAAACACTGGTGGCAGCAGCACAATGCACACACGTGTGGTGCATGAGGGGGCGCACGACAACACGAAGCATATGATGCAGCGAGGTTGTATGCACGTGTCGCTAAACACTGCTGGCAGCAGCACAAAGCACACAGTTGTGGTGTCTGAGCGGGCACACGGCAACACGAAGCATATGATGCAGCGAGGTTGTATGCACGTGTCCCTAAACACTGCTGGCAGCAGCACAACGCACACAGTTGTGGTGTCTGAGCGGGCACACGGCAACACGAAGCATATAGACGTCAGACTCTCCCCAGGCGGCGCTGCGAAAAACACCGCTACCAGCGCCCTCATCGTAGCCCTGGCACTAACTGGGTAGTGCAAAGAGAGCCGCCCGCAAGCGAATGTGCATAGGCCGCAATATAACCATCCTCTTTCGCTGGTGTCGAGGCGCGGTTTCCTGAAAATCAAGGACCTGGAAAGCCTCTTCCGCCAATCCACGCTTCAAAAACAAAGGAAGCTGATCAAAGCGAACTGCGAGTACAATGCAAAATAAGTTTTAGTTATTCCCGCGCGCTGCAACTCGCAGGTACAAGCGAGCATCACACGACACCGAGTTCGAGGCAAGCCCTCCGACATCCGTTCTCTAGAGCCTAAATGCGTTAAAATCGGGTATATACGTATGCCACAGCGATAAAGTACCTACATACACGATCAATTTACTTAGCTATGCGTCTTACGATCAGTGGTAGAAAACTCGCTTCATCAGGGGCGAATGGCTCCGGCGATTTTCGCCTTTTCAGTTGTATTCTCCCTTAATTCATCTCTCGCTTCCTGTGTATTGGAGTGTTTTATTACGCATCCTCAAATGGTCTCTTGATGGTCGTCTTCCGTTTGTATGTACTGCAAATGGGGACACGTGCGTGTCCACTTTCGCGGGGTACAACCAAAGGCAAAACCGTGGCCTCCGAGATAGCTACGGCAACCGCGGAGGACACGGGCGAAACAAACCTGGAGGGGGTCACGACCAACATTCTGCGTTTTACTTGTACGATGCACGTGGTGTTAGCTAGTTAGAACCAGAACTCTGAGCCTTCAAAACGTACATACGTGCGCGATGCTGTGTTGTGACTACCAACTCGTCGCGGTGTGCGTATCACGCGTCTCCAGTCTGCCTCTAGCTGCTCACTTCGTGTTACACGACAAGCACCGCGGTCAGAGCCTCTGCTGAGCTTCATAGTCAAGGTTACCACGGTTTTGCATCAGGGCTACGCAAAACAACAGCAGAGCCACACATTCATGCCACCGGCTGTGGAGAACGCGGGTACTTCGCTTACCCAACACGCTCGCAACGGCCCGTATCCAGCGTTCTCGCCTTTCTTCTTCGTACGACAACTATGGAAATCGGTAAAACTGAACGTCGTTATTCAGTCTTTCACGTCCGTGGCAATTCACAACGCAACAGTGCGTCTTTTGCGGAGTTTCTTCGTAGCGTGCGGAGGGCTCTCGTCTGCTGCTGTTTCGCCGTCGTTCAGGCGAGTGATCCAGCAAGCACTTCACGACGGTTCGGTGGCGCGTCCGACTAGCGGAGAGCAATTCACAGCTCTCGTTCTGAGTGCTAAATGCGCAAACACACGCGATATTAAGCTCAATCGTTGTTTCGCACTCGCTAGTTGCACCTGGTCCCATAGCAAACTGTGCGAGAGAGTCGGGCTATGCACTACTCAATACTTCTCCGACAGGTGGCGCCACACATCTTGGAAACTCCAGAGTCTGACGTCTATGATGCAGCGAGGTTGTATGCACGTGTCGCTAAACACTGCTGGCAGCAGCACAACGCACACAGTTGTGGTGTCTGAGCGGGCACACGGCAACACAAAGCATATGATGCAGCGAGGTTGTATGCACGTGTCACTAAACACTGGCGGCAGCAGCATTACGCACACACGTGTGTGGCATGAGGGGGCACACGGCAGTACAGGGCACCTGGAGGAGCAACGGCGTACATACGTCCGTAAAGACAGGCAACAGCAGTACAACGCACAGACACGTGGGGCACGAGGGGGCACACAGCAGTACAAGGCACCTGGAGGAGCAGCAACGGCGTACGTACGTCCGTAAAGACAGGCAGCAGCAGTATAACGCGCACACACGTGGGGCACGAGGGGGCCCACGGCAGTACAGGGCACCTGGAGGAGCAACGGCGTACATACGTCCGTAAAGACAGGCAGCAGCAGTACAACGCACACACACGTGGGGCACGAGGGGGCACACGGCAGTACAAGGCACCTGGAGGAGCAGCAACGGCGTACATATGTCCGTAAAGACAGGCAGCAGCAGTACAAAGCGCACACACGTGGGGCACGAGGGGGCACACGGCAGTACAGGGCACCTGGAGCAACGACGGCATACATGTGTCCGTAAAGACTGTGTGCAACACCACAACGCCCACACTTGTGTGGCACACCGCAATACATGGCACCTGGAACAGCGATGGTGTACATGTGTCCGCAACACTGTGCAACACCAGAATGTATATACTTGTGGCGCAGGAGGGTACCGAAGGTACATTGTTCGTAGCCCCACATGTGCATGCAGCCATAAACACTGCTAGAACCCTACAGTCTAGTGTCGCCGTGCACGCAAAAGAGCTCTCTGTATGCGCTGCAGATGCACACTGCGCGAGATGTTCAGCTGCGCGATTTGCCTTGCACGTGTTGCCCTTCCGCGCAAGTACAGTGCCCGCCTCCGAGGAGGAGCTACTGTCCTTGAGGTGTGTGCTGCTGGTTCATCGTCCTCCTCGTCCCCGTCACTCTCCTCAGGCTCTTCCAAGCAGAGATTGTGCAGTGAAGCACATGCTGCCACAATCGTCCCTGCTTTCCTGGGGCCGTAATGGAGGGCCCGATAGCGCTGCAGGCAGCGGAACCGGCTTTTGAGGAGGCCGATGCAGCGCTCCACTGTTGACCGTAGGACCGCGTGCTCCTTGTTGTACACACCCTCGGGTGTGTCCTCATCCGGGTGCCCAGGAACCGGCGTTAGAAGCCACGGCTCAAGGGGGTAAGCACTGTCGCCTGCAGAAAGAACACATATTCCAACTGTTTCTCGTACATAACGAAATGACGAAGAATACACAGAAACAGCGTGTTGTCTTATCTCTACAAATTCAATTTTAAATATGGTGTCCTTGAACTTTTAGTTTTTTTTTAAATGTAAATACGGCACCTTGAGTGTTTTTTGTTTCCAGTGTTGAAATTCTGCGTACAACTAAAATTGTTTCCGTAACGCACGTTATCAGCATTGTGACGGGGTGGCACGGTTAGTGAAGCTGCAGATATTGTAGCTTTTAACCTGCTATCCACACCATAAATGGTACATGTTTCTTTTTCTTTGTTAGAAATGTTCAGATGTGAAATTAACAGAAATCTTTTCTATGGAGAATTGCAGCTACTCACCGAGCAGGAACTCTCCGTCCCGCACAACAATGCGACCGGACATAAAGCGTTTGCGGAGCCCAGAATTCCGCCACACGTGCCCGTCGTGGCATGAGCCCGCGAAACGCGGGCCAATGGACAGGATTTTCATGTCCGAGTAGCAAACCTGCAAAATGGATGACATAACAACCCATTAGCGGTACACATTTGCATTGATACAATGCGTCATAATCACTACATCGACGTTTAAAACTTACCACCATGGTGTTGAGGGCGTAATATCCCTTTCTGCACCAAAACGATGCCTTCTGCGCAGGAGGGAGGCGCGGGGCAGCGATGGCGATAAACGTGCCATCCACGCAACCGATCACACCGCCGAGCCTGCCGTGCTGCAAGAAGCCTTGCTTGACGGCTGCTCGTTCAAAGGCGGTGCGTGGGAACGCCACCCATCCTCGTAGCTTCCCTACATCAACAATGGCCTGCGTAACCAGTGCAATGCACCTGCTGATTGAAGACTGAGACATCCTTATGGTCGCCTCGCTGCCGACTGACGACTGAAAGCTCCCAGTGGCGAAGAACCTGAGTGCGCAGAAAACTTGATCCTCAACACTCAGGCCTCCAGCAGTGCGGTGCTCTAGCAGGTGGGCCATCTGGCTGCACAAAAGCCGCACGGTGTTCTTCGACATTCGGAAATGCCGCCTAAAACATTCTTCCGGCATGTCGAAGGGGTTACGCCACTGGTCAGGGTTGGGGCGGAGACGCTGGCGCGCGGCAAACCACGCGATCAACGCGGGGTTCATGCTGCTGCACGTTCAAATGACTGCACGACGAAAACACGTGCACAAACCAGCTGTCACCGAAGGCACAATGCAAAAATGTTCACTGAAAACTTGACCTACGCTACGCACATCGACAAAAAACACTAGAAACAACCGCCTACGACACTGGAATGCTAGACTTCACCACCAACCCACGGTTAACGGTGTCTTCGTTTATTGCAAATATGTCGAGAGCACCGTCGAGCACCATGACGCAAAATTGACGTCGGCGGAAGTGCCGATGGCGCCCTAACTTTTCCGGTTTGCTCAATAGCCAATCAGCGCGGACCAAAGGCGATACTTTTGCGATTGTCGCCTTTTGAGAAAACGGCCGCTGCAACCGGTCAAGCATGCGGCATCGGCTCGAGCGCCGACGTTAAGCCAGTGTCCATGACAACGCCTCGCATCGTGCATCGGCACAGAACGCCGTGAGTTGTTTGAGCGAGGAACGCTCCGTACTGTATAGACTTGTTTCCTTGGCTTGTTTTTTTTGTCATAGCTTATTTTAGTGCCGGTATTTTTAATGTTTGCAGTGGTTTTGGGTAATAATGCGTTTTTTTTTCTTTTCGTGTGTAATTAAAACATGTGTGTCTAACGCTCTCGCCTCGTCCGTTCATTCTAGCCGACTGTTATCCGGAGATCCTTGACAAAAATAAGTGGCGAGCCTGCCAGGATCATTTTTCTTATTTTTTGTTGTGGGTCTCACGGATTTCTATTCGGCAGGGAGGATGGACTTGACGAAGATTTTAGAGTTAGCAGTAAAGCTTGGTTTGTCGGGTGCAGAAGCCATAAGCCTCTATGATCGCGAGGCAAAGAGGCTGAGAGATGAACGAGTACAGGCACGCGAGAAGAGGCGCGAGAAAAGGCGTGAAGAGGAGGAACGTGAAATCAGGAGGATCGAGCGCAAGGAGGAGTTTATTTGGTGGCAACAGCGGACTTTGAAGCGAGGTAGTAAGATGAGCACAGATGATAGGGGCTTTGTAATAGAGACAGAACCTTCTAGCTCGACGCGAGCGTCTCCCAGAAAAGTTATAGCTCCGGTTCACGACAGAAGTGATGACCCGGATGTGTACCTGCATCGGTATGAGCGGACAGCCTTAGGTCATGGTTGGGAATGCGAAATGAGTTTGGCAAAAACCGTAGACGGTAGATCGGACATAGAAATTTCAAGGGTGGAGTTGCTGCGGGAATCTGGGGAGCCTCAGGCTCCCCAGATTCCCGCAGCAACTTCGTCGTGGTGCTGGTTGCACGCGGCAGTGACCTGAGCGACGAGAGGAATTCGGCCAACGCATCTTGCACAGATGACAAGAAGACGGTGGCACGTCGGCCCGCTTACTGCTGCGATCAAAAAAAATAACGCGAGAAAATAATAATTTCGTGGGTGTCAATAGCTTGTCACCAATTATGAGGACTTGAACCTTAGTTCAGCAATAAGCTTCACAATATTTACTTGCGGTGACAATCGCGTAAATCTGACGGACGTCTCAGCGCTTACATTAGGTATCCTTCCGCGCCGCCCTTTCTTCTCAATATCGCTCAACGGAGTATCGAATGCGGGTTCTGTTCGTCCCATATCATCTCTCTTGCTCTTATTTTGGGGTCAGCGAGTGCCACTGTTTAAACAGGCTATCAACGCAGGTGTGAAAATTGGCCGCGTATCTGCGTGCTTCGCTGCAAGTGTCGTCTAAAGACGATAGATGAGGCGCTGCGTGAGATATGGACGCCATCTGGCAATACGTCGGGAAACATGAGCGCTGTATTGCGGGCTGGTATTCCCGGCGCAGCAGCAGGCGAAGACCGGCGGTGACCAACGCGACCGGCCGGGATGCCAGCCAGCCCTAACACGCGGTTTGGCGCGAAGCGCTGGAGCAGAAGAAACGTCCGCACTCAACGAGTACTCTCCACACACTCTTTTATTTACACGTCGCCTGGGTAAAACAGGAATGCCAGAGCGGCGCCCCATGGCATTCGTACATTGCAATACAGAACCGAAACCGAAACACAACAATGAGATCGTGCAGAGGGCACGGAGGAAGGCAAGTTTCAGCGCAGTCGCATTTTTAGCGCAGCTTAAGAAACTAGGGTCTTTAGAATTACGTATGTATGCATTTTCTATTAAAGGAACACACCACCTAATACTCACCTAGTGACGTTGCGCCTCCGATATGCGTAATATTTAGTTTTTGATCGACAACGTTCACAAGTATGAACAGCCGTACCAGTTCAAGCTGGGTGGGCGGTAAGCAAGTGGTTCAACTTTGGCCGGGTGGCCGACGAACAGAAAGACAGACCAAAATTTCTACGTTCAAGTATCCCAAGAAAGACTATCGTCTTTAAAAACATACTTCGGTGCATGTGCTGCAATTGCACACGCACATGCTCGTTTGTTTCTGCGTACAGGCTCTTGATTGGGCCCAGCTTCGTAACTTGCCTAAATACAAAATTTTCATTTTTTACTTCTTCCAGGCAGAGGTCAGCAAAAAGGTTGAGCTCACTAAGACTCATGCAAGAAAAATATTTTGCTCTGCGGGTTCACTCGAATTTACACTCACCAAACTTTTACTAAACCGAACTCACTCAGACTGAGAATCCCTAAATATTTTCTATACCAGTCTAACTCGGATTTAGACTCACAGACTGAAACTAAGACTCACGCCTTGACCTGAGTCTGCGTGAGCCGACTCATGAGTCCGTTAGCGTAAAACTATCGTGTTCGGGTGTGGTGCAAATTCTCTTTAACCCCAGTATATAACATACTCGGTGCTCTAAGACCACGGTGTAAGAATAAGTAGGTGATGACTGCCGCCCGCGCCGCGTCCAGATTGTGTTCGCCGCCTTGGCTGTTTCATTTGGCTGCGACAGGCGGCGCTAGAGGTGGCGACAGGTGGTGCTGCGGAGCCTCGCTTGTTTATTACGTTCGATATACTTATGCACATAGAGGTGAATAAATTAGTACACTGAAATTCTGCAGTAACGAAATTGATTTTTAATTGTATCGGAAGATTATTTTCCAACAGCGTTCTTCTCATACAAATGTTCCGACAGCAGCAAACGTTGGTCTGGAGAGTGGTCGCATTTTGACGCGACCGCATTAAAGAGCTCGTTTCGCTGAAATTCCGGTATCGTCGGCGTCGGCGTCTTTGGTTCTGAGCAAAAAAGCAGCGTTGGCCGTGAGTGAAAATTCGAGGTAGCTGCTATAAGTATAGCAGCTCGAGGGCCTTTGCTGTTTGGCTTACCTTGAGGCAGTCTCCACCAAAGAGCGAAGGCGCGCTAGCGATAAGGAAGGCGATAGTGTGCGTGCGTGCTCGTGTGTGTGAGCCTGTGTACGTGTGTGCGTGCAAGTGTGCTTGCGTGTGTGTGAGTACATGTGTGCGTGCGCGTGTGTAAGGTAGTGTGCGTACGTGTGTGAGTGTGCATTTGCGTGCGTGCGTGCGTATGTGTGCGCGCCTGTGTGTATGTGCGTGTGTGCATTTGTGTGCGTGCGCGTGCATGTGTGTGCGTGTTTGTATGTATTGCGTGTCTGCGTGTGTGTGAGCGCACGTGTGCGTGCGCGTGCGCCCGTGTGTGTGCATTTGCGTGCGTGCATACTTATGTGTGCGTGTCTGTATGCATGTGCGTTTTTGTGTGTGCGCGTGTGTGAGTGCATGTGTGCGTGTGTCAGGACTTGTGCGTGCGCGTGTGTGCATTTGCGTGCATCCGTATGTGTGTCTGTCTGTATGCATGTGCGCGTGCATGTGTGTGTATTGCATGTGTGCGTGCGTGCGCGCCTTTGTGTGAGGGCATGTGTGCGTGCGTATGTGTGTGCATTTGTGTGTATGTGTGAGTGTCTGCGTGTGGATATCGCTGTTGCGCTCTAGTTGCTTAGCAAACTGAACAAAAAAAAAACATCGTCAGACAAGTTTCAACCAATGTACCACGAAACTTACACGCGTTCTATAAGAACTTCAATCGGCACACGCGTTCTATACACGCGTTCTATAAGAGCTTCAATCGGTTTCGGATGAAGCGCCGAAAGTAGGAGCATAGTCCTACGAAACTGCGCAGTTCTTTGACGGACGTAGGTTTGGGGAACTCTGTCACGGCCCGAAGCTTGGCTGGATCTGGGAGGATGCCATCCTTGGACACCACGTATCCTAGTATCGTCAGCTGCCGTGCTGCAAATCGGCACTTCTTGAGATTCAGTTGTAGCCCGGCGTCGCTCAAGCCCGTCAAAACCTGCCGTAGGCGTTGAAGGTGTGTTGAGAAGTCCGGGGCGAAAACGACGACGTCGTCGAGGTAGCATAGGCGTGTGTGCCATTTCAAGTTGCGCAGAACGGTATCCATCATGCGCTCAAAGGTCGCGGGCGCATTGCACAGCCAAAACGGCATGACGTTGAATTCGTACAAGCCGTCGGGTGTGACAAACGCTGTCTTCGGTCGAGCGTCATCAGCCATGGGGACTTGCCAGTACCCTGAGCGCAAATCGAGCGATGAAAAGAACTCTGCTCCTTGCAGGCTGTCAATGGCATCGTCTATTCGAGGTAGGGGATAGACGTCCTTACGGGTGATCTTATTGGGTCGTCGGTAGCCCACGCAGAACCGCACAGAGCCGTCCTTCTTCGCAACGAGAACGACAGGAGACGCCCACGGGCTGTTTGAGGGTCGAATAACATCGCGGCGAAGCATGTCTTCGACTTGCTCGGTAATTACACGACGCTCTGTTGGCGACACGCGATATGGACGTTGCCGCAGTGGTGGTTGGGCGCCAGTGTCGATGCGATGCGTGACAGCAGACGTGCGGCCGAGAGAAGTTTGCGCTACATCGAACGAAGAACGAAATTCTTCCAAAAGGCATAGAAGCTGGGAACGCTCGACCGACGTAAGGTGTTCAGCAATCGAGGAACCAAATAAATCAGCGGGTGACGCATCAGATGTGGAAACAGCACTGAGCGAATGGGAGTTGGCGCAGTGCGTGTCACCCGGTGCGTCCATAACTTGTGCGTCTTCGAGGGCTTCAGCTCTGCCGAGACATTCCCCTCGCACCAACCTAACAATGTACGGGGATGGGTTCGTAACAAAAAAGTCGGTGTCGCCCTGAATGACTTTCACGGTCGCAAATGGCACCAACAAGCCTTTTCTAGTGAAGACGCGGTCAGATGGAGAGAGGAGTGCAACGGCGTCGGCGAGACCGGTGCAGCAGACTGACACAGGCGTTGACGAGTTTGCAGGAAGTGTGGTGTCGTCTTTGACGAGTACCTTGGTCGCAGCCGGTGGACTGTCCGCCGGCGTCAAATCTGAGAATGGTGAGAGCTCTATTTCGGCTGGTGCGCAACGAATTACGGCGGCGTGACGGGCGAGAAAATCCCATCCCAGGATGATGTCGTGAGAGCATGAGGAAATTATGATGAGTTCGACGGCGTGAATCATGACACGGGCTGTGCACACCGCTGTCGGGTGAATACTGTGAGCGCTGGCTGTACGGAGGGTGAGCCCGGAAAGTGGCGTCGTCACTTTTCGTAGTAGTCGGCTAAATTTAGCGTCCATAACGGAAACGGCAGCTCCAGTGTCTACAAGGGCCGATGTGCGCACACCATCTACAAACACGTCTACAACGTTTGATGGGCTTTGCTGAGGGCTTTGGCTGTTCGATAGCGTCGCAGCCCTTGCCTCTTGGACTGCGACGACTAGTTTTCCTGGTCTCGTGCGACCGGACGAGGCCGCATCGGTGACAGTGAGCGGCGTCGTGGGGACGGTGACCGACGGGTAGATGGACCTGGGCGTGACGTCGGTGACATAGGCGGCAGCGTATCATAATACGGGCGGCTGGACTGGTTGGTCACGGCTAATCCGACTCGAGGCGGCTGCACGCGGTTGCAATAGCGGGCTACGTGACCGGCGCAACCGCACGCAAAGCAGATCGGGCGGTTGTCGGAAGTGCGCCATCGGTTTGCCGGGTTAGGTCCCATCCACGTGGCAGGACGCGAGGGACGGGGCGGCTGCTGATATGACGACTGCATGGTTGGCTGCAGTCGGGGCGTATGGACGATGTCGGAGTACGCAGCCGGCACACTCGCTTCGGAGGCCTGAGGCCTGGTGACGGCTCCAGCGTATGTTAGCGGGGGCACCACAGGGAGCGCTGGGGGCGGTCTGGCTGCAACTTGTGCGTAACTGAGCGGCGCTGACGCCGGACTGGGCTGGTGGTATTCCGGCATAACCTCCGCGATTTCCTGCTCGATAGCCCGGCGTAGGGGAGGCAGCAGTGTGGTCGACGACTGTACAACATCCTGCGGGTGAGAGAAGGCCAGTAAGGAGAACTGACGGGCAATTTCCTCCCGCACGAATGACTTGATTTCGGCGATTAAGACGGAGTGGTCCGACACGGCCGACAAGCCAGCGAGATCGGCGTCGCGTGATGGAGGTCGACGCGTCATCAGCCGCTGTCGGCGTAGCTCCTCGTAGCTTTGGCACAGCGTGATGACGTCTGCCACAGTGCGAGGGTTTTTGGCGAGTAGCATGGTGAAGGCATCGTCGTCGATGCCTTTCATGACGTTCCGGATCTTGTCGGCTTCAGACATGGTTGCGTTGGCTTTCTTGCACAAGTCGAGCACGTCTTCAATGTAGCTCGTGAAAGACTCGCCGGACTGCTGGGCTCGTTCACGTAACCGCTGTTCGGCTTGCAGCTTGCGAACGGCAGGGCGGCCAAACACGTCGATGATGGCGGTCTTGAAAGCGGACCACGTAGCGAAATCGGATGCGTGGTTGTTATACCATAGACTTGCCACACCCGCGAGGTAGAAAACGAGGTTGCTCAGTTTGCCTGCCTCGTCCCATTTATTGGGGACGCTCACACGCTCGTAGATCGCGAGCCAGTCCTCGACGTCGGTGCCATCCGCGCCGGTGAAGATAGGAGGGTCGCGGATGCGGGGGACACCCGGACATGGCGTCGGTGCAAGAGGAGGCGTTTGCTGGGCGGCGTCTTGAGTCATGGTAGCAGGCACGGTACGGGATCGAAGCTCCAAGGGCATCGAATGCGGACCGTAGTTGTTTAAAGGGCACAGCACTCTCCACCAAATTGTCAAGACGTTTATTAACGGGGACTCAGCGACGGCGCACGGCAGCGGACAGTCAAAGCGGGGCCGACTCTCTGCACGAGGAGCGTGCTCTCAGAGAAGAGAACGACCCACTGGAAGGCGCTTGAGAGGACGACCCATTACTCAGCAGGAACGCTTCGCTACAGTATCAATAAATACAATGTCAGTGTTCCTAATTTTTTCTGGTACACTTCGGGTCATGAGGCCCTCTACTGGGCCTTCAATGCTGTGTTTACGAGCAAGGTTCGCTGGTCTTTTTTGGTCAGCTGTGCCGCCTCATCGAGGTGGACAGCGGCCTACGGCGAACACCACTTGTGTGCATGGCGCAGGCAGTATGGGACAATAAATGTTTCCAGCCAGAATTGAACTCTCATTTCTCGTTCCTACTTACATTCACGCATGCACTGCTGACTAAAGCAGAGCTGACCTCAGCTAGCATGACACTCTCGTGAGGATGGCCAAATCATCCACAGGTCAATTATTAGAGGATTATTGCTTAGTCCCTTCTAACAATTGTTCAAATGGATCAACAGTTAATGCCGAAGGAGCAACAATCGCTCTCCCAGGGTTGAATCCTCAGGATCAACAGTTAATCCTGATGGAGTAACATTCGCTTTCCCAAGGATCATTTCTGAGGATGAACCATTAGTCCTTACATGAGTGACAATTTCTCCTTCAGGAACCATTTCCGAAAATCAGCTGTTAATCCTTACAAGAGTAACATTTGCTCCTTCGGGGACCATTTCGGAAAATCAACTGTTAGTCCTTACAGGAGCAACCGTTAGTCATCTTGCAGTTGATCCTTCGAAGACTAAGTGCTTATCCTTTTGCAGTTCATCCCCAAAAAACTATTGGTTGTGGCAAATCAGTTGATACCCAAAACGAGAAACACCCCTACCCCTTTTAGACCATTTTTGTTAGAGTGTAGGACTGTTTTTTTATGTTGGAGCACTCCACCGGCCGCTGGCCGCCCGTCAACAGTAATAAATTCCTAGTAATACTTGAACTGCAATAAATTCAGCCCGTGTACTTACGTTGCTTTTTGTTTGGTGACCTTTACACGGAATTCAGAGAATAGCTGCACTCGTGCTCGGAAAATGGCACAAAGAGCGCAGGGACAAATTAGAAGACGTGGCAGAAAAAAACAGCCGGCCAGTAGAAATATAGTTATGCTTTTTACCCTTACAAGAGCGACAATAGGAAAAACTATTTTATGTGCGTCCCCGTGGCTTCTTGGAGGTCCTTCAGCTAATGAACGCTACGGTGGCTTTCTCAGTCATGGGGTCGTCTACCATATGGCAATTATAAATCACTCCACCTGCGGACGGCATCGCGCTAACTTGGGCGGCTCCAGGGCATGACTCGGCGTGTGTTAATGCGTGATCCATCGCCATGCTGTCGAGCTGCTCAAGTGTATCGCATCCGGGAGCAGCTCATAAAATCATCGGCTGCATCACAACTGTTATCGACTGCGGCCTCGCCACTCCTTAGGAATGCTGTTCCCGTTTACCGTGTCAAGTATACGGTAGCTGCGACAGTATTGACCGGCGAGCCAGCGAGGTGCTGCAGCTACACTTCATTGCAGATTTATAGGTCACATGATCAGCACGACCGCAAGCATTTCCGTGGCCAACACTCCTTATTTCTCGGAAAGAGTGGTAGATATTGCCACGAGTAAAGATCGCCTAGCACTGTTCTTGGCAGGCTTGTATGCGCCGCTGTCGAAAAGATGATGAGGACGAGCTCGTGGAAAAAGACGATGAGGTCGTTGTGCCAGTGATCGGACCAGCCTGACGTTCTGCTGTACTGCTAGTTACAGGTTCCCGTTACAGCATCACGTGACAATATTATATACTGTAGCTGTCAGCGCTGTATCATAAATGTCTGATTATTGAGTATACGACAGAAACATACATATTAATTCCGAATGTGAAATATGATCAGTGCTTGGCTCCCTGTACTTACAACTAACATAACATAAGCACTCATTAAATATAAATACTGCGCGTTCTCTTAAATTTCTACCAAAACTGTAGTATTAAAATGTGCAGAATCAGGGGCATTGATACAGCGCAAATAAGTAAGAAACCTATACCTCCTGGATATTTACATTTTTGATGGTCTTTCTGCTACATTGCATGATGGATGACGTTTAAACCAAATGCAAAACAAAACAGAAATATGCATGATGTTAAGAACATAACTCATGATTACCCGCGTGCACGTATATCAAGTGCATACTTAATAGAAATATTTTCAACAGCAGAGGAGCTCGCACGTGGCAGCCGCAATACAAGTTTCTAGGACAACCAATAAACCCACATAGCAATGCGCCTTGAAGAAGTGCTCCATATGCACTTCACCAAATCTTTTCCTAAGCTACTTGGTTGTTCGGAGAAGTATTACGTGCCGTGCAGCAGATGCATGACTGAAACGAAAGGTCATATAATTCACTAACTAAATGGACATCTTATACCTCAATTTAGCTAATTTTCCGTATGCTACAACGAGACTTACATTCATGTAGATGCAACATACACAGCCTATTTTGGAATCAGTGCTCTTTACTTAGCCACAATTTCCTCGTTTAAAAAGCAATATGCACGCATTATGCGAAAATTCAAAATAAAACCTCACATCTTCCCTTATTCGTTCGCGTAAGACAATTTTAAGGTGAAAGTCATCTTATTTTTCACTTCTGTCGATGCACTCGTCCTCCACCATTTGCCTTCGAAAGCTCTCCGCGGATAACCTGCATCTGAACTGCCTCCAAGATTGAAGATATCGCGAACTTTCTGTACCAGACATGGTTTTGCACGGCCTTGTGATCGGGCCACCTTCGCCCAAGCGACCATGGCATTAGACATTTTGGTTATCGGTGACGTCAGGTGGGGACGTCAACACGTGATGATTTTTTGCTTCACTTTTGTTTACGCTGCCGAAGCTGGACGCCGACGCCACCGATGGTCAATTTTCGCGTTTGATAAGTTCTTTAATGTATTTGCTTTAATAGTGTTCTGGCTTTGTGCTCACCATGGCTCATTCTTGATTACGAGGTAAATTCGCCATGGCGAAAGCCACGTGCAAGGCTCGACTGCCTGAAGCGAGTGGCTACCAATCCCAGTAAGGTTTTTTCCAGAAGTCAAGTGCTCTGTGACAGGACACAGCCGCTCAGCGGAAGTGTTATAGCGGTGCTCGGCTGCTCACCCGATAGCCGTGGTTTAGACCCAGGCCGCGGACGCTGCCATTCGATGAAGGCAAAATGCCAGACGGTGGTGTACTTAAGTTTATGTGCACGGTCAAGAACTTAATGTTAAAAAGTGCGCCAAGTTAACATAGACACATCACAGAGCGAAGAAAATTTTAATGTGAATAAACGCAAGCAATGGCCGACCTTATAGCTCTACTCAACAACTTCAGGAGGCAGAAGATTGCGGAACCGTTCACTACGGCGTTTCCCGTCACCATACCTTGATCATGGCCGGTAAAACCTGACATTATATTAATAATAATAATAATATTGTTATGACAGGGAAATTCTCACATAATAATAAGAAAAGTAAGATTATTATTATTATTATTATTATTATTATTATTATTATTATTATCATTATTATTATTATTATTATTATTGCTTCAGCATACTATATTTGAGGGAACAACTTACAGGTTGAAAACAACCTATAGGTAATCCTGATATAACTGAAATCTCGCAGGCTGTGACAAGACCTGAGCACCAAAAGCTCTAGTAAGATCAACGAGCAAACCTTGAGTGTTAGACTTCATATTTCGAAGTTAGAGACCGTGCTACTTTAGTTCGGTAGATTACCACATCACCTCTTGCCTTCACCGTGGTCAAGGCTGCCAACCACATAGGTACGTCTCATATTGAACAATTACTGCTACTGTAATTGTCCAATATGACAGTAGCACTATTTGCATTTCGCATGTCCAACAAGAAAGTTATTGGCTTTCGACGAAACTATGTGAGCAAAGAGCCTTTATATACTGGTGCCCGCCGCCTTAAAATATGCACTGGAAACCGCACCCCACGCAAAGGAGCGGTCATAGCGAATGCCTAAAGAGACACTGTCGGTGATCTTGTTCCTCAGGATTTAAAAACGAAATACAAGATTGCGAGGAATAGGGTCGTTGCTCTTTTAAGGTCAGCAAAAAAGCAGTATTTTTTAAAACGATTCACCCAAGCCTACAAAAATTCAGCAAAGACGTGGGCATTGATAAATAATATCCGAGGCGAAAAGGTCACGCCCACTGACTTATTTGAATTGTTTTCCGAGAAACCAGAGATAGTTCAATCACTTCTTCACACGTTTTTCTAAGAATGCGCATGCTCATAAACGCACTAGCACACTTAAACAATCTGTTCCGGCATCTGATTATTTGCCCATGCTGTCGAAAGAACATCCTAGGAGAATAATTTTTAGTTTTCGTCGGAATAAGCAACCAGCAATCGATGGGTTCGCTATTTCCACGCTACGGGGGAACTTTGAAGCATAGACGGAAATACTTTTGTTTATGTTGAATGGATCTTTAGCCGGTGCTTCTATTCCCAAGAAATTAAAAACGGCAATGGTTAAGCCATTGATGAAAGCAGGAAATAAAGATGATATAGAAAATTACAGACCAATTTCTATTTTGCCTATAGTCTCCCAGATAATAGAAAAATTTATTCATGAATGTATGACGTCCGTCCTACAAAACTTTTCAGTACTAACACCCCGACTATTTGGACTCATTGCAAATCGCAGTACTTTACCATTATTAGAAGAGTTTAGCGAGGAAATATATTCGGCTCTAGACAAGAACCACTTTTGCTGTGCTTTGTCATTGGACTTGGCAAAAGCGTTCGAAACTGCCAACCATGCTATTTTATTAGAAAAGCTATTTCGTTTGGGCTTCAGAGGACCTTTCTATGATGTGTTCCATAATTATCTGCAAGACAGGTCACAGGTGGTTAAGGCAAGTAGAGATGTAATTAGCAATCGAAAATACGTCACCGCCGGTGTGGCACAAGGATCGCTGTCGTCACCTTTATTATTCAATTTATTTATGAATGACCTTCCCTTAGGAATTTCTAAAGCGAATGTGTATCAGTAGGCAGGTGATACCGCGCTATTAACACGCCACATGCGTTATTAAGAGGCTATTCATGGTTTGAAGAAAACTACCTAATTTTTAATGAAAAGAAAACCAAACTCATCTGCTTTCGAAGTCCTGTATATTAGATATGCCTATTTTTCTGCATGCTGAACACTGCATTCCATGCAAATGTACTGCAGTGGAAAATGTTGAGACATTCAGATGCTTGGGTGTCATTTTTCAGAATGGTATGTCTAGGCAACATCACATGGCATTTATATGTTCCAAATTGAGAAGTGTTGCATGTGTTCTTTTTAACATAAAGTGCTTGGTGCCTCTGCCATTGAAGAAAATGATAATTCAGGCGCCAACATATAGTGTTCTGAGATATGGTATTACAATTTTGGCATTTTGCCCAGAGCGCTCGAAAACACGTATGGACAGTGTACTTCGTAATATTCTAAAAAGTGTTGTCTTACGGCAGGAAGTTAGATGCCAATACTATTCTTTAGGATTTATGGTTTTGTATGTTCCAGGATTTATTTACCAGAACGGATATTTTGAGATACAACTGGTGCTTTGATTTCAAAGTTCCGTATGTTGCGCGTCGACCACTGAGAGAAAAAAAGTGTTTTATTGTACCGAGGTCTTCTACCAGATATGGAGAAGCGTGCATAAATGTATATATCCCTAAAATCTTCAATGAATTACCGTAGGACATTTTTCGGCTACATAAAAAAAAAGAAGTTGAATAAATTATTCTCTGAGCTGTGAAATTACGTTGGGTATGGTCTACTTCAATGTTAATCTGCTCTTGTCCCCTCTTTCTTCCAATTTTATTTACTGCCAGTAAGCAAGCTCTGGTGGCTATTATCCGTCTGTTCTTTGGCAAAAACAAAAACAAAAAAGTTATTTTGTGACCTCGTAACCACATCGCTGTATCCGGCTCTGCCGGGCCTAGTCACACAAGTCTTCGGAGACTTCGACTGGCCCGTTTCTTTGTACTTTTTGTGGATGTGTACAATAAAATAGTATTATTCCTATTATTATTATTATTATTATTATTATTATTATTATTATTATTATTACTATTATCACTCATTATTTCTGAAGGCTGTCTGTATTGCATTCTTTATTTTTATTGTTTCTTGCGTGCGCCTGCACAAAGACCTTACGGTTGTTCCTGGGCACGTTAAGTAAATGATTGATCATTATTATTGCTTCAGCACACTATATTTCAGGGAACAACTTACAGGATGAAAACAACCTATAGAAAATCTTTATAAAATTGGAGGCTCGCAGGCTGTAACAGGACCTGAGCACCAAAAACTCTAGTAAGATGAACGAGCACAACTTGAGTGTTAGACTTCATAATTCCAAGTTGTAGACCGTGCTACTTTAGTTCGGTAGATTACCACATCACCTGTTCCCTTCACCGTGGTCATGGCTGCCAACCACATAGGTACGGCTCATATTGAGCAATTGCTGCTACAGTAATTGTCCAATATGAGAGTAGCACTATTTGCATTTGGAGTTTCGAACAAAAAAGTTATTGGCTTTCGACGCAACTATGTGAGCAAAGAGCCCTTATATACTGGCGCCCGCCGCCCTAAAACATGAACTGGAAACCGCACCCCACGCACAGGAGCGGTCATAGCGAATACCTAAAGATACATTGTCGGTGATCTCGTTCCTTTGGATTGGCGTAAATCGTAAAACCGGGGTAATGTTTAGTAGTTCATCCATCAGCAATGTCCTCCTGGCCAAGACATCGATGGTGTTTTCGACAATGTGGACACAGGCCACTCCTCCAAAGCACTAAATATGCGAGCATGATAACTCGTCCACCTGCTTATTAAGAACCGGTAGTGCAACAGCCATTGCTACAAGCTTCAACATTAATTTGCGCAATGGAAATCCGCCTTTATTTCTATGCCGAAACGCAGCCGTAAACTGCGATAAAATCCTCCTTAAAGAGCTGCGTACAGCTACATGTAAAGCCAATTGACTGCGTGATCCTGCATGTCATAAATGCGCAATCGTACTGGCGCTTCGCACGGCGCGAGTTCGTCCACAGTTTTGGCTTTTTCTTGGCAACGACATGTAGGTAAATGTTCTTACGGTTTGGATCGTTGGCAACTGCGTATGTTCCTTCAAGCGAAAGTAAAGCAAATGGAAGAAACATAATTAGGAACATGACTTAGGTGTCGCCATTTCAGTACCTGCTCGTGTTACAAATATGGGTAAAACTTTTCATTTACGTTAGTTCCGGCGTTCTCATATTTCTCCACTCATGTACGGACAAACACATTTCAGGAAGCTTTTCCACGTACTCTCGCATCCGTTATAGCGAAACGCATTTCAGAAAAAACGATAGCAATGTTCCGCTACGTTTAAGAAGTCTTGCCTCCACTAGGTTCACATACGGGTAGAAGTAAGAGCTCAGATATTGCACGCGAGCACTTAAGCTTCATGGATCCGGCTCCCTTAACCACTGCATATTCAGCCTTTTGTAACATATGTTAAATGTACCTATCTGAGCCACGCTTCATCCAAAGGGTAATGTGGTATGCATATAAAGAACTTGTGAATGTGTTGTTTAACAAACGAGAAAACCAGCCCGGGGTTTTCGATTTTCTAGAACCAAACAGCATCAACCATTTTTCAAGGGAACCAAACTAGCAGATAAAAACTGGTCAAAGGGACAAATAAATAGGCTAAGTGGCGTATCATTGTTCACAGATTAGCTAAAAAAAGGAACAGAGTTTCAATTTAAAAACGGAATATGGCGCAGTATCGTCCATTCTTTCAAAAGGAAAATCTTTTATAGTGTGCAACGTATTCGAAAACTAGAAGGGGGTATTACAGTGCGCACTCTTAAACTAAGTTTAATTCTGAGATGGCGGGATAATGGGAGAGTGAGCGGGAGAAGGAAGAGCGCCCATTATTTTGAAGTTGACTTGTTTTAACATTGCAAAACAAAATGAAAGCGCTCGTTTAACTTCCGAACTTCTGTGCTGTTTCATAATGAGAGAGGACAAGTGGTACATAAAAAATAAGCATTTCTAAATCATCATATTTAGCTCTATTTCTTAGTAGCCGTTAATTAGTTCGTTACGATATTCGCTAAGTATCAGCACTTCATAAGAGCCAGCATTAAGATACTGGACTGTATGGATTACTTTTCAGTAATTTATAGCGCAGAACAATGTGACACATGGCGGAACGTGAATATACTTTTCAGCATTTTGTTCCTTCCCAAATGGCTTATTTTGAACTGACAACATCGTTCTCTCTTAAGGCATGCGCTCGCGCGTGAATAATACTCTAAGTGCGCTCCTTACACGCGCAGAAATCTTACTTTCGTAAATTCTGCACATGCCAAGATTGTGGAACGCTGTATATCATACATCAGAAGATTGCATGGTGCCATGGCTGTCTTGTGTTGCCTCCACCAGATTATTAACGGCTTTAAGAACTACAGTTACTGATTTCAGTTACAGCTTTTACTCAACGCATGCTCTAAGCTAAGCCTCAATCACTTAGGTGATTATTTCAACTCATGTAATACAACTAAACATGTAATTATTGAAGCTGAGACAGAAGGGAAGTTATCCGCCATATGTTGAGTACAAGATGTCACGCATCGCCTTAATAGAATGGCTCAAAAAACCGGGAGATCGTACGCGTTGTTGCCATCAATCCTATGCGAAGCAATGAAGGTACAGGAGCCTAGAGCGGACAAGAGCGGAGCCGTTTAAGCTTGAAGTTGGGCCGACGTCGGACGCAAAATCTGCGCAGGTATGCACAACAGAAAGCTGGTAGGCGCTAAGCAGCCTGTAGCGTAAAATAGCCATGCACATTAGAGCATACCAAGGCGTGCGAAGTAAGGGCAAGGATCAGTGATATGAAGGTCAGGAGGAAGGAAAGCACAAAAGGATAGGGTAAAGCATTGCACAGGTTTGTATAGGTAATGTTTAGCAATGTGATCAGAAAGAGAAGTGATGGTGAGAAGGACTGATATAAGGCTGAGGAGGAGGGAAATCACGAGCAAAAGTATGAGGTGAAAGGGTAAACCAAAGCATAGCCATGTGCAGTATAACATAGCAAGGGGTGAAAAAGAGAAGCCAAGGGGAGGAGAAGTGATATCAGGGTTGAGAGGAGGCAAAGGCGGAGAGCGGTCAATGGAGGAAGATAAATTAAAAGAAATAGCAAAGGAAGAAGAAAGAGTAAGCAGAAGATAAATAAAAACATAGAAGTAACTAAATCTGCATTTGCCATGGGGTGGCGCTGGCTTGCCAACTCCGCCGTTCACTCAGATTTCACGTGCGTAGAAGTGGCTTCACGCTGTCTTTCCTTGAGCGTAGCGTTACGATGCAGATCGACGTATTTGTGTAAATTAAGTAGTTGTGCTTACACGGTTGGCCTACCGGGCATGCCGAATACAGGTGCGTGAAGGGTAACTCATTGTCCGACGCAACGTCAGAACACACTATCTATTGCCGCGAAGCACATGACACTCTGAGATGATGAGCATGTCTATAGTAAGGTATTCCTCTTGACTATAGCTCACCGAGTCATAGGTGTACATTGGTTATATTTATTACGATGATATAAAACCACATATCCAACTGTGCAACCGAAACTGCCATTGTCCTGACATAGTGCTTGTAAAGGGTCTTTTTCTCAAGCAGTTTGAAATAATAGCGTTGCTCTGTGGTTGAACAGTCGACTGCCATGAAGAATTTCTAGGTTCGATTGCTGCTCAAGAATTGCTTTTATTTCTGCGCTTCAAACGGGCTATTTCAGCGATCGACAAAGACGCCTGCGCCGTCTTTTTCTGTGAAACGGGCGTCTTCTAAAAAGACGGGGTGTGCAAACACGGACACAAGAAAGAAGTCAGGACACCATAAACGCCGACTAACAACTTAATAGATGCACAACGGCGGAAAAGAAAGAAGGCACGAAAACTTATCTGCGCATGCCGAAGCAATGGAGCAACCTATCAATCCGGCACGCTTGTGGGCCTACGGGAAATATAACTGTTAAGGCGTTTGATTTCACCTTTATGCAAGTTAATCGATGGTTGGCTCACGTATGCGCTACCACTATTCTCGATATGCCATGCCTCAATCACCAGACGCGTCTCTTGATTTCTATGCCGGTACAACATTGCGCATTCATTGAATTTTGGCGTGCATTACCACTCTCGACAATGTAACGATAGATTAGAAGGTGAGCCAGCGGTTAGTGATCTTTTACGTTCTATTATTATCTGGTTAACGCAGCGGCCCGTCTGTCCTACGTAGAAGCGGCCGCAGCTGAAAGGAACCTTATAAACCACACTTTTACGGCAATCAGTGACGGCGTTTGTGGTGTCCTGACTTCTTTCTTGATATGAAGCCTGGTGAAGTTGATATGAAGTCGGTCTTCCTTGGCGCGTAGCGCTGGCCGAAAGGCGGAGAGCACGGCGCTTGTGGCGGCGGCTTCGTCTGGCGAAGGCACTGCGGTGGTGTGGCGTCTTGGCGTGGGCGTGGAGGAGGAGTATGACGGCGGGCTGCAACAGCATAGGTCATAGCTTGCGGCTGCGGCTCTGCTAGCTGAGGCGCGCCCAGTGACTGCTGGATGTCCTGGCGCACGACGTCGGCGATGGAATCTACTTGAGGTTGTTGTGAAGGTAGAATTTTTCGCAGCTCCTCTTGCACGATTGCTCGGATCATGTCACGCAGGTCGGCGGATCCTAGTGCTCGAATGTCGGCGTTTGTTGTGGCCGAGAAACTGCGGTTGTATTGCCACGTTCGCCGCTCAAACGTTTCCTCGATTTTCGAAGCCTCGCCGAGGGATTCGGCGACCGTCGTGGGCGGGTGGCGCACAAGTCTCGCGAACAGTTCTTATTTTACACCCCCCATAAGCAGGCGAACTTTTTTTCTTGCGGCATCGCAGTGTCGGCTTGGCGGAAAAGTCGAGGCATCTCTTCCGTGAAGATGGTGACGTTTTCATTTGGTGGCTCTTGGCTTGTGCTGTAGGAGTCCAAATTGAGTGGGAAGTCATTTCAGTCTGCGGCTGGCTATACTGTCACTGATGGTGTCGGTGTCTTCTTCGCAACGTGGGCTAGGTTCACGGCTTGACGGGGGTGTTCGGTACATGAAAGAAGCCGCACCTCCACCAGGAGCCACGTGGTCGTGACGTCGAGGAAGGCCGCACTCAGCACGTCCGAGATGAAAGTTTATATAGCCGAACTTGTGGCCGCGAAAGTGAAAGTCAAACTACAGCAATACACTAATAGCGGCAAACGGAGCGTCGACCATCGATCAACTGACAAGCGGTGAAGCGCCTCGGCTTTTATTCAGACGCTATCGAACTTTCCAGCGATATCGCTGGTGGCGGCGTTATCTCACAACAAAGCTGGAACATATCCGTGCGGTGCGCAATCTTAACGAAACGTTTTAAAACAATAGCAAAGCTTCTTACACATCGCGGCGCGGCCTGCGCAGCGCGTTGCCCACACTCATTGTAGGTGAACCTTCAACTCATGAAAAATAAGGCGTGCGGCAATACTATCAAAAGTATACGCGTCCAGATTATCGAGTTTATCGTCGAACGTGGTCATGAACATTCTAGGACATATCTTTGCCGCTCTCGGCACCTCTTATCGGGATGTCGATGAGAGTTTGTCTTTGCGGCCTGCTCGTACCTCTACCTCTGCTGCAGGCAATCGCACTTCTAGCAATTCTTTTTCCTGCGCCGCCCTTTCCTTTCCCTACACCGCCTTTTATTTTTCTAACGCCGCCATTTGCACGGCTCTCTCCTCTGCTTGTCGGGCTGCTTCACGCGCTGCTGCTCTGTCATGCTAAGCCTGTGTGATTCATGCTCATAGCGCTTAAGTATCTCTTCTTTCATCATAATCATCATCATCAGCCTGTCTACGCCCACTGCAGGGCAAAGGCCTCTCCCAAGTTCGGCCAATCAACCCGGTCCTGTGCTTTCTGCTGCCACGTTATACCTAGAAATTTCTTAATGTCATCTACCCACCTAATTTTCTGTCTCCCCCTCACGCGTTTTCTATCTCTTGGAATCCAGTCAGGTACCCTTAATGACCACTGGTTATCCTGCCGACGTGCTACGTGCCCGTCCCATATCCATTTCTCCTTCTTGAATTAAACTATGATATCCTTAACCCCAGTTTGTTCCCTGACCCACTCTGCTCTCTTCCTGGCTCTTAAGGTTACACCTATCATTTTCCTTTCCATCGCTCGCTGCGTCGTCCTCAATTTAAGTTGAACCCTCTTTGTAAATTACTAGGTTTCTGCTCCGTAGGTAAGCACCGGAAAGATGCAGCAGTTATATAGCTTCCTCTTGAGGGATAGTGGTAGACTACCATTCATGATTTGATAATGCGTGGCGAATGAGCCCCATCCCAACCTTATTCTTCTAGTTATTCCACTCTCATGATTAGGCTCCGCCGATACTACCTGTCCTAAGTAGACGTACTCCTTTACAACTTCCAGTGTCTCGCCACCTATCGCAAAGCGCTGTTCTCTACCAAGATTGTTCCACATTACTTTAGTTTTATGCGTATTAATTTTCAGACCTACTCTACTACTTTCCGTATCCAGTTCAGCAATCATGAGCGGTAATTCGTCTCCCGCGTTACTCATCAATGAATTTCATAAGCGAATCGCAGGTTACTTAGATACACTCCGTTAACTCTTATTCTTAATTCTTCCCAATCTAGGGCCTTGAAAACCTCCTGTAAGCACGCGGCGAATAGCGTTGGAGAGATCGTGTCTACCTGCCGTACGCCCTTCTTTATTGGGACTCTTTCGCTTTCTTTATGGAGGACTACAGTGGCTGTGGATCCGTTGTAGATTTCTTCCATTATGTTTATATAGGCTTCGTCGATGCCCTGATTCCGCAGTGCCAGCATGACTGCTGATATCTCCACCGAATCAAATGCCTTGTCGTAATCTATGAAGGCTATGAATAGGGGTTGGTCGTATTCCGTGCATTTCTCTATCACCTCAGTGGTAGTATGATTATGGTCTATTGTTGAGAAGCATGTACGAAATCCTGCCTGGTCCTTTGGTTCATTGAATTCTAATGTCGTATTAATCCTGTCACCAATTAGTTTTGTAAATAGCTTGTAGACAACAGACAGTAAGCTGATGGGCCTGTAATTTTTCGGGTCCTTGACGTCCCCTTTCTTATGGCCCAAGATGATGTTGGCAGCCTTCCAAGATTCTGGTATCCTTCCCGTCGAGAGACACTCGAGTACAGGGTAGCCAGTTTATCTAACATAATCTCTCCACCGTCTTTCAACAGGTGTGATGTACCTGATACTCACCAGCAGCTTTGCCTCTTTGCATTCCCTTTAGGGCTTTCTTTACTTCTGTTAATACTGGTGGGATGTCAGATCCCTCTTGGCTATTACTGCTTCTTACGCTATCATCCTGACTGTCTCGGCTGCTGTACAGATCTCTGTAAACTCTTCCGCTACGTCAACTATTCTATCCATTCTGGCCGAGACCTTGCCTTCCTTCTCCCTTAACGCATACATCTGATTTTTGCCTGTGCACAGTTTTGTCTTCATAGCTTCTCTTTTTGCTTAGCCCCAAGTCCATCGCAGTGGGTTCAGTAAGAGTGCAAGCGTACCGGCATTCAGTTAAAGACAAAGTGTCTGTTTAGATAGAATCCTGGCACGCGTGCCAAATTGCTGTCACTCTCAGTAAAGTGAAGGAAACCAGAGGAATGCACACGCCCACATTTCACTTCAACTATTTACCTTTTGAAGAAGCAAGAAACTTAATACACACTACAAGGTACTCTCATCTACATTACATATCGAATAGATGATTGAGAGTCTAAACCACAAAATAATTTCGCTGTATGTAAAAAACAGTGAAGTCTGACTTTGCTTTCGTTGGTGGCACTTCGCGTTCGGTGTTGCGCCTCACACTTGCTGGGGCCCTCGGACCGTAGCCGCTGGAACGACTTGAAACCAGGGACTGGAGCGTAGCCGATGTGTGTTCTGTCCAGACGGAGTCACTGCACCTCTTCCTTTCGCCCGACCCAAGGTTTCACTGCGCGGAGCTTTGGGTCGTCGTCTTCGACTCTTGCTGCCCTCTCCGAGATTCCTTCGAGGTAATTTGTAGGAGAGGAGCATTTCGTCCTGCCGCGCCGGTGCGCACGATGTTTTCACTGAACTTTGCCCGGCGCCGGGACCGTGGGGCCCGCGCAGGGGGCAATTTCATGTTCCGCTGTAAGATTCGGGGGGCCCCCTCACGGTGGCGGCTTCGAATTCGCACTGTCTGGCGACGTTTTTGCTTAGCGAAAATTCACTTGGCATTTCATTATTTAACGAAGTCCATTTGAATATGCACACTCATGACAGTTATGCTAGCCGCTTGCTATCAAGGGCAGAAAGCAACTATTTCACAGCTGAAAAGCAGTGCCTGGCCATCATCCGGGCGACATCTAAGTTTCTCCCCTACGTCTACGGCTGGCTCTTGAATGTTGTGAGCGACCACCACGCCTTGCGTTGGCTTCAGGTCGCCCTTCAGGTCCCTTCAGGTCGCCTTGCACGATGGAGCCTAAGACTTAAATAATTCGGCATTACCGTCGTTTACAAGTCCGGAAGAAGACACTCCGATATTGACTGCCTGTCACGCGCCTCCGTCGACCCACCGCTGCAGGACGACTTCGCCGAATCACCGCGAGCGGACCCAGAAGTCAGGGGCCTTGTGGAATACCTCGAGGGCATGACCGCCGTTGTTCCGAAGGAATTCAAGCGAGGACGGGCGTCGTAAACGGCGTTCGCCTAAAGGCGAACTTCTCTCCCCTTCAAACTAACTACCTTCCCCGGGTGCATTCAGCATCGAGACCAATAGTCCTCCAGGCCCTTCAGTATGACCCGGCGGCTGGACACCTCGGTTTTTCCCGCATGCACGCAATACAGGAAAAGTACTACTGGCCGCGCCTTGCCGCGGACGTCGCTCGCTACGTAAGGACATACCGAGACCAATGCCCGGAAACACTGCCGCTCCGGCGTCCCAAAGAATTACGTCATGATGACGTCACCGACACCATCTTGAATAATTTGCTAGTTCGGCGGCCTTTTAAAAGTGGCCGTAACTGAAGGTGAAATTGGCGCTAGTGTTCATGGAGATTCAAGATTAAAGCAGCCAATGGCAGCCTGCCGCCGTGCCGGCAAAGCCGTGCACCCCGCGCCGGCCGCGGAGGCCGCGCGCGCGCCGCGACGCTAGTTTTGAATTCCTCGAAAGTTCCGTTGTAGCATGAAGCGAGTGCTGAGAGCGGGCACCAGGCTGGCCGTGCAGGGAGGCTATGCTTGGCGGACACCTGCAAGTCTCCCGTTGTGGTTAGCGGGTCATTCATTGTTCGCTCTTGAGACTTATCGGAGTGGTCGTTATGTCAGCCGTGCTCCGTCGCCGCCATACAGGAGCCCGTCCTAGTCGCCGGCCTTGATATGAAGTTTCGTGATGTTCCGTTACATGAAGCGAGCTTTGGCCGGCGTGTGGAGTTTTCGTGGTGTTTGCGTGTTGTGCGCTCTTGCCGCCGTGGTGGTTAACGGCACGCACCATTCGTACATCATGGAACGGTGCACGGATACTTCAAGACCGGCCGAGTTCCGCAAGATTCTTCGAGGTTCCGAAAAACTAAAGGTGAGCATGTGGCTTGCGTTCGCAGCCACATATTTACGAATTGCAGTTGGACAACACAGTTATTGTTTTTTTAATTACGGCTGAATCGTGAAAAGCACGATGTTGCAGTTAATATCGCTGTTCCTAGAAGGAATGAAATTAAAGAACTTGAGACTCATAGTTTAACTTTTGCGTCTATGACAGAACTGCGTGATGGAAGTGCGTTTTGCTTTTTTTGCCTGTTTATCACTCGCCATCGTTTAAATACGCGTTCCTGAGACTGAATAGACAGTTTTAGAATAGCGTACGAAAAGCTTTGCGTTGGCTTTTCGCGCAACTGTCATGCGTCGTACGCTAACCGCTTGCGGGCTCCCGTAGTGACGGAAATAGCGAGCCGCAAACGCTAAAATAGCGTACGCTATTCTAAAACTGCCTAATGTATCGCAGCTTGCACTGAGCCGAGACGACGAAACTACGTTTGCCTCATGCGACTGCGTAATTTGTATCGTTGGAATTAATAGTTTTCAATTGCTTTATTTCAGGACGGAAACGTTTTCGGAGTATTCGAGAAGGCAAGAACTGATGCGTTTGCCCAAGGAGGGGTTAACAGCTGTAGAATCAGCGCTCTGCGAAGTCTCGATCCGCAACTCAAGTGGACTAGCTTTCTACCCTGCCCCCAGTGCTTCTTCTCGGTGCGTGAATATGCTATGTACTTACGGCTGAAGAAGTAGTTTGTGTGTTTATATATTGTCTCTGTTATTGCCTATGGAAAAACCGCTCTAAGGATTCATGTGTAGGCATGAGACATGTCCTATATGCAGAATTTTACTGTTTGTGTTTATCACAATGAAGTGCTCAGTGTACCCAACATGACGTCCTCCCTTCAGTGGCGTTATATTCAGCTAGGCATTATATTCGCGGTGAAAGAAAAGCTGCGTATAGGCTTATTTCACCTGGTCGTTGAGTAATACGCTTTTCTTCGAATGTCATGTGCTGCTGCATAAACTGACCATGGCCTGCATCCCGTTGCCACCAACCAACTTTCAAGTAGTGTTCAAGTACCATATATCGTGTCTTGCTCTTTTTAGCGCAATGTACTACTTACTGTGCTAAATCTTATCTTTTTCATTTTGTTTATCTGGTGAAGGTGTCCAGCATTTCATGTATATTTGTGCAAAATCTGAGCAAATATGTAAGTGGTTGTTTTGCGTTTCGTACCATTTCAACGGTTAATAAGTAAATCATTGCAATATTATTTCATATTTACATATTTTGCGCTTCGTTATGTTTTTGTCATGCACTGACATTTCTTTAAACTACATGATTACCTCTCATCAGAGGCTCCTCTGCACATTGCTCGTTATTGCACCAAATGAAAATCGTGTTTCTTATATGTGTGTACGTCAAAGGGCCTACACTTTCCAATGTGTTCGATTTTTTAATTTCCAAACTTTACGATGAACTTTTGTGTTTAGTCATGCACACACTGTGAATTCTTCCCTTCTGTACTTCTCCTGAACTTGTATCGTGCCCCATTACATGCAAATCTTGAGTTTCGGAAACAGAACAATAAAAAGAGGTAACAGAAATGTTGTAAGTGGATTCAACCTTTATGCTCTAGCACATGCTGGCTGCGGGCAAACGCGAATGCGCGGCCAAGCACAGCACGCGCGCGAGCGCACGCGAACAAAAAAAAAAAGAAAAATCCCGGCGCGGGGCATAGGAGAGGAGAAAAAGCAAGCGTACAAAATAAAAAACGGTGCGCGGCATGGGAGAGGAGGAAAAGCAAGCGCACAAAAAAATAGAAAGAAAACGGTGCGCGGAGAGGGAGGAAGAGGGGGTGGAGGCGAGCAGCTGTTGTTACTGTTGCCCTGACGACGTAAGCAACGTAACCGCTACGTCATCGCCCTTTGATCTTGGCGGCCTTCTGCAAGGGGCGTAATTCAATAGCGCTCTCGGCGCTGTCGGCGCTTGCGTCGGCGGAGCGTTTGAATTTCGCGTCCTATGGGAGGTATACGAAGAAACCGACCCTTGCCGAGACTGCCTGCGACGCAAGATACTGCCGACAAGACCAGCAAGCTTTCTTCATCCGGTCGAGCCACCTCGCCGACCGTTCCAGGAAATTGGTATGGACCTACTGGGGTCATTCCCTACGTCCACTTGCGGAAATAAATGGATCGTCGTCGGTGCCGATTGCTTCAGCAGCTACGCCGAAACAAGGGCCTTACCTAGAGGCAGTGCCGCCGATGTAGCGAAGTTCTTTGTTGAAGACATCGCCCTGCGTGATGCCACCGAAGATGTCCTCATCATTGACAGAGGTATGGCGTTTACTGCGGAGCTAACGCAGGCGATCGTGAGATACAGCCAGACAAGCCACCACCGGACCACCGCCTACCACCCTTGGACGAATGGCCTCGCCGAGCGTCTAAAAAAGACCATCGCCGACGTACTGGCCATATACGTCGACGTGGAGCACAAGACATGGGATGCCATCTTTCCGTTCGTGACATTCGCATACAACACGGCAGTACAAGAAACGACGCAGCTGTCGCCATACAAGTTGGTCTACGGAAGGAGTCCGGCAACGACGCTCGGCGCGATGCAGCGAGCTACCACCGACGAAGGCAATGTCGACGTCGGAACTTACTTGCAATGCGCCGAAGAAGCTCGACAGCTCTCCCGCCTGCGTATTAAGAACCAGCTGAGGATAGACAGCTGTCACTATAATCTTCGGCGACGCCACATGGAATACCAGCTCAGTGACCGGGTGTGGGTCAGGACACCAATACGCCGATGTGGACTCAGTTCAAAGCTTCTTCGGCGATACTTCGGGCCACACAACGTGCTACGACCTCTCGGTGCACTGGACTACGAGGTTGTTCCGGGTGGCATCATAAACTCTCAGCGGCGCAGTGCACGACCTGAAGTCGTTCACATCGTGCGCCTCAAGTCATTTTATGCGCGCTGAGGAACGTTAGGACTCTGCATTTGCTTGCTTTATTGTTGTTCTTTCGAGTTAAATGCATATTTCTTTTTACTTCCATGTTCTGTATTACGCATCGCGACCATGCTTCTTCAGAGGGGGGCATTGCTACGCCCGCTTCTTGTTTCATTTTGATGTATTGGGGTTTGACCCGCAAGGACAGTTAGCAACGCTCGATGCTGAACGCGCCGCAGTGTTCTAGAAGCTCCGCGATTGTAGTAGATCATTTTGTTAACATTGCGCGCAGGACGTGAATAGTCGAGATTATTGCAGAGCTTGCGCGACCACCAGTGATGAGGCTGGAAAGATAGATGTGTGAGGTATAAAATCCGGCATGTCCCAGCGATGATCAGTTTTTTGACGACCGAAGCTCTATTCGCCACTATGAGTGTACAGTGTGTATTGCTGTAGTTTGAGTTTCAGTTTTCCGGCAACAAGTTTGGCCATATAAAGAGTTTCATCTTGGACACGCCGACTGCGGACTTCGTCGACGTCACAACTCCTTGAAATAATAATAATTATTATTATATTATTAATAATAATCTTGAACATAATAATAATTATAATCATATTGTAATTATGGCTATTAACAATATTACGTCAGGTTTTACCTGCCATCACCAAGCTATGGTTACGTAACACGCCGTACTGAACGGTTACACAATCCTCGGCCACCTAAAGTTGCTGAGTAGATATATAAGGTCGGCTATAGTTTGTGTTCATAATAAAATTTTCTTCGCGCTGTGATGTGCATCTGTTAACTTGGCGCACCTGTTAACATGTTCTTGACCGGGCACCTAAACTTAAGTACACCAGCCTCTGGCATTTTCTCTGCATCGAAGAGCGGCCGCCGCGGCGTGGATCTAAGGCACGGATTTCTTGGGCAGCAGCCGAGCACCGTGACCACACTACCGTTGAGCGTCTCTCTCGTGAAACAGAGCACTTCCCTTCAGCAAAAACCTGACAGGGATTGTTTTGCATTCACCTAAGACGAGTAACACCATGCAATACATTCGAGCCTTGCATGTGGTTTTGGTCATCGGGAATTTACCGCGTGATTAGACATGAGCCATGGTGAGCACAAGATCAGAACACTAATAAATCAAATGCCTTAGATGCCTTATCAAACGCGAAAATTGACCGTGGCGGCGTCTGCATCCAGCTTCGGCAGCGTCATCAAAAGTGAAGCAACAAGTCATCACCACATGCTGGAGTCCCCACCTGACGTAGCTATGACGTCGCAGATCGCCAAAATTGCTGATGCCGTCGTCGCTTGTGCAGAGGAGGCTCTAAACACCTTTAGCCCTTTACTCTGTACGCAGTGGTTATTGTACACTGTGATAAAGCTTTTAACGCGATAGCGTTAGAGAGCTAGTATCGCAGAAATTCCGCCGTCGGCGTCGGTGTCGGCACCGTTGGTTGTGAGGAAAAAATCGTCTGTGAGCGAAAAATCGAGAAAGAAGCAAATAAAATAAAGAATAACACTTTAGGGCCCATCGAGGATCGAACCCGGGCCGTTCGCGTGGCAAGCAGGTGTCCTGCCACAAAGCCACGGTATTACTTGCAGCTGCTTCGAAAAAAAACACTACGTAAATGCCATGTAGTGGAAGGAGTCTCCTTAACGGATTTTGTTCGACAGGTGTCAGGACGAAAACGATCCCATTCGACGATTTGTAGGCGCATTTTGGAGGCCATCAAACTACGTCGAAAAAAGCCGGGATAGTGCAGCCATCGCCGCTAAAAACACACACGAACATTCAAACAGCTAAAAAAAATGAACAACTATGTCCATCTAGCGGAAAACATATCAAGGCAACGCCGGCTTTCCAGATGAGGCGTTGATCAAGTAATCAGCAAACGCTAGATATTGTGCTGCCATCTGTGAATCATTGTGGGACTCTTCATGGCCTCCGAGATGGCAAGCGCTGGCGTGTATCTTGGAGGCCATGCGACTCTTGCTTTAGATCAAAGACCTCTACCATTCGCGCGCGCGCTTGTGTGTGTCTGTGTGCGTGTGTGTGTAACAATACACATTGATAAGTATTTAATAAGTATGCACTTAGTGGTTGAAGTGCGCACTAGGGGCCGGATTTCGCTATCGCGTTCAACTCTTAAAGGCGAAGCTTAAGGGTCCCCCAATTTTTTTACTGTTTCGATGGATTTTGATATATTAAGCACTCTTTTGTTTCTTCAAAGTATTAAAAATTGATTACACTATAGCTGAAAGCACGTGTACAGTATAGCATCTGCACTATAAAATGTTTTCGGGAGTAACTGTACAGGTCAACCGTGCTTTCCTCCCACTTGAAACGAACTTTGTACAGGAGTTTGCACACGACGCGGCAACAAGGGCGCTTTCCTCCCTTGTGGGGAGGAAAGCGCCCTTTTTGGATGAACTGCAGAATTGAATGCGCCGTGCGCGAACTGTCGTTGGTGAATCTTTTGTCCTACTTTGTAAAGAGTGGAACGGTTAAAGCGATCGAAGGGTTTGGCAGGTCCACGTGTGGTTGGGGGGTGCGGGCACCAATAAGCAGCAACACAAATCATACACACTTAAGAAAAAAAAACGGCTCAAGGGGGCAATAACGTCGGCTTTAGTTTAGGAGCAACTGGGGCGAATTACGTGTCACGTGCAAATTCGAAGGACTAGACCTTCCTCGGAAAAGATTAACGGAAGGGAGAGAGAGAGAACAACTTTATGAAAATGTCTACAGAGACGATGAGGTTCCCGCCACGCAGGGACTACGAGCTTTCATTGTGACGCGGGCATTACGTCAGTCCCGTGCGTAGAGCGGCTCATTTACTCCTTCCTGTAGAGATTGAAGGGAGGAAAATACGTTTTTTTTCCTCTGGCCCTTCTTTGGAGCACAGCTTAGCAGCGTACACGAAGCAATGATCGCGCATCCCACGAATGCCTCTTTCAAAGGTCATGAACTTTGCTCTCGACCAGATGCGCCCCGTTGGTCCAAAGCTCTCCTTTTTATTCCGTCGTGGTGACGGTTGTACGCGACAGTGACCTGAGGGGTGAGAGGAATTCGGCGAACGCATGCTGCACAGATGACAAGAAGGCGGCGGCGTGTCGGCCCGCTTACTGTTGCGATCAAGAAAATAACGCGAGAAAATATTAATTTGTAGGGCTATGAAAATTTTGCACCAATTATGAGGACTGAAACTTAGTTCACCAATAAGCTTCACAATATTTACTGGCGGTGACAATCGCGTAAACATGACGGACGTTTCAGCGCTTATATAGGGTATCCTTCCTCGCCGTCCTTTCTTCTTCAGTATCGCTCACAGTAGTATCGAGTGCGGCTTCTGTTCGTCAGATATGATCATTCTTGCTCTTATTTCGGGGTCAGCGAGTGTCGCTATTTACAGAGACTATCAACGCAGGTGTGAAAAACGTACTTCGCGGTGCTGCAATTGCGCAATTGTGCTGCAATTGCGCAAGCCCATGCGCGTTTGTTGCTGCGTACAGGCTGTTATTGAGACCAGCATCGTAACTTTCCAAAATACAAAATTTTCTTTTCTGTATTTTTTCTAGGCATAGTTCGACAAAAAAATTGGAGCTCACACAGTTTCACTCAAGAAATATATTTTGATTTGCGGGCTCACTCGCACTCGCACTCACCAAACTTTTCCTCAACCAGACTCACTCAGATCCAGACTCACTTAACTTTTTCTCAACCAGACTACTCGACCTCAGACTCACCAACACGTTACTCAACCGGACTCACTTAAACTCAGACACACGCGCTGACCCGAGTCTGTGTGAGTCGACTCATGAGTCTGTTAGCGTAAAACAAGCCTTGTTCGATAATGGTGCCAATGCTCTTTAACCCATTTATGTCACATACTTGGTGATCTACGATACGCCTTTTCATCGTGTACCTTCAAATACGTGTTATAAGTGGCTTCAATCAAGTAAGCACATCTTTATGAAACACGCGACTCACAGTTCCAAGTAGGACTCGTCCTATTTATTCTTAAACAGGTCATACACCAACTAAAGGATGCCATTCGTCTCTCTTCGCGTTTTCGTAAAAATGAATAATATTATTAATATCTGGGGTTTAATGTCCCAAAACCACCATATCATTATGAGAGACGCCGTAGAGGGGGGCTCTGGAAATTTCGACCACCTGGGGTTCATTAACGTGCACCTAAATCTAAGTATACGGGCCTCAAACATTTTCGCCTCCATCGAAAATGCAGCCGCCGCGGCCGGGATTTGATCGCGCGACCTGCGGATCAGCAGTGGAGCGCCATAACCACTATACCATCTTGGCGGGGCATTTGTAAAAGTTAAGATAGATGTCAATATAATCTTGTTTCCTTTTCTCCTTGAACACTTGATAGAACACCCTCGGTCATCTGAAACAATTGAGAGTAATATGATTGTCCCGTAATTTTCTTAATTTCTCCGTATCAATAAAGATGATGTGAGTGTACCTATTAGGTTCTGTTACAATGGGGTCATGATGCCCTCTATTGGCCTTCAATACTGTATTGACGAGCAAGGCTCGCTGGTCTTTTTTGACGAGCTGTGCCGGCTCACCAAGGTGGACAGCGGCCTACGGCCAACACCACTCGTGCGCGCATGGCAAAGGCACTTTTGGGACAATAAATGTTTCCATCTCAGAATGGAACTACACACTCGTCACTACACACATTCATGCATGCACTGCTGACTAAAGCACAGCTCACTTGAGCTAGCATGACATTCTGGTGAGGACAGCCCGATCATCTGCAGGTGAATGATTAGGGGATAATTGGTTAGTCCTTTCCAAAAATTATTCAAATGTATTAACAGTTCATGCCGAAGGAGTAACATTTGCTATCTCAGGGATGAAACCTCAGGATCAACAGCTAATCCTGAGGAAGCAACAATTGCTTTCCCAAGGATCATTTCTGGGGATCAACCATTCGTTCTTATATGAGGGACATTTCCACCTTCAGGGACTATTTCCAAAAATCAACTATTAGTGCTTACAGGAGGAAACCGTTAGTCCTTACAAAAGTAACATTTGATCCTTCAGGGACCATTTCCGAAAACCTACTGTGAATCCTTACAGGAGTAACCTTTGATCCTTCAGGTAGCATTTCCGAAAATCAACTGTTAGTTTATACAGGAATAACATGTGCTCTGTCAGGGACCATTTCCGAAAATGAGCTGCTAGTCTTTACAGGAGGAACCGTTGTCCGCTTTCAGTTAATCCTTCGAACGCTATGTTTATCCCCTTGCAGCTCATCACCAAAAAGACTACTGTTTGTGGCAAATCAGTTGATCCCCAAAAGGACTAACGTCCCTACCCCTTTTCTTCTTTTTTTAGAGCGTAGGACTATCTTCTTCTTCTGTTGGAGCGCTCCACCAGCCGGCGGTCGCCTGTCAATAGTGATAAATTCTTAGTTATACTTGAACTGCAATCAATTCAGGCCGTGTACTTAGTTCAGTACTCTTTGTTCGGTGATGTTTACATGGAATTCCGAGAATAGCTGCACTCGGACTCGCATAATGCCCCAAGGAGCGCAGGGAGCAAATAGGAAGACGTGGCAGAAAAGACCAGCCGGCTCGTAGAACTAATGTTGTGCTTTTTTTCTCCTTAGAGCAGCGAAAATAGGAACTATTTTATGTGCGTCCCCGTGGCTTCTTCGAGGTCCTTCAGCTAAGGAACGTAACGGTTGCTTTCTCATTCATGCAGTCGTCTACCATATAGCAATTATAAATCACACCACCTACGCAATGCATCCCGGTAATTTGGGCGGCTCCAGAGCATGGGCCGGCGTGTGTTATTGTGTGATCCATCACCATGCTGACGCGCTGCTCGAGGGTGTAGCATCCTGGAGTAGCTCACATTAATCATCGGCTGCATCACAACTGTTACCGGCTGTGGCCTAGAGGTGGCACAGCGCCCGACCCACTCCTTGGGAATGCTGTTCCGGTTTACCGTGTCATGTATACGGTAGCTGCGATAGTATTGACCGGCGAGCCAGCGAGGTGCTGCAGCTACGCTTCATTGCAGATTCATAGGTAATACGATCAGCACGACCGCAAACGTTTCCGTGGACAACACTTCTTGCTTCCCGGATAGAGTGGTGCAGGTTATGCACTGTAGCGGTCAGCGCGGGTTGTCATGTGAACGCCAACATTCAACACTTTCGCGCCGAAAATTGGCTTTATGACAGCGAGGTTTCCACTCACTGTTCTCACAGCTTCACTCACATAATGCCTCACAATTGGTTATGGCTTATAAGCGCTGTATTTTAAATGTCTGATATAATTCCGTATATGACAGAAATATTTATATATCCCTTCCAATTGTGAAATATGATCAGTGCTTGCCTCCCTCTACGTCAAACATAACATAAGCACTCATTCAAATAGCGAGCTTTCTCCTAAATTTCTACGAAAAGATTATTGTTAAAATGTGCAGTAACAGGGATATTGATATAGCGCAAATGAGTAAGCAATCTGTACCTCTTGCATGTTGGTATTTTTGGACGTTTTTTCTGCTACATTCTTAACAAAAATGCATGATGTTATGAACATAAACTTATGATTATCCGCATGCACGTATATCAAGTGCATACGGTACGGTACGGAGAACTTTATTTAAAGATCCGGAGAAGTGCAACCCCTTAGGGTGACAGCGCGGGCCGCTCCCACGTGGGGACATTTAGACCTAGCCTAACCGCCGCATCACAGGCTCTCTGGACAGCCCAAAGTTGATGCTGATATTCCGTGCTCTTGAGGGCCGAGCTCCATTTATCCTCTTGAGGTCCTTATCCCCACGTAACGAGGGTCACCGCCAAAGCATGTGCCCTAAATCACACGTTCCCCCGTAGCCAGGGCATTGCGAGCTGAAGTCACCTGGAAATAGACTGTGCATGAAAGCGAGATTCAGATAACAATTAGTTTGCAGCATCCATACTTAATAAAAATATATTCAGCTGCACAGCAGCTCGCACATGGCAGCCGCACAATTCTTTCTTGGACAACAGATAAAGCCACAAAGCAATGCGCCGTGAAGAAATTCTTCATATGAACTTCATCAAATTGTGTCCTATGCTACTTGATTGTTCGGAGAAGTATTACAGGCCGTGCAGCAGACGCATGACGGGAACCTAATCTCATATAATTGACTAACTAAATGAACACCTTATACCGTCAATTCAGCTAATTTTTCGCACGCTACAAGGAGAGGACATGCATGTAGTTGCAATATACACAGCCAATGTTTTAATCTGTGCTTTTATTGAGTCGCAATTTCCTTGTTTAAGAGGCAATATGGACGCAATATTGGAGGCGGCACAATAAAAGCTCACAGCGCCCCTTATTCATTCGCGTAGGACGATTTCAAGGTGAAAGTCATCTCCTGTTTCTTCTGAGTCTATGCACTTATCATCCCCCGTCTACCTTCGATAGCTCCACGCAGATAACCTGGTTTTGAACTTCATCCAAGGTTGGAGAGACTGCAAACTTTCTTCACCAGACCTGGTTTTGCACGGCCTTCGTGATCGGGCCGCCATCACCGAAGCGACGTTGGTGTCAGACATTTTAGCGATCTGTGACGTCATAGTGACGTCATGTGGGGACGTCAACACGTGATGATGATTTTTCGCTTCACTTTTGTTGACGCTGCCGACGCTGGATGCCGAAGACGCCGATAGTCAATTCTCGCGCTTGATAAGGTCTCTGGAGCATTCGCCTTAATAGTCTTCTTATTTTGGGCTCGCCATGGATCATTCCTGATGACGAGGTACATTCCCCACGACCAAAGCCACGTGCAAGACTCGAATGCCTTGCATGGTGTTAGTCGTCTTAGGCGAATGGATACCAATACCTGTAAGGCTTTTGCAGAAGTAAAGTGCTCTGTTTCAGGACAGAGGCGCTCAGCGGTAGTGTGGCCATGGTGCTCGGCTGCTGACCCGAAAGCCGTCGTTTAGACCCAGGCCGCGGCAGCCGCTATTCGATGGAGGCAAAATGCCAGACGCTGGTGTACTTACGTTTAGGCCCACGGTCAAGAACTTCAAGTTAAAAGGTGCGCCAAGTCTACAGAGACACATCACAGAGCGAAGAAAACTTGAAAGAACGCAAAATATGGCCGACCTTATAGCTCTACTCAACAACTTCAGGTGGCTGAGGAATGCGGAGCCGTTCACTACGCCGTTTCTCGTAACCATGCCTTGGTGATGGCAGGTAAAACCTGCCATATTATTACTAATTATAAAATTTCACGTCAGGTAAATGCTCACATAATAATAAGGAAAATAAGAATATCAATATTATTATTATTATAAATATTATTATTATTGCTTCAGCACACTATATTCCGGTGTAAATCTTACAGGCTCAAAACAATGTATAGGAAATCTTGATAAAATTGAAATCTTGCACCCTGTAAACACATCTGAGCATCAAATACTTTATTAAGATCAACGAGCAAAACTTGACTGTTAGACTTCGCAATTCGAAGTTACAGACCGTGCTACTATAGTTCGGTAGATTACCACACCACCTCTTCTCTTTACCGTAGGTCATGGCCGCCAACCACATATGTACGGCTCATATTGAACAATTACTGCTACAGTAATTGTCCGATGCGAGAGTAGGGCTATTTGCATTTCACATTTCGAGCGAGAAACTTATTGGCTTTCGACGCAACTATGTTAGCAAAGAGCTATTATATACTGACTCCCGCGCCCGAAAACATGCACTGGGAACCGTACCCCACGTGCAGGAGCGGTCATAGCGAATGCCTAGGACACTGTCGGGAATCTTATGCCTTTGCATTGTCGTTATTCGTAAAACCGGTGTTGCCCTCCTTTGATACGTAACGTTTACTACTTCATCCATCGGCAATGTCCTCCTGGCCAAGACATCGATGGTGTCTTACACAATGTGGACATAGCCCTCTCCTCAAGAGCACTAAATAGGCGAGCATGACATCCCTTCCACCTGCTTATTAGGAACTGACAGTGGAACAACAGCCATTACTACAAATTTCCACTTTATTTGTGCAATGGGGAGAGAGAAATAGATGAAAAGGAAACGCAGCGAGGTTAACCTGGCGCGAGTGACCGGTTTGCTACCCTGCACAGGGGTGGGGATATAGGGGTCGAAAAGAGGACAGAGAGAGTGATGTATCCGTGACGTCACGCCAGCCGAAGCCGCCGTTATCACCACTGCTTCTTCCCCTTCCCTTCCCCTTAACCCCTCTCGCCCAACGCTACATTAAACCGCGCTATCGCAATAAAGTTTTGTCTTGGCCCAGCCACCCACGGCCCCGGTGTGTTCTTTTCAATGGCGACGAGGGTGGGAGAAAGCGGGGCGTCAACTCCGTCCGTCATGGCCGCCGCACCCACGGGAGGATACGCCAGCCCACCGCAGTTCGACGAGACGAGCGACAAGTGGCCCGCGTACCAGGTTCGGCTGGAAGCCTTTGAGGGTAATGGCATCACGGAAGACAACAAGAAGCGGGCCCTGCTGGTGACTGCACTGTCCACCCACACTGTCGACGTACTGAGCGGACGTTGTGCTCCGGATACGGTGAATGAACTGTCGTAACCACAAGTGATAGCCTTGCTTAAGCAGCACTTCTCACCGCAACCGAACGAGATAGCACACTCTTATAAGTTCTTCACCCGCAATCAGCTGCCCGGCGAACCGGTCAAGGATTTTATCGTGGCGATTCGACAGATAGCGGACACCTGCAATTTTGGTGCTTCGTTGGACAGAATGCTGAGAGATCGCATCGTGTGTGGTCTGCACAACCTCGGAGTGCGTCGGCAGCATGTTCGGACGGCATGTTCGCGCTGGAGGCAGCAGACAGTCACATCGGCCACGTCGGCATTACGCAACCCATCGTGCGCACCTTGGATTGTGGTGGGGTTCCAGTGAACATGCTGGTCGACACAGGCTCGCCGGTTTCGGTCATCACGTGGCCCATATATGAGCGGAACAAAACAGTGTGGCCGAAGCTGCGTGGTTCGCCATTGAAACTCACCTGCTTCCTGGGACGGCTTCCAGTGCGGGGACAACTTCAGCTCAAGGTTTCGTGCGGAAACAGGTCGACGGCTGGATCTTTGCAAGTCTTTGGTTGCTCCGGCCCAAACCTCTGTGGACGCGACCTGATTCAAGCGTTCCACATGCTCGAGGCACCGGTCATGAACGTGAACACGTCAGGTGAGCAACTGCCGTTACTCGGTGCTGACGACGTTAACGTGGACCGGTTGCTAGCAGAATTCGCTGATGTGTTCGCGCCAGGTTTAGGGCTCATAAAAGGGCCACCGGTACACTTCGAGACGCGAGAAAACGTGGTGCCGAAATTTTGGAAAGCACTCGAAGTTCCGTATGCTTTTCGGCCAAAGGTCGACGCGGAACTGGACCGCCTTTCGGGCGCGGGTATTATTGTACCGGTGCCTCATGCGGAGTGGGCGGCGCCAGTGGTACCGGTAGTGAAACGGAATGGCTGCATCCGCCTTTGCGGCGATTTTAAGCTAACGGTCAACAAAGCCTGTCGCACTGAGCAATATCCGTTGCCACGGGTGGAGGATATCCTGGCTACATTAAATGGCGGTGAAGTTTTTACCACGATAGACTTGCGGGAGGCATACAACCAGCTTCCGTTGGATGAGGAAGCCATGCAACTCACCACCATAAACACGCATAAGGGACTGTTCAGCTTTACTCGCCTGCCTTTTGGAGTGGCGTCCGCGCCGGCCGTGTTCCAACGGCGTATGGAGACCATTTTGCAGGGACTTCCGGGTGTTCAGGTCTACCTAGACGACGTCATCGTGGCAGAGAAACGCAATGACTGCACCACCCTGCACGAAGTATTCAAGCGTTTCCGGGAATACGGCGTGCGCCTGAACGCAGACAAGTGCAAGTTCCGCCAACCAGAGGTGGATTTTTTGGGGCATCGAATCAGCGCTTGAGGTCTTCAACCAAAGACGGAAAACATAGACGCCATCCTTAAGGTTCAGGCACCACGGAATTCCGCAGAATTAAGGTCCTACCTCGGCATGGTAACGTACTACCACAAGTTTCTTCCCAATGCATCGACCGCCATGGCACCCCTATATCAACTACTCCGGAAGGAAGCTAAGTGGAAGTGGGGTACCGCTCAACAGCAGTTATTCAGCAGTGTGAAGGACCTTCTGAAGTCCGCAGACTTTCTGGCGCATTTTGACCCACACAAGCCGCTAGTCCTGGAATGCGATGCCTCCCCGGACGGAATCGGCGCAGTGCTTTCACACGATGTCGGGGGCGGGGTACTTCGGCCCATAGGGTTCCGCTCTCGGTTATTGACTGGAGCTGAGAAAAATTACTCGCAGCTGGAGCGTGAAGCCTTGGCACTTGTGTTTGGTGCGTCGAAATTCCGACAATACTTGCTCGGCAATACTTTCACATTGATGACTGACCATAAGCCGCTTGTTGGACTTTTTCACCCAGACAGGCCAGTGCCCGTGATGGCCGCGGCGCGAATCCAACGATGGGCCCTGCTGCTGAGCGCATACGATTACGTCATCAAACACCAGCCCGGGAAAAACAACATTCTAGCCGATGCCCTCAGCCGACTCCCCACGTCAGCAACTTCCCAGCCAGAGACGCAGGAAGAAACTGTGGACGGTGAGTATGTGCTGCTCACGGAGACCCTCAATGATGGTGTCATGTCTGCGAAGCAACTGGGCACTCTCACGGAGCTTGATGAAGATTTAGCAAAGGTGCAAAAATGGGTGCAGGAGGGATGGCCAAGAAATTTGGGGCCTAAGGACCAGCACTTGATGCCATACCTCAACCGGAAAGCTGAGATAACGGGGAGTTATGGGCTTCTCTATTGGGGCCATCGAGTGATCGTCCCTAAGAGTGCCCGAGCAGTAATGTTACGTCTGCTGCATGATACTCATCAAGGTATTTGCTCAATGAAGCGGCTAGGGCGCTCCTTGATGTGGTACCCCCGGATCGATAATGACATTGAGCACATGGTTAAGTCCTGCACCAGTTGCATCCAAGCTGCCCCTATGCCCCCAAAGAAAGCCCCTGTTGCGTGGCCGGAAACGGATGAGCGTTGGTCGAGGCTGCATATCGATTTTGCGGGGCCGATCGATGGTCACATGCAACTGATTGTGGTGGATTCACATAGTAAGTGGATAGAAGCGATACCCATGAAGAGTTCCACCACACACGCCACCATAGAGGCTCTGCGCACCTTGTTCAGTACATTCGGGTTGCCCCGGACGCTGGTATCCGATAATGGCCCACAGTTTACGAGTTGGGAATTTAACACCTTCACGAAGCTGAATAACATAGTACACCTCCGAACAGCACCGTATCACCCCCAGTCCAATATGCTCGCGGAGCGGGCGGTTCGGACTGTGAAGTATTCATTGAAGAAGAATGTACAAGGGTCACTGAAAACCCGCCTGGCTAGGATTTTGCACAGGTAGAGCAGGACGCCGCAGGCCGGGGGCCGGACACCAGCGCAACTCCTAATGGGCTACGATCTTCGCTCCAGGCTGCACAGCGCAGTGTCCATTCCGCCCTCACCAGTTGACCGTCCCCCCCTCGATGGGTGGCAGCCCGGGGAGCCAGTCTGGGTGAGGAACATTGGGCAAGGCGAGCCGTGGACTCCAGCCAGCATTACATCGACAGACGGAGCCCGCCTGGTGAATGCCGATGGTCCGGAGGGGGAAACCATTCGGCGCCACAGCGACCAGGTGAAGCCACGGGAGTTGGAGCATGACCAGGGAGAAGCCGGCGACTCTCGGTGCCTCGAAACGGCCGCCGGGGCCGGAGGGGCCCCAGCAGGAGGAACACCGAGGCGAGCGCTAACAAGGAGCGAGATCGCCGGGAGCCCCTCAACTCCGGTGTTGCGTCGCTCGGGCCGGCAACGCAAACCCCCAGACCGTTACTCACCGTAGGGGGAGCGGAATGATGTATCCGTGACGTCACGCCAGCCGAAGCCGCCGTTATCACCACTGCTTCTTCCCCTTCCCTTCCCCTTAACCCCTCTCGCACAACGCTACATTAAACTGCGCTATCGCAATAAAGTTTTTTCTTGGCCCAGCCACCCACGGCCCCGGTGTGTTCTTTTCAGAGAGAGTGAGATAAAATGAAAACGAAAAAAAAATTGGCCGCGTATCTGCGTGCTTCGCTGCAAATGTCGTGTAAAGACGATAGAAGAGGCGCTGTGTGAGATATGGACGCCATCTGGCAATACGTCGGGAAACATGAGTGCTGCGTTGCGTGCTGGTAGTCCCGGCGCAGCAGCAGGCGAAGACCGGCGGTGACCAACGCGACCGGCGGGGACGCCAGCCAGCCCGAAAACGCGGTTTGGCGCGAAGCGCTGAAGCAGAGAAACGTCCGCACTCAACGAGTACTCTCCACACACTCTTTTATTTACACGTCGCCTGGGTAAAACAGGAACGCCAGAGCGGCGCCCACAACCGGCAGCCTGAAGGCCGCCCACAACGCTGCTTTTTCATTTTTTAAATATATTTTTTCACCTTCTTGGCCTTCTCAAAACTAAAGTTTTTCAACACCAACCCATGGCATTCGTACAGTGCAACAGAACCGAAACCGAAACACAACAATGAGCTCGTGCGAAGGGCACGGAGGAAGGCAAATTTCAGCGCAGTCGCACTTTCAGCTTTGTTGAAACAGCGCTCACTAGACGACGACGAAGTAAAAGAAGGCACAGGACAGGCGCTGCCTGTCCTGTGCGTTCTTTTACTTCGTTGTCGTCTAGTGAGCGCTGTTTCAACAAAGATGAACGCATACCAACTCGCTCAAGCTTCCATTCTTATGCATTTTCAGCGCAGCTTAAGAAACTAGGGTCCTTAAAATTACGTATGTATGCATTTTCTATTAAAGGAACACGCCACCTAATACTTACCTAGTGATGTTGCACCTCAGATATGCATGATATTTACTTTTTGATCGACAACGTTCACAAGTATGAACAGCCGTACCAGTTCAAGACGGCTGGCCCTTGGGCAAGTGGTTCAACTTTGGCCGAGTGGCTGAATCGAGGGACGTGCCGACAAACAGAAAGACAGACAGAAAGACAGACAGACCAAAATTTCTGCGTTTAAGTTCCCCAAGAGAGACTATCGTCTTTAAAACGCTTTTTTTTCTTTCTCTATGGCACACATGCACACACACGCAAGACGTTCCAGTCAGAGCCGTTCTGAGAGACCAGTTGAACGCAGAAAGCGCAGTAGCACTTGCACAGCCTTTTTCTGTGACATTTGGTCCGGTCGATGGCGCAGGATTCTTTCTTCCGACAGAGTGAGGTCGTCCAACTTATCGAGCGCGTTGCAAAGTGACTGTCTCTGTGAACAGTACTGTGGGCAGTCGCACAGAATATGTTGAATTGTTTCATCACTGCCGCAGAATGGAAATCCTCCTTTGTTTCCACGCCGAAGAGCAGCCGTAGAATGCGATAAAGTCCCCCGGAATGAGTTGGGTACAGCTACGTATAAACGCAATTGACTACGCTATCCTGCCAGTGAGAAATACGCAATCGTACTCGCGCTTCCCACGACGCGAGTTCGTCCAGTTTGGCTTTTTCTTCGCAACGAAGCGTAGATTAATCAAGAGCATATCTTCTTAGGGTGCGAATCGTTCACGACTGCGTATGTTACTTCAAGCAAAAGTAAAGCAAATGAAAGAAACATGATTGGCAACATGACCTTAGGTGTCGTTATTTCGGTCCCTGCTCGTGTTAGAAATATGAGCAAAAACATTTCATTTATCTTTGTTCCGGCGTTCTGATATTTCGCCACTCAAAGCGGGACAAACAAATTTCAGGCAGCTTTTCCACGTTCGCTCTCATCCGTCATAGCGAAACGAATTTCAGAAATAATGATGGGGGTCTTCCGCTGTGTTTAAGAATTTTCGTTCTTTTGTTGATCGATCCATGATGCGCTTTGTCCGCACTAATGGGGCTCCACCCTCATGGAGCAAGCGGCAAGAGAGAGACAGAGGAACAGCTTTACTTATCATACCGTAAATGTAAAGCGGCTGCGACAAGAGTTTGAGGGAGATGATGCTATCCGCGGTAGGGCTCCTGCAGCAGAAGAACCCACCCTCAGATATTCTCTTGAATTACAGGTTTGGAGTTGCGCATGGCAGCCTACCACTACTCCTAGCTACTTAAAACTACATACTCCCGACTACATACAAGAGAGATTGGGAAAGAGAAGTGGTTTTTACACTGACACACAATGTCGCTGAGGTCTGCTGTGCTAGCAGGACAAAACTTACACGCTTAGCCAGGGTACATTCCATGTTGCTTTTCGTGGCGAAAGGTACGGGATAGAAAAGTGCGAGTTTGTAGTTTACCCTATAGTACTTCGTGTGTTTGTGACGACTGATGCATCAGAGGTGGGAAGGTTTGGCGACCTAGCGGTAGTGTCCGCAAATTTCATGATATGCAAGTAATCTGTTTTTTGTGGTAAATGCTGGAGGGAGATTACATGAGCCTGAAACGTCCCCTGGTCATGTCTGCGCACTGTTCGTGAACGCTCAAGCACTTGCGTAGGTCATTTCCCTGCCGACGAGGCCTGCGAGAGGAGGTGTTCACATTGAGCGCAGAAGTTGGGATGGCAGGTTATGGGAGAAGTTGGCTAGGGCTATCCTGCAAACCTTACCCACTCCGAAGATCTATGTGGCAATGTTTGAGTCACTATGACAGAGTAATTGAGTATTAAAGCGGCAAATGACCTCGCCGCCTCCTCCAAAGAACGTGCTAGAGTGGATGTTGAACACTGCGGCTGAGCCAAAGGCTCATATGAAGAATTCGTGCCCACACGAATACTCTGCGGCTTCGATATAGACCACGTCTTCATAGTAAACGAACTATTTCTCTTTCTGAACTGTTTGTCTCGTTGTTATAGAAAGCAGTTGCATAAAAGTTCTCATCAAACGGGTGGGCTAATGGATTTCTTTCTGGTAATGTGGGCTGTGTTAATAGTTTGGGACGGGAGGATGTGTCTACCGGTGCGGGATTTTGCTAAGCGCTGGCATTGAGCTGTCAGGTGGGCTCTTGCGATCTCACTATATGTATTCGGGGTACTTGTAGCCAAAAGCATCTAGGGGAGGCTCTACTTGGCTCTCTAAGGGCAGATTTGTATAGTTATACGTGAATAAACGTTATCTTCATCGGTCCTAGTTAAATGAAGATAAATAAGAGAGAATGTGGTTTTGCTGACGGAACACGCCTGCGCCAGCCTTGGCAGTTCTGCTTCGCGGATACCTCCATGCTTATCGGGCAGCCTTCCTATAAGCTCTCCGGTGCGACCTACGCTGCAGTAAGCGTTTGAAGCCCAAAGTATTCGGTCGATTAGATTGAATGTACATGCTAAGTACACGGATTTCGTCCACCATGCGAGCGTGCTTGGCGTTAATGATCGTTTAAATACTCAGCGTATCGCGTGGTTTAGCGGATAGAAGAGCTCAGATACTGCAGGCGAGCACTGAAGTTTCATGTATATGAGATATTGCACATGTCATTGCATATGCAGCCTTTTGTAAGACATCTTAAATGTAGCTATCCGAGCCACGCTTCATCCAAAGGGTAATGTGGAGGTGTGCGACAAACGAGAAAACCAGCATAAATAACATGCGGAGGTGTTGTGCGACAAACGAGAAAACCAGCACGGGGTTTTCGATTTTCGAGAACCAAACAGCATCAACCGTTAGGCAAGGAAGCCGAAAGAGCAGATAAATACGAATGAAAGGGAAAAATAAATAGGCTAGTTGGTGTAGCATTGTTCACAGATTAGCTCAAAAGAGAAGACGGTTTAGGTGAATCAGACGGAACATGGCGCTGTCTTGTCCATTCTTTGAGAAGGCAATTTTTTTTAGTGTGCGACGCATTCGAAAATTAGAAGGGGATTGTACAGTGCGCACTTTTATAAGAAAGTGTATTGCTGATATGGCGGCAATACATGTGCAATTGCATTCATGGAGTGAAGGGAGAGTGACCTTTATGGTGAAATTTGTTACGATATTCGCTTAGTAGCAGCATATCTTAAGAGCCCGCATAAAGATACTGGACTATATGGATTATTTTTCAGTGATTTAGAGCGCAGAAAAATGTGACGCAATTGAATTGACGTTCTTCCTGAGAGCTTGTGCTGGCTCGGAAACAATACTCTAGGCAAGATCCTTACCCTCACAAAAACCTACTTTCTTGAATTCTGCACATGCCAAGATTGTGGAACGCTGTATATCATACATCAGAAGATTGCATGGTGCCATGGCTGTCTTGTGTTGCCTCCACCTGGTTAATAATGACTTTGAGAACTACGGTGACTGATTTTAGGTGCAGCTTTTACTCAATGCCTGCTCTAAGCTAAACCTCAATCATTTGTAATGGTTTCAAGAAAGAAATATTGCTAAACATGCCGCTATTGAAGCTGAGACAAAACGGAAGGTGTCCGCCATATCTTGAGTGCAAAATGTCACTTATCGCCTTAAAGGGATGGCGGAAAAACCTGGCAGATCGTACGCGTTGTGGGCATCAATCTCATGCGAAGCAGTAAAGGTACAGGATCCTACAGCGGATAAGAGCGGAGCCATTTAAGCTTGTAGATGGGCCGGCGTCGGACGCAAAAGCTCGGCAGGTATGCACCACAGAGAGCTGGTATGCGGTGAGCGGCTTCTAGCGTAGGATAGTCATGCACATTAGAGCATAGCAAGGCGTGCGAAGTAAGGGCAAGGATCAGTGATTTGAAGGTCAGGAGGAAGGAAAGCACAAAAGCATAGGGTAAAGCATGACACAGCTTTGTATAGGTAATGTTTAGCAATGGGATCAGAAAGGGAACTGAGGGTGAGAAGGACTTATATAATGCAGAGGAGGAGAGAAATGTGGAGCAAAAGTATGAGGTGAAAGGGTAAACCGTAGCATTGCCATGTGCAGTATACCATAGGAAGGGGTGAAAAAAAGAAGCGATGATGAGAAGGAGTGTTATGAGGGTTAGGAGGAGGGAAAGGCGGAGAGAGGGCATCAAAAATGATCATCTCACAGTAGCATGCCACGAAGCGCATGCTACTGTGAGATGATGCGCATATCTATAGTCAGGCGTTCCTCTTGTCTATAGCTCGCGGAGTCATAGGTGTACATAGGTAATATTTATTACAATGATATAAAACAACATATCCAATTCTGCAGGTTTCGATGTAGCGCCGCGTGCAAAATGGTAAGAAAGAAGATGACAGGAGACACAAGGACGAGACTCCCTTTAGGGTGATACTTTCCGAGCGTTGCACGTGACAACATCACCTGCGCCGTGATCTGCAGCGTTACTTTAACTTGATGTGGCTTGGTTCCTTCAGGAGTTGGTGGTGTGTCGTTTGACGTCAAACGCCACTTTCCTGTCATCTTCTTTCTTACCTATATGTACGCGGCGCTACACCCAAAACCCCCAATGAAATGCCAACTAGCCTGCATTGACACCCTTGTCCAACTCTGCAACCGAATTTGACATTGTCCTGACATAATGCTTGTAAAGGGTCTTTTTCCAAAGCAGTCTGAAGTAATAGCGTTGCTCTATGGTTGAATACTCGACTACCATAAAGAATTTCTAAGTTCGATTACTGCTCGAGAATTGCTTTTAATTCTTCGCTTCTAACGAACTATTTCACCTATCGACAACGACGCTGGCGCAACATCTTCTGTGAAACGGGCTCCATCGCTCGGTCGCGTGACGATTTACGAAGTCTGGCTTCATATAACGTCTTAAGAGCGCCAAGACGTTGGAGGTTAGATAGATAGATAGATAGATAGATAGATAGATAGATAGATAGATAGATAGATAGATAGATAGATAGATAGATAGATAGATAGATAGATAGATAGATAGATTTCGTTAGAAATTTTTTTCGCAGATGTGGTGCTTTTCATACGGCATGGCACTACACTATAACTGGAGCCGCTCACAGCAGCTGTAGATAACCGCTCCTGTGACTGCGAACTGATTTCGGTGTGCTGGAGCCGTATTTTCGCCCTTCGTAGCATATAATGCTGCCCACTACGCGAAAAAAAAAACAAAAAACGTGGCGGTGTATACAGTTGCAAAACCACCTCTCCCTTCATTGTGTTCCCCAAAATTGGCTATTGTGCATCTTGTAATCATTGCATTAACGTGTTCGTAGGCCGTTGTATCATAATATTATGTGTAAATGGGATTAGCGTGCAGTACTCGTGCAGTATTTGGCTAAAAGCATGACTCTTGCTTTTGAAGTCTTTCTTTTCGTTCTCTCGCACGTATGGTCGTTAGCGAGCCATAAAGACAGCAAATTTTCGGTAGCTCTCAAAAGCAAGTAACAAAGCAGTACCTTAAAAATCACCAAACTGCGACCCTGTGGATATGGTTGACCAGCGAAGCCGAAAGAGGCGGCGCCAGTGTTTACTACGCGGGCATATAAAAGTGTTTCTGAACTACATTCCGCATTTGTGTGTCGCTTTAAGCGGGCCTTTGGGCTGAGGAGCCGCCAGATCTGTGGCCCGAATAACCCGCTTGCGAGCTGCTTCACGGCCGCACTTTGCTTGGTAGCGTGTGCTATTTTAACGTTTTCCGTTTTAGCAACACGCGTCTGTTTGCGGCGACGTGCGTCGTCTTGTCGGATTGCCGCATGCGCTTCGCGTTTCATGCATGATCTTGAGGAGCCATTGTAAATCAAATCAAATCTTCATTTTGAACGTCAACTCGGCGTCCACCAGCTGCGCCAGCTGCCCAACATCCTCGCCTCAAACAGCGCTCATCTCCCCCAGGTCACTATAGGCGGTAGACTTGACTTGTACAACGCTACTGCATACTTCCCACCAAGCGAGCGAACACCGTTAGACTTCGTATGATTGATATCTCGGCGATGACGCCATAGGTTCATGACCGTGAGTACAAGTGTATTGCACATGAGTTTCGGTGTAAATGATTGGCTGCGCTCATAGTTTTACGCGAATTTTTCAGTGATTTCAGCATCCCCATTAGCAGGAATGCCGCTTCTGCAGGGACCGCGGTATCATCCCCGTTGTGCGCGTTACCTCTGGCTTTTCAGCTGATCGCTCATTAGTTTGGCGTACGTCATGCTTAGCACGTTGCTGCTTCCACGGCAGCTGCGCTAAGTCACCTAAGCAGTGGGCGATTCAATATCACTTCCCTCCGCATTGAGTAACGCATTGAGGATCAGTACGTGTTTTAGCATGCAGAAAAGAACACCACCGGTGTCTACATAGCGCGAACGAACAACGTTACGAAAACATTCATTTCGCTACAGCAGCGTCAATTAATGCGAGAACTTTAATATATTCAGCGTTCATCACACATTTATTTATATTTTTAATGCTATTTCAACTTCATTACATCTATTTTATTGTTATGAGAAGTCGCCAGTGTGATTGGGCCTGCGAAATGTTAAAACTCATCTGCGAGGCACACGGCGAATATAAGATGTGCATGGCGAGTGCACTCCAAATATCAACACAGTGCCTATTCACGAACATTTAAATCCTTGCACGGATTAGTGTGCTGGTTGAAAACTTGATCTACCACCAATCGACCGAATTTTTGATCCGGGTAAGTATTCTAAAATTCACTTTTCCTTTAAAATGAAGAATGGTGCACCCATGATTCAAGTGCCTCTTTAGTGAGAAGTGGTCCCAAGTATTGCATGTCAAATAGGTAGGATAAGGCAGCTAGGTGGCGGCGAAATAATATGGCAAATCTTTCTACTGAAATGTTGACTGTGGCCTGACAGCTATGTTTAGAGGGTTTTGCTATGACCACGGCCACTACGATCAGGACGCTGGCTGTGTTCCAATTCTGGACAGCATCGTAGACAGTCTGCGCTGACAGCTTAGAAGACAGCATCGAGGTCATGTTGTCCGACAAATGGAACGCGTCTAGAAGACGTCTACGCGACGTGATGCCACCTCGCGTCGAGAAGAGAAAGCTAAGAAAAAAAACGTAAATGTTCTTTCTTTAGCCTCTTTCGTGTTCAAACTTCTGAAAAGTTAACGTAGCTTACATTGAGCGCCTGGAAAAGCGTATACTGGTGCACAGACGACCATACCGGCGAGATGCGAGCTACGCGAGCATTGCGCTGAGCCGCCATCTTGTTTGGACAGCAAAGTAGCCTGAATCGTTTTTGTCTTTCTCGAAGCTGTCTATTTTGCCGGGCACGTGAGAATTGCAATGGGACTTAAGATGGCCGCTGTCCACTTAGCTGTCTATTTAGCCGTCTATGGTGAGTATTGGAACACACCCACTGTCACGGACGGTCGACGTCACTGAGCTCACTGAAACTTCATCGTGGAGCCCTTAGTGCGAAACGCACAGGCGCCAACCATACGCCGTGTTCTCCAATGCGAGTCTAATTTTTTTTTGTGAAATATGCAACAGCATCAATGTGACAGACCGAGGCCACTTGACAACTACGCAAATTGGTGTGACGCATGTGCTCGTCATTGCTTAGGCAGCAGGAGGCGATGGCTAATTTCGCACTGAGTGTGGCACAAAACGTAATCACATTAAAAGGGACGATGCTTTAGAATTAGTAAGTTTTACGTCTTTCGTGCGAGCATTTGTGAAATTTCTAAGCCATTCAGAAACACTACCGTTTAAAATTGGGCTTGGAAGGCAGATAACCATCGAAGCAGTGGCGTTGCAGCTTGCTCGCAAACGGGGAAGCAAGCGTCTCCCGCTCCATGAGCCGTATATATATATATATATATATATATATATATATATATATATATATATATATATATATATATATATATATATATATATATATATATATATATATAAAGGTACGAGATCGGCGTTGGAACACCACCATCTTGTTCTACTTGCGTACTTTTCCGAGCTACCACGCATTCGTTCAGCTCGCGAATAAACCTGTTTTCATTTGGTGGAGGTGCGGGGTAAACGGCGGCAGCGAGAGGTGGTGCCTGTTGGGAAGCGTCGACTTGCATGGTCGGCTGCAATGTGCGGGATCGTTGTCCCAGGGTGCAGGCGATGTGGGTACCCCGCACGATCCACCAAATGTAAACAATTTCCAATGGAACCAGGGCTCTCTGCCTCACTAATTCCGATCCGTATCCCATCAGCCCGTTTAAGGGTGAACCTCTTGGAAGCGTGCGGCCCCATCGATAAGGGAGAAATTTTTTTACTGCGCAGCATGATTCATCTCGTAGCGACCTCGATGCCATCAGTGCCCGTAACACTTCTGATGTAACAGCTTCCGAACTATTCAATTCGTCGATAGCAGAGGGACTGTCGCCATCTGAACGATCTGATCTTCTCCAGCTAGTGCGCCGATTCCGCGATTCTTTCGATGTTGCTCAACCTGCCCTTGGCCGAACTTCTACCATTCTCCATAACATCGACACCGGCTCCCACACGCCTGTGCGTCAAAGACCATACCGTGTTTCCGCTGCGGAACGGCAAGTTATTACCGAACTGGTTGACGATATGCTTCAACGCGACATTATTAGACCACCACAAAGTCCATGGGCATCACCTTTAGTTATAGTTAAAAAGGATGGTTCGATTCGCTTCTGCGTGGATTACCGGCTCCTTAACATGATCACTCGAAAAGACGTGTACCCTTTGCCCAGGATTGACGATGCCCTTGATAGTTTACAAGGCGCCGAGTTTTTTTCATCGTTAGATTTGCGTTCGGGGTATTGGCAGTTGCCCCTAGCAGATGCTGATTGCCCAAAGACAGCCTTTGTGACACCCGACGGTCTGTATGAATTTAATGTCATGCCCTTCGGCCTCTGCAATGCGCCTGCCACCTTCGAGCGTATGATGGACTCGGTTCTAGGGGGTTTGGAAGTGGCAGATCTGTATCTGCTACCTCGATGATATTGTTGTCCTTGCGCCAGACTTCGCAACACATCTGGGAAGCTTGAAACACGTCCTGACGTGTCTGAAGAATGCGCTGCTCCAACTGAATCTCAAGAAGTGCCGCTTCGCTGCACGGGAACTTACGATTCTTGGTCACGTCGTATCAAAGGACGGTATACTTCCAGACCCGGCCAAACTACGTGCTGTCGCCGACTTCCCCAAACGAACGACTGTGAAGCAGTTACGGAGCTTCGTAGGGTTACGCTCCTTCTTTCGCCGGTTTGTGCCCAACTACGCCTGTATTATTGCGCCTCTGACCCTACTTTTAAGCAGCGCCACCGATATTCCGTCATGGTCTTCCGAGTGTGACCATGCATTCTCCACCCTCCGTCGTCTTCTCACATCACCACCTATATTGCACCACTACGATCCTACAGCGGCAACTGAGGTTCACACGGACGCCAGCGGTGTCGGCCTCGGTGCGGTTCTCGCACAATGAAAGCATTGGTTCCCCGAGTATGTCGTCGCATACGCCAGCAGAGCTCTCACCAAGGCTGAGTCGAACTATAGCGTCACCGAGAAAGAATGCTTGGCGATAGTTTGGGCGCTTGCCAAGTTCCGCCTTATACCTTTATGGCCGTTCGTTTGATGTAGTTACGGACCACCACGCGTTATACTGGTTGCCTTCGCTAAAGGATCCATCACGTCGTCTTGCCTGTTGGCCTCTTCGACATCAAGAACATGACATCCGCGTTATATACCGTTCCGGCCGCAAGCATGCAAGCATGCACTGTTGCGGGCCCCACTATCCACAGAGACTTCATCCATTTCCACTATAGACCCCACGTTGTCAGCTCTTGACGCGGACATCGTCTCTTCTGCACAACGCAAAGACCCATGGATAGCTTCGTTTCTTGACGTTTTATGTGAGGCACCCCCTCTTCGGGGCTTTCGAACACTGCGACGCCAGGCTCTACACTTCAGCATTCGGGATGGCCTCTTGTACCGGCGCAACTACTCACCCGGTGGTAGCAAGTGGCTCCCAGTTAATCTCCGAACGCTGCGCTCTGCAATCTGCGCGTCCTTTCATTACGACCCGCAATGTGCTCACACCGGCGTCTTCAAGACCTACGAATGTCTACGGAATAGGTACTACTGGCGCGGAATGTTCAGCTTATTCCGCCAGTTCATTCGCGGCTGCCACGAGAGTCAGCGGCGGAAAAAAGCACCACAACCTGCACCAGGTTCATTGCAGCCACTTCCGTGCCCGGACCGTTCATTTGCCACGTTGGAATTGACCTTTATGGACCATTGCCATTGACAGTGGCAGGCAACCGATGGGCTAATGTTGCCGTAGATCACCTTAGACGGTACGCCGAAACCGCTGCTCTTCCTACAGCGACAGCACAGGACGTCGCATCTCTCACCTTCAATCGATTTGTGCTACGTCACGGTCCTCCTCACGAACTCCTGAGTGACCGTGGGCGTGTATTTCTCTCCGATGTAATCCAAGCACTCCTCCACCAGTGCCACATTGTACACCGGACGAGTACAGCCTACCACCCTCAGACAAACGATTTGACTGAGCGGTTTATCGGACTCTGACCGACATGCTTTCGACGCATGTTGCATCTGATCCAGGGCTGGTCAGAGATACTCGGAAAAGTATTCCGGAATACAGATATCGAAATACATGGACTGGAAACCTAAAGTACAGATACTGAGATACATTTGCCTTTAACGTAACGGGATATTTCGGAGATACTTTCGCAATAAGAAGAAAAAACTATTCCGGAATACAGATACAGCAATACAGATACTGGAATACTTTTTTTTCATTTCAAGGATGCTCATACTCTGGAAATACATTTATAAGTGCAGCATAATGATATAAGTAAAGTTGTAGCGCATTGATACTTTCACTTCATTTATTTATTTATTACAATACCCTCAGTGCCATTAAGACATTAACAGGAGGGGGGTTACAAAGTACATGATTAGTAATAATGACATAATTACACGTATCAACTGCAATAAAAAGCACACTATTTCACAGCAAGAGTAACGAGAATTAGACACCGAAATCGACATACTTGGTGACAAGTGAGCTATGCTAGAAACAGCACAGTGTCAACAAATCACTCGAATCACTAATGAACACCAGTGAATTAAAAAAAAAGTATACATTTATTTTGCACATAAAATATGCGTTGCTGAGAAGGTTGCTGTGTGAGCATCGCAAATAGGCTGTCTTTTAGACAGTGTCGGTTCGGCCTCAGCACAAGACTTGCGAAAGAAGAAAAAACGTCTCTCTACACCGCTGCAGAGGAGCACAAATTCGTGTTATAGTGAATAAACACCGGGTAGCCCTGCAGCGTGGCGATATCTCTTCTCGCGTCATCTAGATACAGAAACACTTCCGCCCTCACGTGGGTTGTTCTGACCGTTCAGAAGCCGAAGTCGATCCCCACCTTCGGAATCAGCCGTCTGGCGCTGTCGGGGCTGGGCCAGGTGGCTGAGGATTCCGCTGCCCATATAGGCCGGCCATTATTACCTACGCGCAATGGAACCCAATACGTCAAAACTGCAAAATCCAAACATTGCCTTCCTAAAATCACGTTGTTTGGGGGTGAGAAGGTTTAAAGGCCAACTGCAACGAAATTTTGCACACCTCAAAAAGCCGATTTATAGGCAGTCTAGCTGGAGATAGTGCTACCTGACAAATTTCAGCTTCGAAATGCAAGTGGTTACCTCAGAAAAAAAACCGGCCAACAACGCAATTTTCGATACCGAAACTAGAAAAAACAACGCCATTACAGCTGGCCGGAAGTGACGCAGACTGCAGCCCGACTGACCGACCGATGCAGGCGAATCATCTGCTCTGAGCGCCGGAGTATTCTCTTCGCGGCCGGGCCAAAGCGTTTTCTTTTTAGATGGTAACGAAAAAACAAAGTATGTAAACATCCGCCGTGACGAAAACACGGATACATGCCCATAAAGCGTTCCTCTAAGCAACGGCTGCCGCTTCGCACCTATCATCTCGTCCTACACTGTGTAGGAGAAATCCCTGGTTCACAATAAATGATGCTGCTGGTTTACACATCGGGTATTCTCGCTTCGTTGATAGACTACGGACAGTAGGACATTGCTATTTTTGATATCGATGCTCGGTGTGGCACACTCCCATGTCCACAGAAAGCGACCCTGCATTTCTGTAAACACTTGTCTAACTGCGCCCAAGACTTTTACATTAAACCTAACGTAGCACAATTTGTTTTCTTAAAATACGTTTACGTGCTTGAATTCCTTTGAACCGAGCACGGCTACATTTCTGTCGAACTTTGCTGCTTTGACCACTCGCAACTAGAAGCGAGCCGATCAGCTTTTGGAGCTTTCATTACTAACGCGTAGATGGCGCAGCTAGTCTAGCGCTTCGCGGGGCGTCGTTTTACCGGCTTTACGTTATACTAATGTCTTTCGAAGAGCGTTACGCTATATTTTAGCGTGCGAAACACGCTCACACAAGCATTTTAGGCTATACTAAAGCTGTCTAATACGATTACCTCTTGTCGCCGGTGCTTCTCCAAACACTCGTCGAAGCTTGCCGCTGTTGGGTTTGCAGTGGCCTAATATTGAAGGCACTGCGTCAGGATTCAACATTCTTTTCATCTTCAACAGTATTTGGGCGAAAAGAGACCGGCCGTACATAAAGCCGTCACCATTGAAGTGCGCCGCGTAAAGTACCACTAGCGGCCGTGGTACCACGCTCTTCGATAGCTCCCATTCCTTTCACCTCACTGTGATAACGCGCAGCTATTGGAGCTTTGCGTGTTTCGGAAAAGCGTGAAAGCTAGTCCCGTCCGTAACATATGTGTTCCAGGAGCTACAGCCCTGCATTTCGTCCTACAAAAAAAGGAAGGGATCCGGCTGCAAAGAGTTCTGCTCACGAGCGGCCGGGCACACCGCTAGGGCTCCGCGTCGTCTGCTAGCTGACAATTAGAGCACCGATTACAACTGAAATACGCGACTGCAAGATTTTTCACGGGGATTATCATTACCTACCCAACACATACAACGCATTCTGAGCGAGTTCTGTCCAAGTAAAATTTCGTTGCATTTGGCCTTTAAGTCCTCCCAAGTCGCTCCTGCCATCTCTCGAAACAGGCGTGGAAAGAGGAACAGCTGCTCAGAGCGCCTCATCACAAACTACAGCAAGCACTCGTCGCCTGGGCCGAAAGGGACACTCTTCGATAAAGCTGTCACTACCACCGACGCTACCAGCACACATTTCAGGAAGCCGCAACAGACGAAGTCGGCTCCGGCGGTGGTGGAGCCTGGTACCACAAAAGACCGTTTCACGCTTGTGATCAAATAGGAACGCACCCCGCCGACACGCTGGAAAGGTGGCTGAATGCGCGACAAAGATAGCCATCTTCTAGTCACTTCCGCCGCGACAACAGGAACGCACGCGAAGCATTGCAAAGCCTCTAGCCCAAGGCGGTATCAGCGCGGGGGGTCACGAAGTAATCGCTTGCCATCCGAAAGGCATTAGGCGTGCTGCACTGGCCTTGAGAGACAGCGACTTTCGTCGGCAGAGGCCGACAACACTGCCTCCGCGATTCTGCGGAGGCAGAGGTGCATGAGGAGAAACCATTGCCGCCCTTCTGTCGGTGACCGGCGGCGCGCCTTTGCTTGTCTTGGCACAGAAACAAACAAAAAAAGACCCCTCATTCCCCCCTTGGAAATACGCCTCAACTCATTTCCGACAAAAAAATGTAACGAGATGCTCGTGTACTGCATAGTATCGCGATACAAACGATACATCGTAAATGTATTTCACTGCTGAGATACAAATACATTTTTCAAATGTATCTCAATACAGAAATACAGATACTCAAAAGTATATCTGAAACACTATCGCGATACTCTTGTATCGTGATACTGGCCAGCCCTGATCTGATCAAAGAAACTGGGACCTCGTTCTTCCATTTGCGACATACGCGTATAACTCCGCTACGCAAGCCACAACTGGGTTTTCCCCATTCTTTCTTCTGTACGGTCGCCAGCCGCCACACACTGTCGACACTTTGCTGTCATACTCACCAGACGCTTCCGAGTGCACGCCCGTGTCGGACGCCGCCCGTTACGCTGAAGAGTGCCGCAGACTAGCCAAACAGTTTACTACGGCCGACCAACAGCGGCAGAAAGAGGCCCGCGATGACGATCATCCTCCTGCCGCAACGTTCGCTCCTGGAGCACTTGTATGGCTGCATGTACCGCCGTCCGCTCCTGATTTGTCTCCCGAACTACTTTCAAATTATCATGGTTCCTACCGCGTGGTCGAGCGTACATCACCCGTCAGCTACGCCATTTAGAGTCACTGGAAAAATTTCAGAGTATCGCATCTGTTTTCCGTGCGCCGCCGCCGCCGCGATTGGCTTACTCGCATCACGTGACCTCTCGCCGCCATATCCCTTCCAAGCGCTTTGGGTGCAGGCGCGTTCAAAGCAGAGCGTGGCCGGACATTTAGCAGTACCAGGGTCCCCAGAGGTACTTCGTCGCGTTTTTGAACGGGTCATCAAGACAGGGGCGTAAGCAGACATTTTTTTCGGGGGGGGGGTGAACCTCCTTTATCTGAAGTGGGGGCCTGGCAAGGCAGATGTGGTCGAGTGTTATTTCGTGCTATGTATGCTACGGGAAAAAAATTCGACGGGAGGGGGGGGGGAGGAGGGCACGGGCCCGGTGTTCCACCCCCCTGGCTACGCCACTGCATGCAGATGCCAGAACAGAGTAGCTCACTAGCAATCGAACGTTACTGGTGAGCTACTCTGGGAATCTCGTTTATTTTTGCATGCCGTGTGGGAAAAATGAATGTCAAAGAGCGCCGTTGTACGTGGCTGCATAGTTGGCCTGAATGAATTCGCCCCCCTCGACTAACACTCCTTCCTGCAGTGAACTGCACTAACTTTGCTGGAAACGATCGGATGCGGCAGAATACTTCACCTTTTCGGTTCGCTAAGGTCAGCGATATTGAAAACTACATAGCTTTCTGTTTATATTGTCACGGGGTCGTGACGTGGACGAAGACCACAGGCGACGTGTCCGAGATGAAATTCTTTATTTGGCCGAACTTGTGGCCGAGAAACGAAAAGGTAATTTACAGCAATACACACTGTATGCGCTGATAGCGGCGAACAGAGCGTCAACCGTCGATCAACTGACAAGCGGTGAAGCGCGTCGGCATTTAAACATGTGCCGTCGAATATTCCAGCGTTATCGCTGGCTGTCGTGTAAATTCTAGAATAAGCTCGAGTGTGCGCGTCTTGCGCGCAATCTTAACAAAACGATCTACAATGATCGCGAAGCTTCTCGTACAATGAGGCGCGGTTCGCGCTGAGCGTTGCTGACAGTCTTTGTGGCCGAAAACCGTAGCCGCAAGAGTCGAGGAAGAAGAAGGCAAAGTACCAGGCAAGGGCTGGGTGTATATTGAGCTGCTACAGGAAATGAAAGAAGAAGTAAGAAAAGAGAAGAAAACTTTTTGCTGGAACGGAAAGAGGAAGTCAAGAAGTTGGTGGAACAAGGAAATCAGGCAAGCGATTGAGAAGCGACGTGAAGCATCACGGAAGCATAGACGCATAAAAGTACAAGCGACCGCAGGTAGAAGTCAATAAAATATGGGAAATATATTTTGAGACAAAAATCTATTCTGCAGATAATGGTCGACGCAAAAATTGAAGGTGAAAGTCAACGCTGGGTGACACAATCACGGTAAAAAAGAAGGCAGCGCCCAGGGTATTTTGGAACCACATAAAAGCGTGAGGTAGGAAGTCTGTCTCAATGCAACATACTGTAGATCAAGGAGGGAATCACTTCGAAGCTACGAATCACTAGGTTACACCCTAAAGGTAACAGCGGATTCGTTTAGGAATATCGTTCAGACGATTTCTCAGGCTAGTAAAAGTATGAAGCATATTGCAACTCAAGAAGAGGTAGTACTTGAAAATTAGAGCTGGAAGAAGGCCGAAGGAAAAAAAAAAAGATTGCCAGATGCCACGTACCGTGGGAATCGATGTAATACGAAACATATGGCGGGAAGGTGACTGTGCGTGACTGTGTTCCTCTATATTGCCCTACCGCCGCACCTGTAATGAATCCGCTTGCTATGGACGATACCATGGAATTCTCTGATTGCAGCGGGGTCATCGCTCCAGGTTTCAGAAAGTGCTGACACGGCAATTTCTGTGCGCATGACGTCTTCTTCGAAGTCGCGCAGGAGCGAGTGGAGAGACCGTATGTTGAGAGCGGCGAGCGGGAGGTGATTCTTATGGTTGTGCCCCGAATGAAAGTGGTAGTCCGGTCCAAGGCAATGACTAATGACCGGTTTCTTAGTCGGGCACATTGCCGACAAAGTGTCTGTCGATGAGCCGGCAACTTGTCCGGACCAAAGACAACTGTTCCTTCGTAACGTCTAGGCTGTCGAGGTTGGTAGCCTTGGAAATTTCTATGTAGGCCAACTTCAGTGGATTGCGCTAATCGTATCCATAGACAACCTGGGCGAGTGTGGCCCTTTAGGACTTATATAAAGTATTGGTGGGTTCTTACGCAAGGGTAACTGTGTGGTCTTAGACGACACATTTTTCGGGCGCATATCCTAGTTGTGGAGGTTCACAGTTCCACGGGCACCTATTTGAATTCTGTTGAGGGGTGTGCGGTGGTGATGTGCTTCCTCCTGGCTGTGACCACACCGCTTACCGCGAGCGTTGGAAATAGAAGCCACAGTCGCACGAGCTTACCGTGCGATTTACGCTCGATTTACGCTCAATTAACGTCAAGGTGCCCATGTTTCCATTACTGAGGCCGTCGGTGTTGGCCGTGATCATGTGCAGCTTGTCGATGCTCAGGTAAACTGAGGCCGGCAGGCCACCCATGTTATTTGCGTTCTTTTCGTCAGGAAAGTCTTCTGTTCCTGCTCATTCTTAAAGCCCGGTATGTTATTACATGTGGGATGGCATAATATGCTGTCCGCAGCGTCGAGGACGTTCGTTGTAGCGCTCGAAGTCCGCATTGCTGTAGTACAGCCACATAGCGCCAGGGCACTTCGAGCATTTGGCGCCGGCGGTGGAGCGCGCCTTAACCTAGCGCTTCGGAGGGCCGCGGGGTGATTTCTTCGTGTTGTTATTCACCGCCGATGTCGCCATGATGATATGCAACATCACAAATAAATATGCGTAGATGCATATTTTCGAAAAACCAAGGCACAGTGAGATGGACGGATCCCGGAGGGAGATAAGTGAGGTGGAAATGTGCATGTTCGTCGGACTTCTGGTGTACACGGTAATCTTCCGAATTCGGTGCCTGCACTGCCATTGGAGTCGACACACATATGTGCAGGCCTTCATAAATCGTCAGGGACATCACGGAAAAGGTCAAAGGCATTGCTCGCCTTTATTAGTGTGTCTGATCCGGTGGAGACGACCTTCGTCTTCCAGGGGAACATTCCCCGCATATCTTCTCTACTGCAGCGCATCGACGATTCATCCGCGCTATTTCTCAGCCGCGTCGGAACCTTTCCGTGGAAAAGAAAATGGTGAAATCTAACCGTTAGTCTGGTATTCAGCAGTACATGAGGAACAAAGTGGTCAAATGGGCATATAAATTAAGGGCTTTGGCAGGCACCTCAGCGAGCCCAGCACCAACCACATAAAATTGAAAAACACCATAACTGCAAGCTAAGCTACGGAGAAAAGAAAGTTGAGCAGAAAAAAATGTTTTCTGTGATACATATGCAGCCAATTTTGTTTCACCGCGTCGAGTAACTTCTTCGAGCGGTCATGATGAGCACTAGCGCTTATATTTTTTTTTTGTATATGTAAATAACTTTTCTTCTAACAGAGCTTACATTTGCAGCATTATTCTATAACGGCTTTGTGTTCAAAGCACATTTATTTTTTTTTAATGTTTGAGCTGTGCAAAGTCGCATTGATGTTTTTCGAAACGTTTTGTCTGTGGTACAATTGTTCATTTTGATAATTTTTGATACTTAAAATCAATGTGTTATTTTAAACACTGTTAGAAAGGCCAATTCTTCCTCTTTCATTTGGTACTCTACACTTTTGCATCAATCAATATCTGTGGCACGGAAGAAATATTTTCTGGACTGCCCAGGAAAATTTTTCGCGGTCAGCAAAGTGTTTTGTGCGATTTACACTTTTGACATGGAATACCTCTGTATACGGTCTTTTTGTAAAGAATTTGCAAGGACTCTTTTAGGGAACAGTGTTCGTTGAAACTCATGTTTTTTTACTCTTGCTGTGCACTTTGAAGGGCGGCTTTGGTTGTTTTGTTTGCTGTGTAAACAGACCAAGCATGTTTTTAATAGGTACCATGAGGGTGAAAAAGGACTTGCGTTGCTCTATGGTAAAATATTTGCCTGTAAAGGAGAGTCTCTGATGCCGATTCCGGCTCACGCTATTATATTGCTGCGTGCGGTAGCTGCAATCAACACCGACGACGATGGCAGCGGCAAAGTCGGATGGCATCGGGACCCAATTCAGCTGTTGCTTTGAGCTCCACTAGAGCTTACGCTATAAAACGGAGGTCCGGAAAGCGGATTCGAAAACTGTATTGTTTTCAAGTGCTCTTTACCCTAGCAGGCCGCCAATAGTAATATCTGAAAAAAATTAGAATGGGTGAAAATGTTCTCTTACGAACGAATCGTTAGTGAAACATTTTAATAAATATGGCCCTAATGTTTTCAAGGCGCAACTTTTTTTCTGCTTGGTACAGATGTGCACAATCTACCGAATATCGATATTGCAACAATTCTCCTCGTATAGGCAACATATAGCCGCTACACACGCGCTCTTGCATCTTTCCAAGTTTTAATACCATCGGTGCTACAAGTTTCTCAACACTATAAGACCACTAGTTTCTCTTAAGTCTGCTATATGGTACAGCTAGAATTCGCCGTGTCTATAAATTTTTTGCCTCACCCAAGGAGCGATGAACAACGAACAGAGGCCGCGTATCTGACGAGAAACATAAGTGATATTTTTTCAGTGGAAGAAGAAGAATGATCTGAATGAGCTATAATAAGAGATGAAGTGGGATGATAATATTTAAGGTCATTGCGCAGTACGTGCAGTAGAACGTATTGTTGAAGGCAGATTGATCCGACTTTATATGTACCGTAGAGTTCAGATAATGAACTATAATGAGTGAAACAGCGCTTTTATGTTTTGCAGCTGCGTAGCAGAGGAACTATGATTCATGCAAAGGCATTCGTACACTACGGGGCCTTCTTTGTTGCTTTAATTATAAAGTGCATTGACGTTCAATGTAAGTATGCTAATCAAATTTTTGTATGTGTGATTGGTATACATCCGAAGGTTGCAGGTCCAATCCGTGCCGGCGGCAAGTTGTCTTTTCATCCATTCTGCTTTCCTAACATCTATATCGCAATTACTACAATACACCTAAAGCAGTAGAAGTAACACCCCTATATACCCTTTTCGAAAAAGGGCGCCCCTAGCGCAGCGCACGCAAACTACAGTCTGCCTCCATTGTGAGCGCAACGCAGAAGACGACGCAGGCTTCGGCAACGCGCCAGTGCGTGACATTACAGCACCGCCGAATCCTGATCTGTCATCAACGTTTTTCGTAGAGATGGCCTGGTGCAGACGTGCTGCGTTCCCATGTACCACCATCGAGGATATTGCCACGCCCGCTCCTTCTTTTATTTTGATGTGTTGGGGTTTCACCAGCAAGGACGGTTATCAACGCTCGACGCTGGCCGCGAAGCAGTGTTCGAGAAGCTTCACGATTTTAGGAGATCGTTTTGTTAAGATTGCGCGCCGCACGCGAATGTTCCAGCTTTGTCGAGAGATAACGCCGCCACCAGCCATATTGCTGGAAAGTTCCATAGCGCCTCTATAAAAGCCGACGCGCTTGACCGCTTGTCAGTTGATCGACGGACGACGTCCTGTTCGCCGCTATCATTGTACAGCGTGTATTGCTGTAGTTCTAGTTCTCATTTTCCGGCCACATGTTCGGCCAAATAAACAGTTTCATCCTGCAAACGCCGACTGCTGTCTTCGTCGACGTCACGACCACGTGACAATATCGCAACGAGAACAGCGATAAGGTACGCGATAAAACTTGAATAACAAACGCTCGTGCTTTCTCTCCGTACGTGATGTCAAACGGACGTGCGGAAGGGCGCCGTTTTATAAACGCGCTACAGAAACGGACGTGCTTATTTCACAGCGCCAAGTGTAGCCTTGCTTTTACGAATGAATAGTCTTCTCCCGAGTGCCTGCCTGCGGTGAATTGCGATAGATTGTTTGCGCAGAAATACTGCGAGGGTTGTAAGGCCAGCCAGAAAAATAAAAATGAAGTTGCGTACCGTTCACCTAGTAGCGACACTACTGGCATATCGTAAGCCACGTGTCGTCATGTTTTAGTACATGACGACAAGTGGTGTAGGCAGAAATATTTTTCAGGCGGGGGGACACCACCTTGACCTGAAGTGGGGGCCGGGCAGGCACGTGTGGTCGAGTGTCATTTGGTGCTCTGTGCCATGGCAAAAAATTTTCGGGGGGGGGGAGGCACGGGCCCGGTGTTCCCCCCCTCCCCCCTGCCTACGCCACTCCATACAAATATACCGAACGCGTGGCGTCCGGAAAATAGTCGCGTGGTGTGGCTTGCCGCAGACAGGATTTTGACAGATTGCGGTCGCATAGTTCCGCGACAGTGACGTCCTTCCTTTCCTTCGGTGAAAAGTTTGTAGTTTGTAGCTTTCGTTGAGAAGTTTGTAGCTTCGGCGAACCTTTTTTTCCCGGTCCGGGCGCGAACGTGAGTTGGCTGTGGTCACGGTCACGCAACTGCGGCAGTCGATGCCAAACTGCTGGTTCAACCCGTTGAAGGGTACAAAATGTTGCTCATTGTGCAGCGGAAGCACCTCAGAAAGACCAACGGAGAGTACTAAGAGCTCGTTCAAGCACGCAAACGGTGAGGTTTCAGCGGATGACACGGAGAACTAGACGCCAAAACAAACATCACAGCACTCACGCATTTGACGGCTCGCTTTCCATGCCCTCACGATGGCGCTGGCTATACCGCGCTCCTTTGCGAAGCAAAACTGATGAAAAGCCCACCGTCAGGTGGCGTATTTATGAAAAGGGTCTATACCTTCCTTAGCTCCATTATGTGCTGGTTCTCATTATGATTGTGTCAAAAAGAAAGCAGCCCTAAAATTACCTTCCTTCCTCGATTCATAGCGAGGGTCTCATTCCAGTAGATTTGATGCCCTCAGGTAGCATGCGAGGGATTATTGATCACCTGCCTGCTCGGTAAAGGCTCAGGTGCTCGGTGACGCCATCTGGAAGAAAGATTGTTCCACACTCGCCATCATGGCTACAAGCGGCGCCGACTATCGCTCTCAGGTTCGCATAAACAAAAATACCCGGTAGGAGGATGAGGGTACGAATACCGCCGCAGCTCAATTAGTAAGAGCATCGGGCGCGTAATCAGAAGGTTGCAGGTTCAATCATTGCCAGTGACAGGTTGTCTTTTCGTCCACTTTACATTCTTCACATCTATACCACAATTACTACAAAACCGTACAATTACCGTCCCCCATGTCTTCCTGAGGTTTGTAAATTCGTATATTGGCGCGCACTCGGCGACGATGCACAACAGCGACAGTTAAGGCGGGGGACGGACTCTCAGCATGGGCTGTACCCCAGGTACGAAAAGGGGACCACCTGGCAACCTACAGCTTCTCAGTAGGAGTGGGTCATGGTAGGCCATGAGGTGCTCCACGTTGAAAATGCCCCGCCCTCGACGACGCATGTCCGAAGACTGTTCAGTGGGTTCGATCAAGTAGTTTATAAGGGATGCGGGTTCGACGACACGGTAGGGGTATTCGTATTTGGGCAGTAATATTGCAGAGAAGCCAGTTCCAGTGGTAGGGTTCGAGAGCCATACAAGCGCTCTAGGGACGAACGTGGGCGCGGACGTGGTTGTCTCAGCACCGATGCTCCTCTGCGGTTCTTCGTTATGTGCAGTAAAGGTCTTGGCATGCTCGCGACACTCTTCAGCAAGTCTGGCTGTGGCAGAAATGGGCGCACGCTCACATCGTTCCGGCTTGTATGGAAGGATTGTGTCGATTGTGAGCGACGGGTACCTGCCGTACAATAAGAAAAAGGGGCACAAACCAGTAGTGCTCTGAGGGGCGGTATTGTAGGCGTAGGTGACGAAGGGCAGAATGACACCCCAATTTGTGTGATCGGCAGTGACGTAGATGGAGAGCATATCGCCGAGCGTACGATTGAAGTGTTCGGTGAGGCGATTTGTCTGCGGGTGGTAAGCAGTAGCTTTGCGGTTTAAACGTTGCACTCTTTGAGAATGGCTTCGACGACTTGCCACAGGAAGACACGGCCTCGATCACTGAGCAGCTGCTGGGTTGGACCGCGACGCAGCAAGAACCGGTGGAGCCTGAAGTAGGCGAAATCGCGGACCGTAACCACAGGGAGGGCGGCGGTTTCGGCGTATCGCCGTACAGAGCGCCTTGAATGATGACGCGGGCTGTGCACACCGCTGGGCACTGGCTGTATGGATGAAGAGCCCGGAAAGTGGCGTCGACACTTTTCGTAATAACAGCCATGGTTTGCGTCCGTGACGGATAGCGCAGCTTCAGCGTCTACAAGGGCAGTTGTGCGAATACTGTCCACAAACTCATCTACTACGTTCGGTGGGCTTTGCTGAGGGCTTTGGCTGTTCGATAGCGTCGCAGCCCTTGCCTCTTGGACTGCGATTACTTTTCCTCGTCTCGTACGACCGGACGTGGCCGCATCGGTGACAGTGAGCCGTGTGTGCTGAGGGTGAACGGCTGGTAGATGGAGGTGGGGATGACGCCGGTGACAGTGGCGGCGGCGGGTCGTAATACCGGAGGCTGGATTGGCTGTTGACGGCTGATCCGACTCGACGCGGCTGCAGGCGATTGGAATAGTGGGATAGGTGCAACCGCACGCAAAGGCTCAACCGCACGCAAAGCAGATGGGGCTGTTCTGGCTAGTGCGCCATCGGCTTGCCGAGATATGTCCCATCCTTGCCGCAGGACGCGAGAGACGGGGCGACTGCTTATATGACTGCATGTTGGGCTGCAGTCAGCGCGTATGGATGATGTCGCCATACGCAGCCGGCACACTCGCTTCGAAGGCCTGAGACCTGGCAAAGGCTCCGACGCAATTAAGGGGGAATCACAGGGATCGCAGGGGGTGACCTAACTGCAACTAGCGCGTAAATGAGCAGCGCAGGCGCCGGAAAGGCTGGTGGTATTTCGGCATTACCTTCGCGATTTCCATTCAATAGCTCGGCGTAGGGGATGCAGCAGTGTGGTCGACAGCTGTTCAGCATGCTCTGGGTGATCGAAGACCAGGAGGGAGAACTGGCGGGCAATTTCCTCGCGCACGAATGACTTCATTTCGGCGACCAAGACGGAGTGGTCCGAAATGGCCGACACGCCAGCGAGATCGGCGTCGCGTCCTGGAGGGCGACGCCCCATCAGCCGCTGCTGGCGCAAATCCTCGTAGCTTTGGCACAGTGTGATGACTTCTGCCATAATGTGAGGGTTTTTGCTGAGCAGCATGGTAAAGGTGTCGTCGTCGATGCCTTCCATGACATTCCGGATCTTGTCAGACTCAGGCGTGGTCGCATCGGCTTTCTTGTGCATGTCGAGGACACCTTCGATGTAACTCGTGAAAGACTTGCTGGACTGCTGAGCTTGTTCACGTAAACTCTGTTGGGTTTGCAGCTTACGAACAGCAGTGCGCCCGAACGTGTCGATGAGAGTGGTCTTGAAATCGGACCACGTAGGGAAATCGAATGCGTGGTCATTGTACCATAGGTTTGCCACTCCAAGAGGTAGAAAACGATGTTGCTCAGTTTGCCTGCATCGTCCCATTTATTTGGTACGCTGACGCGCTCGTATATCGCGATCCTGTCTTCGACGTTGGTGCAATTCGCGACGACCAAGCCAGAGGGGTCGCGGATGCGGGGAACACCGGGACATGCCATATGTGTAGGAGGAGGCGTTTGCTGGGCGGCTTCTTGAGGCATCGTTGTTTGGAAACGATATGCCAATGTTGTTTTAAGGGCACATCACTCTCCACCGAATTGTAAATGCGCTTATTGGCGGGCACTCAGCGACGATGCACAACAGCGACAGTCAAGGCGAAGGATCGGCTCTCAGCACGAGCTGCGTTCTCTCCGAAAGGAGCCGAAGAGGGCGATGCACTAGAAGTTGCTGGTGGGACAACCCACTGCAGAGTGTCAAGGCTTCGCTACAGCTTCATTATCTGCTGGTTTTCATTGTGGTATACCGTATACGTAACAAAAACAAATGTGCGGCAGTTCAGGGAATTCCTAACATTCGCGAATTGTACCTATTTTCAATATGTGTGTACGTGCACACTGACCACAAACTAATTTCTCCAAAAAGAGTGACTCTTTACATAAAGGTGACCTAATTATTTCTGGAATTTCTGTGCAGAATTTTTCACATGAACCTAATTGAATGCTGGCAAGGAAACATCTGCATGATAAGTTCAGATATTTTTATACTGGTATCAAAGCTGCTCACAACGCACTGTTTCCTCCCTCATAGGCTGCTATAATAACCAAAGATTGGGCGTTTGCCCACGTAAGCGACAAGTGTACCAAGCGATGTGCCCAGGAGTGACGCCATGGAACTGCAATTTCTTTGAATCTAGGTGCATGTGCGTAAAAAACACATTTCGCACAGCAGATGGAAGATGTGTGGCGAAAGAAGATTGTGGTAAGGCTGGAGAAGGACTGTTCTTTTATATGTGTTATTTCTTTATTGCGTATCTGGATTGCCAGACTACTACATAATGCATGCAGCTTCACTCATTGAAAAGGATTAACACTCAAACACGCTGCTTCATTCATTGAGCGGCGTGTCTTCCTGTGCAAAGTGAGTTACAAGCTTGACCTCATCTTAGCTGCTTCACTGTTTAGTCCTAGCTGGCTCGTGTTCTGGTGGAGCGGTATGTAATCACACGGTTTCTATAGGCAGGGCTTGCGTTTCTAAGCGACCACTAGATTTCTGTACTATGTGACATGCGCCGGAGTGCTCCGCATTCTTGGTGCTCGGCCAGTGTGTTCTCTCCTTACGGAGTGCTTCAACCGAACGCTGGGAGACATTTTCGCGATGTGCCTTAACTCTGGCAAATTCAATGTGAATTTTGTTCTTCATCCTCCAGCCATATACATATAATATGGTGAAGCAGTCCACTATGGGGTTTACCATTCTTTATGTTACATCCTCGCAAAAAGTGAACCACACTCAATATAATTCTGTCCTATCGTGCCCACCCCTCCTGGGTGCACAAAAGTGCCTCGGGAAAAATTCGAGCAGGTGGAATAAAACTAGTCGCAATACACAGCATAAGAACGTTGTCATCAAGAAGTGGCGTAAGTGCGATTTGCGAAAAATGAGACGTTTCCTAGTAAAAATACGTTAGCACGCTAGTTGGTTTGCATCCGTGAAGAGTGAGTAAGCGCGACTAGACAGGGACCTAGAAAGAAAACAGACAAGCGTTGTGTCCTTGTCTGTTTTCTTTCTACGTCCCTGTATAGTGACGCTAATTCACTCTTCTTGGTTGCTTGGTAACCAAATTTTAAAGAACGCTCCCCATAGAGTGAAGCCGAACGCTTCCCCTTGGGTCGACTTTGGCGCAGTAGTCGATGTCCCAGATTGCTAGACATGGTGGCAAGCACAGCATAGTCGACAGAGTGGGGAGTTGGTGAGTGATCATCATACCATGGTATGTGAAGCAACGCACACAACTTGTTTAAGTGTCAGCGCATTGTTTATTGAAGTTCTGGCCGCACAGCTGAGCTCGTTAGCTTCCTCGCATTCCATCAGATGATCTGGTGGACACAACTGGGCGTCTCCTTCTAAATCCGGCTCCTTCCATTCTTGTGTTTTTGCATTCACAGACGGCCGCACCTGTACGCAACGCGGTAGAAGTAACCAATTAGTTGCAATCAATTACATTTTCTTGTTTTTTGTAATATAATCGATTACTTTTTCGAAACTAACGTTCTGGGTAATTCAATTGCATATTCTTGTAAGTGATTACTAGTAATCAATTACCTTTTTTTCTAAAATCAAATTGCAACCAGTCTGCTTTGGCAGCTCGTGTCCCGCAAAATACGCGACTGCTCTGTAGAGACCTCCCGCAGTGTCAGACGTGCGGTCCTTACAGACCCTCTTTTTTCACGTTTTCCACGGCCTTCCCGACACGCCTTACCCGAGCGCCAGCAACAGCGAAACGTGACGCTTGATATATGACATGGACACAAGTATCGAAGCACTGCGAACGCCGGTGCGCAAAGTGTTTCTACGGTGTAATACCGCCGTTCCCATCAGCGAATGCATTAAGATAATGTTCGGTGTAGGATCTCACACCTTAACGAGTAAACGTGGAAGAATCGGTGACGACGCCTTTGAGAAACTCCTGTTGAAAGTTAACAGCGTGTAACACTATATCACAGACTCCACGGTAAGCCTCCCAGCATGTACGCAAGCCTCTGCTTTCTCTCTACTATGCAAGCCAGAGTTCGTTGTAGTTTGAGTAAACTTCTGTTAATGTGTTACGGCAATAAGATATTGAAGGAAAGTAACGCAAAAGCAATCAATTACATTTCTGTAATTGCTGACTTATTTTTCTGGGGCTGTAAAAGAAGTAATTGTAATTTCAATCCGTTACTTATTATTTGTGACGTGTACAAGTCTGCACGCGTGGGATAATTTTAAAGACTATAACCTTAAAGGATTTTTTACCATAGCATAATTATTTTGGCTGTTCCTTACCCATTATCGAAGATCTGCTTGGTTCACATATTTCCACTAGGTGCCACCTTCCTTTGCACCATAATGAAGAAGATGCAGCAAGGACACAAAGATATTAACCATCTTTATGTCCAAAGTGTAGCTTTGTAATGGTGTCGTTAATCGGAATACGTTGTACATGTGCCACGTTGTGAGCCTCCTGAGTAGTCACTTGGCTGCTGTCGGCACACATTAGCCCCATGCCCGATCTCGGCGTATATGAGAGTATATGGTTGCTGTGTTTCAAAACGCGTTTTGCGTTCTTCTACGGAAGGCTAAAAACCTTTGCGTTGGTGTTTGTGGGAGCTATTACGTATTATACCAAAAGGAGCACCCAAAAAGAAGATAATCTCGTCGGGATAACAGATAAAGCTAGCGCCTAACAACCCCAACTCATATTTATTATTATCGCGATGTATGCTTTACTAGATACCAACATCTTTAATGCAAAGGCACATCAGTTGTGCGGTATTGCGGAAGATTGGGTTATGGTTATGCGACTGATAATCAAGACACTCCTGCTTGTCGCATGAAACTGTCAGAAAATCCATAGAGATTTCTCAGCAGGAACACCTTCCTAGAAGGGTAAAAACTCCTCCTAGTGTGTGGATCGAACAGTGAAACAACGCCATCCCGCGTTAACACAGTATCGGCGTTTGATAGGTATAATTTATAGCGATACTTCTTTTGCAGGGGAACCGCCAATCAAAAAGGAAAAGAAACCAAAGCAAACCGAACCTCCAGAAATATCACTTCCAAATCCCCCAATTTCTTCTCCAGGTAATAACCTCGAAAAATGCACGCAATGACTTGTGCCTGTACTTTAGGTGCTTATTGCGCTTATGGCGCTTATGTGCCGTTCACGGTAACCGAACCATCCCGCATAACACTATCGACGCAATGTCAGCACAAAAGCTTTCGGCACTACGACGATTTGCTGAGATCGGTTACGCCATCCTATCTGTCGTTATGTTCCCAGGTAAGACGGTGTTGCACTATTCGGCTGACGCCGATGCAAGTCGTATCTACACCAATGCATGCCGACACTGATACACGTCGACAATAATGTTTCCACAGTACATATTTCAGTTGGTATCTGTGAAGTGTAAACGAAATGAGAATGTACGTGAACTGAACGCGTCACTGCACGCGTAATGCCAATCCTCGTTTTGTTAATCGTGCTGCGCAATAGTTAGGACGCCCTGTATTGTACTCAGAATGCACCGTCTATATTGTTCCACGTGTTCATTATTAGGCGTAGGTTCTCTAAATGTAGATGGAAATATTGCCACGTGTGTTTCTTATTATCACTTTGGCTGTACTCGGTTTTCGTACAGACTGTCAGCAACGCTCAGCGCGAACCGCGCCTCATTGTTCAGAAGCTTCGCGATCATTGTAGATCGTTTTGTTAAGATTGCACGCAAGACGCGCACACTCGAGCTTATTCTAGAATTTGCACGACAGCCAGCGATAACGCTGGAATATTCGACGGCACATGTTTAAATGACGCCCTTCACCGATTGTCAGTTGATCAACGGTCGACGCTTTGTTCGCCGCTATCAGTGTATTGCTGTAGTTTGACTTTCAGTTTGTCGGCCACAAGTTAGGCCAAATAAAGAGTTTCATCTCGGACGTGCTGACTGCTGCCTTCGTCGAAGTCACGACCACGTGACATCTGGTGGGTTTGCTGTTGGTCGATGTTCCGGACGCCCCCATCAAGCCGTGAACCAAGCCCGAGTCGCAAAGAAGACGTTGACGCCAAGGCCGAGCAGCGAGGAAGCCGCAGGCAATAAGGTCTACCGCCAGAGTACGGGCCTCTACCTGAGAAGACCCGGCAAACAAAGGCCCTGACCTCGACCACAGCGACGATGACAGACGCTGTGCCGCCTGCACCGATCCTTCTCCGGACGCCCAAGTAGCCGCCAACCTTCCGCGGATCGTCATTTGAAGACCCGGAAAGCTGGCTCAAAGCCTACGACCGAGTTGCCGTATTCAATGCCTGAACCAGCGAAGACAAGCTACGGCATGTCTACTTCGCCTTGCAAGACGCCGCTTGCACCTGGTTCGAGAACAAAGAGCGAACCCTTACAACGGTGGGACACATTTCGCACCAGGTTCCTCGCTACATTCACGAGCGTCATCCGCAAGGAGAGGGCCGAAGCGCTGCTTGAAACCCGTTCGCAGCTGCCAAACGAAAACGTGGTGCTCTTCACAGAAGAGATGACGAGACTTTTCCGCCACGCCGACCCCGAAATGCCGGAAGACAAGAAAGTTCGCTTGCTCATACCAGGCGTAAAGCAGCAGCTGTTCGCGGGTCTGATGCGGAACCCACCGAATACGGCCCAGGAATTCATCTCCGAAGCGACGACGATTGAAACGACGCTGGAGATGCGCACCCGACAATTCAATCGCCGCTCGACGCCAGCTTACGCAGAAGTTCAATCATTCTGCTCCGACGACCTGCGTGAAACGATTCGAGTGATCGTGCGGCAGGAACTGCGAAAGCATTTACCCCCGCCGCAGCATCAAGTGGATTCAATCGCCGACGTTGTCCGCGAGGAAGTCCGGCATTCACTTGGAATTCCCGAAGCACCGCAGGCTCAGCCGGAAGCCATGAGCTATGCTGCTGCAGACCGACGCAACGCCCCCCCCCCTCCTCCTCGCCTGCGGCAAGACACCGCACCGCCGCAGCAGTTCTGACGCCAGGCACCGCCGCCACCACCACCGACACTATACCGCCCGCCGAGAAGACATAGATGCGCCCCCCGAATGACTGACGTTTGGCGTGCCCCTGACAACCGACCGCTATGCTATCACTTCGGAGAAGCCGGCCACACATACCGCCGCTGCCAGTACCGTCAGACGGGCCTACGCGGATTCGCCGTCAACGTGCCGAGCCCGCAGCCAGGCGAACGGCCTCGCGACATCGACGACTACCTCACCGGAACACAGCGGCAAGAACGACGACCTTCCCGCACGCGGTCACCCGGCCGCTACATGTCACCGCACCGCCGGCGATACACTGGCCCAAACCGGGGCCGGTCGCCTATCCCGTATCCGGAAAACTAAGGGCAGCAACCGATGGAGGTGCGGTTGCTGAAGATCCTCCGCCGCCGACGACAACGCCGCAACGAAATCTAAAGAACATGCCGCAAGCCGAACGAAGCCCTGACGTCGAAACTTCGCGGCCCGAAGAAGACCTGACGACGCAACATCGAAGCAGTGGGACAAACCAACGTAGCCGTGATCCGACGCTGTGACCAAATCGAAACGGTAGGCGACGAACGAGTGACCTCGACGTTCTGATCGACGGCCACAACGTCACCGCTCTCGGCGATACTGGAGCCGGCTATTCCGTCATCAGTGGGCCGTTCGCCGCAATGTTGAAGCAAGTTAGGACTGCTTGGGAAGGCCCCAAGATCCGAACCGCTGGAGGCTATCTAATAACGCCGTCTGGAGTCTGCACAGCAAGTCACCATTAATAATCGCACTTATGCTGTGAGCTTCGTACTCTTGCAACATTGCTCGAGGGATGTCATACTTGGCATGGACTTCTTAAACCATCACGGTGCCGTCATCGACCTAAGAACCAAGTCGATAACTCTATCGTCGGAGAAAGCGACACCGCCGGATACGAACCCATGTCAGCATGCCCTGAACGTGTTCGAGAATCAAGTGACCATTCCTCCTAGATCCAGCATCATAATTCCCGTCGGCACCGAAACGGCTGAATGCATCGAAGGTGTCATCGAAAGCGATCAGTGTTTGCTGCTTGACCGTGACATTTGCGTCGCAAGAGGCATTGCTCGGCTGTATGAAGGAAAAGGAAGTGTGATTGTAACGAATTTCAGCCAAGAATACAGACACCTGATCAGGAGCACGACGATTGCGTACATCGAAGAAATCTTTGCTGTCAGCAATACGCTTGCCTTTTCAGATTCTGATGAAACTACAACGACAACCGCAATGCCTGAGCCATCCTTCGACGTAAGCGCAAGCCTTCACGCCCGCCAACAGCAACAGCTCCGATGCATTCTGAAGAAATACAAGGACTATTTCTCGTCGTCATCACGGGTCCGGTAAACGCCCCTTGCTAAACACCGTATCATAACGGAAGAAAATGCTCAACCACTCCGTCAGAGTCCCTACCGGGTTTCGACACGACAAAGGGACGCCGTTAAGAATCAAGTCGATGAAATGCTACACGACGACATCATCCAGCCGTCCAAGAGTCCGTGGGCGTCTCCCGTAGTGTTAGTGAGGAAGAAGGATGGAACCCTACGTTTCTGCGTCGATTGTCGTCGACTGAACAAAATCACGATGAAGGACGTGTACCCTCTTCCACGGATAGACGACGCCCTCGATCGACTCCACAACGCGAAGTACTTTTCGTCGATGGACCTCAAGAACGGCTACTGGCAAATCGAAGTCGACGAGAGAGACCGAGAAAAGACTGCCTTTATAACAACAGACGGCGCCTCGAAGCTGTACTTGAAGCAATCATGACCTCCGGCCTCACATTGACGCCCGAAAAGTGCCGCTTCGTGTACGAGGAGCTCTTGTATTTGGGTCACGATATCAGCAAGGATGGTGTTCGCCTAGACCCGCGGAAAACAGCTGCCATCGCTGCCTTCCCGCCACCCACCAACACGAAAGCCGTGCGCCGTTTACCCGGCTTGTGTGCCTTTTACAGGCGTTTCGTCAAGGCATTTTCACGAATCACCGAGCTGCTAATGCACCTCACGAAGAGCGACGTGCCATTCAAGTGGGAAACGACGCAAATCGAAGCATTTGAATAACTGAAACGATGCCTTCAGATGCCTGATACTAGCGCATTTCGATGAATACGCCGATACGGAAATCCACACCGACGCCAGCAGCGTAGGACTCGGCGCCGTCCTTGTGCAGAAGACTGACGGGCAGGAAAGGGTCATCAGTTATGCTAGCCGGTTGCTATCAAAGGCAGAAAGGAACTATTCCACAACAGAAAAAGAGTGCCTAGCGATCATCTGGGCTACATCCAAGTTTCGCCCCTACCTCTACGGCAGGCCCTTCGAAGTTGTGAGCGACCACCACGCATTGTGTTGGCTAGCTAACTTGAAGGACCCTTCAGGTCGGCTCGCACGGTGGAGCCGACGACTTAAAGAATTCGACATTACCGTCGTCTGCAAGTCCGGAAGAAAACATTCCGAAGCTGACTGCCTGTCTCGCGCCCCCGTCGACCCTCCGCCGCAGGACGACAAGGAGGACGACTGCTTCTTGGGAACCATAAGTGCCGACGACTTCGCCGAACGGCAGTGAGCAGACCAAGAACTCAAGGGCCTTGTGGAATACTTCGAGGGCAGGACCACCGTTGTTCCGAAGGTATTCACGCGGGGACTGACATCGTTTTTCTTGCGCAATGGTGTTCTCCTAAAGAAGAACTTCTCACCGCTTCGAGCCGATTGCCTTCTCGTGGTACCCTCAACATTGCGGCCAGAGGTCCTCCAGGCTCTGCACAACGACCCGACGTCTGGACACCTGCATGTTTCTCGCAGGCTAGCAAGAATACAGGAAAAGTACTACTGGCCGCGCCTTTCCGCCGACGCCACCAGTTACGTAAAGACATGCCGGGACTGTCAGCGACGCAAGACACCGCCCACTAGGCCAGCCGTACTTCTGCAGCCTATCGAGCCACCTCGACGGCCCTTCCAGCAAATCGGGATGGACTTACTGGTGCCGTTCTCGACGTCCAGTACCAGAAACAAGTGGATCGTCGTGACAACTGACTACCTCACCCGCTACGCCGAGACAAAGGCCTTGCCCAAAGGGAGTGCCGCCGAGGTAGCCAAGTTCTTCGTGGAGCACATCGTCTTGCGTCATGGCGCCCCAGAGGTCCTCATCACAAATAGACGTACCGCCTTCACTGCGGACCTAGCTCAGGCGATCTTCAAATACAGCGAGACGAGCCATCGCCGCACCACCGCCTACCACCCGCAGACCAATGGCCTCACCGAGCGTCTAAATAAGACCATCGCCGACGTGCTGGCCATGTACGTCGACGTCGAACAAAGACATGAGACGTCATCCTTCCGTACGTGACCTTCGCGTACAACACGGCCCTACAAGAAACGACACAGATGACACCGTACAAGTTGGTCTACGGACGGAGCCCGGCAACGACGCTCGACGCCATGTTACCAAACGTGGCCGACGAGGAATACATCGACGTGACCACATACCTACAGCGCGCCGAAGAAGCACGACTATGGATCAGAACCAGCAGACGACTGACAGCTGCCGCTACAACCTTCGACGATGCCACATGAAATACCAACCTGGTGAACGTGTATGGGTATGGACGCCAATACGCCGACGGGGACTCAGTGATAAGCTTCTTCGACGATACTTCGGACCGTGCAGGGTACTTCGACGCCTTGGCGCACTCGACTACGAGGTTGTCCCGGACGGCATTACGAACTCTCAGCGGCGCCGTGCGCGACCTGAAGTCGCCCATGTCGTGCGCCTCGAGCCATATTACGCGCGTTAGTGAATCTGAGGACTGTACTTTTGCTTATTGTTTATTGTACGTTCTTGCTTTATTCTTGTTATTTATTGTTGCATGTATTGCCCCCCGCGTTCTGTTTTAAGCATCGGGACGATGCTGGGTCAGAGGGGCGCATTGCCAAGTGCGTTTCTTATTATCACTGGCTCTATTCGGTTTTCGCCCACAAAGGCTGTCAGCAACGCTCCGCGCGAACCGCGCCTCATTGTTCGAGAAGCTTCGCGATAATTGTAGATCGTTTTGTTAAGATTGCGCGCAAGACACGAACACTCGAGCTTATTCTAGAATTTGCGCGACAGCCAGCGATAACGCTGGAATATTCGACGGCACATGTTTAAATGCCGACGCCCTTCACCGCTTGTCAGTTGATCGACGGTCGACGCTCTGTTCGCCGCTATGAGTGTATTGCTGTAGTTTGACTTTCAGTTTCTCGGCGACAATTAGTTCGGGCAAATAAAGAGTTTCATCTCGGACACGCTCACTGCTGCCTTCGTCGACGTCACGACCGCGTGACAATATATGTATCCTTACATTGACATGAGTGCGGGTACTGTTTTTATGCATATAAAATATGGCAACCACTGTTTCTTGTATCAATTGAGCTTTGTAGATTTGTTGTGCATCGAAATGGAAAAAATTACTTAACAAACTGTTCAATACTCCCAGCTGAATGTAACTTTGTGTGACTTATTACCTGACAATGAACAGATGATTAACACAACATGACACATTGCAGAAAAGAAATTGGCAACGAGCAGTTAGGCAAAATAGGATCATAGTGTTCTAACATATATTTGTGATCTTTCATCAATCGTAGCATAATTGAAAGTGCCTGTTGTGTATATTAATTGTAACATCATGTGCAGTGCACATATAACTGAATTTTGCCAGTTTTCTGCATATTCGTACTGTCCTCGGGTTTATGTTATGTGTGAACTGCTGAAGAGCGCCCCCTCCTGTTCTTTTTCGAAAAAAAAACGATAAAAAAGGAAAGAAGAAAAGGAAGAGTGCAGACGGTTCCACTCTTTCTTTTCTTTTTTTTCGTTTTTTTTTCGGAAAAGATTAGGGGGGGTGCACTTTTAGCCTTGTATCCTGGACAGAGTCTTCCTACAGCTGGAGCAGGTCGTATGTACCTCTTCCCTTGTGTACACGGCCCAGCGCCGCGAGTAAACCGCCGAGCCATCGGAATTTGGACGCGGTGTGTGTGATGTGTAGAAGCGACATTTGTCTTTTCCCCTTTTTCTTCTTCCCTTGCTCACGCCGCTTTTTATGTACCGTACGAAGAGAAGACGGGCATAGCCCGCCGCCTCGCCCGCCTCCTGCGGCTCTCCGCCTCTCGTCCCGCTGTTTTTTCACTTTCTCGTTTTGTCACTGTTCCTTCCTTCGTTAGACCTCTTTCTTTTTCTATTCTTGCCCCTTTTTTGCTTTTTTTGAAAGGATCGTCTGGCCCCTAAACTGGGTGGGCGGCCCTTGTGCAGCGGGTTCGGCCATGGCCGTTTCATTTTACTTACATCCTCCGAAGAAGGCTAGACCGCCAGCCGAAACCGTTAGGGTAAAATAAATATTGGTTCGCTTTCCTATATTGTAGTACGAAATTTTTCAAGATATATATATATATATATATATATATATATATATATATATATATATATATATATATATATATATATATCATCATCAGCCTGTCTACGCCCACTGCAGGACAAAGGTCTCTACCATGTTTCGCCAATCAACCCGGTCCTGCGCGTTCTGCTGCCACGTTATACCTACAAACTTCTTAATCTCATCTACCCACCAAATTTTCTGTCTCCCTCTCACCGTTTGCCATCTCTGAGGACGACGCAGCGAGCGATGAAAAGGAAAACGATAGGTGTAACCATAAGAGACAGGAAGAGAGAAGAGTGGGTCAGGGTCAGGGTCAAGTTCAACGCTGTCTCATCTGGCATAAGTGAAAATCTAGGCAAGCTGACGTTTCTTTCGGCGCAGAACTAAGTTCTAGTATCATCACAATCTAATAATAATCACTGTAGACGCAGAGTTTTGCTGCACGCTTTCGTAGCATCCCTTTTCTTTGCTTTTTGTTGTCGATGTTCGCACCCCTTCAATTGTTTAGTGACGCATCTTGTCATGTTCAAGCGCTTTTTTCTCTCTTTCTCTTTTTTTCCTATATGCGTTTACAGAATTGTATTTCTGTTTGTAGATCTTGTGACGGCTTTCAAATTATTAGTCACGCATCTGTTTCGTGGAAGCACCTATTCTTCAGATACGTTTACACGCCTTTGCAATGACCTGTTGTTGTAACTGTGCATAACTCGCCTTACTGCAGCGATTACTGTGTGATAGTGATACATCACATGTTAGGGGCCCCTTATACCTCGTGTCTACCCAAAAAGAGCGCATTTCTGTATTTTGTGTTCCCTGATGAAGGCCGGTCCCCGGCTGAAACGTCGGAATAATAAAAAGTTTTCGTGTTGCACGTCCTCTACTTCGTAAAGCATATATATATATATGTGTTGCGCGATAGTATTTTAGAGATACTTTTGAGTATTTGTATTTCTGTATCGGGACACATTTCCCAAATGTCGTTGTACCTCAGTAGTGGAATGCATTTACGATGTACCGTTTAAATAGCGACACTCTGCAGGACGCCGGTATGTCTGAGAACCTCCCAGATTATTTTAGAATCTTCTTATAGGCATGAGCGCGCAAACACGAACTGTTGAGATTATTCTGGAACTAAAGCGGCCACCAGCGATAAGGCTCGAATGTTTACCGCGTGTATAAATGCCGACGGCATGCGGCTGGAATACCGCATGTATAAATGCCGACGCGGCTTGCTGCAGATCATATTAACGCGATAGCGTTAAAGAGCTCGTATCGCAGAAATTCCGTCGTCGGCGTCGGCACCGTTGGTTGTGAGCGAAAAATCATCATCTTGTTCGTGACCGAAAAATCGAAAAAGCTGCAAATAAAATAAATAATAAAAATGTTGGGTTCCAGTGAGAATCGAACCCAGGTCGTCTGCGTGGCAAGCAGGTGTTCTACAACACAGCCATGCCTCTGCTTGGAGCTGCACTGAAAGTAACTTTGATGCTCCTTAAAAATACGCGTCCTGTATACAGGTGTCACAGTACGAGATGTAATATGGCAGTAATATTGCGTGGCACAAGCGTACATTGCCATCGGGCGTCACATCACGTCAATATCATAACGACTTGGTGGTTTAAAGACAGCCACCCATTACAAAAGGCACACACATTACTGCGCGTATTCCCTTAAGACCACGTAGTGGGTGCATCGCAGCTTCGAAAAAGGTTCTCGCGCATAAGTGCTCCTGGTTTAAGGCATGCTACCCATTACATAAGGCACACACCTTATTGCGCGCATTCTGTTAAACACTCGTAGTGTTCGAAATGCGCACTAGGGGCAGGATATTGCTATCGCGTTCAACTCTTAAAGGCGAAGCTTAAGCGTCCCCAAATTTTTATTGATGGTCGACGGTCTGTTAACAGCTATAGGTGTAAGCGTGTATTGCTTGTAGTTTGAATACTCATATACCATGCACGGGTTCGCCCAAATAAAATGTTTACTTTGTACAACCCGACTGCTGCCATCGTCCATGTCAAGATCCCGTGACATCTGGTGAAGGTGCTTCTTCATGTCGGTTGCTTACGAAACCGACATCATCAAGGAAAGTCTAGCTAGCCGCAGACTAGCGCAAGCTGCGCCCTAATGTTTGGGAACCATCCATAGAAAAAAGTGCAGTCTTCAACAAGCCTACTGCTGCATTAGTTCACGTCATGACCCCGTGACTGTCATCCTCTGCGACGAAAGTAACTGTGTCTCAAAGCAGGCGTCGCATCCCCAGTTATTGTTATTTTTTTTGCGGAAAGCATCTCGCGAGTTCGCGAGGGGCGTCATTAAGCCGAATAGACATTGTCTAAATGGTGCGGCGCCTCCTTACCATTTTCTGGTGCTCCATCTTTTTGCGCTCTTTTCTTTTCGCGATGTCGTACCAACCCGCCCAAGTATTCACTTAAAATATATTTGACAAGCTGCTGCTGTTTAAGTGCAATTAACCCAACAACGTCTACAGCAAAACAGACCTTCCGTCCAGAATAAATGCATGCTTTTTCCTAATGCACTCGTGTTCGCTAGCTATTCGAGTGATATCCTTGACTTGCAATTTTCAATGCGTTGGAACATGAATCGCAATATTATGCTGTGCCAGTAAATGACCTAGTGGAGCATCAGCACCCTCGAAATAACAAAAGGATTTCAGTATTTCTATTCGAATATCTCTATCGCTGTAATTGTATTCTGGGATACTTCTTCGTCGTTTTGCAAAGATATTTTGATATGACCCTACGTCAAACACAAATGTATCTCAGTATGTCTATTTTAGGCTTTCAGCCCATGTATTTTGAAATCTCTATATCGGAATACTTTTCTGAGTATCCCTGCCCAGCCAGATGCGGAATATGAGCACTGCAGAACCGCTGTATGCTGCGCTAAAACGCGCATTGCGCAATAGTACTAACTGCGCAAATAGATTATCGTTCGGCTGCTCAGAAGGCGCTGCGTCCCATCCGTGCAGCTCACGACAATACGCGCACATTCAATGCACTTAACTAGACACGTTACAATATCCTTGCAAATCTGGCATCTGCGTCTTTGACATTTATATGCGAATGCAGGTCGTCTTAGAACATCTTAGAACACGCTGGCGCCTCTGGACGCATGCAGCACGCGGCAGAAGTAACGAAATTTGCTCAACGACACACTTTCATGGAATGCACGTACAGTGATCCGGCCATTTCAAAATACCCTTTTAAGGCTGGTATCCACAAATTTTGGCCGAGAAAAATACTGTCGACATATAGGGCGCATTCAAGAGGGCACACCTTCATCAATCTTTTAGCGGCACGACACGACGAACTGAAGAATTTGGAGCCGAAGGTATTTGGCCTGCATGACGCCTCAAAATTATGTACTGACCTAGAGGAACAGAATTTCCGAGTTCCGCTGAAGGGAACCAGCTGCTTTGTAGTACATATATAAACGCGTGAAGAAGAACGCAGGCAAGTAGTGGTGCCGCAATGTAATGGTTATGGTGTTTGCCTCCGATACGTTTGTTTGCGAGTGCGATTCCAGTGTTGTGCGTAGTTGTATACTAATTCATGTTCGTGCATACATCCACCGGTGTCCATTTTGTAATATGTCCCAGTGATGAATGGTACTAAAAATTGCCCTTCAAACGTTAATATAACGCCTGACATGGTTTTTTTATTTCGCAACCGTGTATGGCCGCGTATAAAAGGGAAGCAGAAAACGCTCAATGCGCTGATTTGAAGCACCTGAAATTAGTTAAATAAAAACACCAGAATTACCCCCCAAATCCCCCGTTATGTCCACCTTCTCACTCCGTTAATAAATGATGTCAATTAAACGTCCTTCTGAAGGGAGTATTTCATAGTAACTTTATGATGCTGGCTGCGGCACCAGCCCAAAATTGCGTATAATGCTAAATAATTTGCAGTGTGGTAAACAGTGGGCACTGCTCAATATGGTGTTTCGTTCGAATTTAATTTCGCATATGCATATTATAATAATATTGGAGTGGTGTTCAGTAGTCTGATGGGTAAAATCTCGTTATACCTAAAGAAAGCAATGTTTACTTTTCACAGGCACATCCGGATGCCCATACAATCCAGAAGAGTGCGAAAATGAGTGCAAAAAACAACATTTCTTGCACGGGTATTGTGACGCTCTAGTGCCGACTATTTGCTATTGCACAGCCTTGTCATCTTCGTGTACGTCTTCTTTCTTTTCACCTAATTTTTTGGGGGGAGAGTTGGCACTGTCACTCTGGATGTGATTGTTTCTACGTGATTGAAAAAAAATACTTCTAACGCACGAAATATGTTATTAGTTTATGTGTATTACCGATATAACAGTCATTGCTTTTATAAATCACGTGGATGTATAATTAAAGAGGTCTGCGTTTTTGATGATACGCATTATATATGGAGTACAATATTCAAGCATGATTTGCAACTTGATTAGGAGCGGCATCAACCTGTGGATAAAAGTGGGCTCTCGATTGTGGGCGCATATGCGAAACTTTTCACAGTGTTAATGATCTACAGTCTTTTGCTGTAGAATATATGCAATAATATCAGCTGGAAATGGAGTGCCTTGAGTTCAGAAGCATTCAACCGCATCAGCGGATGCCTTCATGAGCCAGTCAACTTGTAGAGATGTAGTGCATCAGTACGCATATCTGGTCCTCGTGCTGCTGAACACCGCGATTTTGGCGATGAAAAGCAACTTGCACACCTCAAGAAAACATTGCTCAGGAAGGGTCTCTCGTGTGGGTAACCAACCTGCAGAAAAATCTAGAACACCTTACTGGCATTTGTAGTATGTGGAAAAGTACAATAACCACACCTTCGTATCGCGCTCGGCATCTTATTTGCCTTTCACAACAAATAATGATACTTGGCCAAGAACTAAAAACAAAAGGAATTTCGCAAATCTGCTTAAGGCAACTGAAGGAAATAAGACACCTTTTTTTCATCTTTTTTAATACAGATCTGCAAAGTTTAGGAAAAAAGACAAAAAAGCGACTAGCAGCACTACGTCCCTGTTCTATGTTACAAGGTTCTCGTTTCCGAAGTGTACATTGCTCTTCTGAACATGACCTAAAACCAGGGAGCCTACCAGCGCCTCCTAATTAGAGTTTTGGCTAGCGTGCGTGAAAAAACTATAGAGACTTGACCTATATAAAAGGGCCATCATTATCAGAAGAAGCAGTAAAAGAAATCATTAGCCATTCCACTGTGTTAAACTGGTTGACCAGTGCAGCTTCTCTAGTGCTTGGTAGAGTTTTTACTTCCTACTTACTAATTATGCAATATGTATTTAGACTATTTCCATTTAGCTGTGTCATTGCAACGTACGTGGCTTGAAGAGATAGGCAGTTTGCTCTGTGTTTTGCATTTTCCCTCTTGATTTCTTTCATTTTCTCACGTGAGTTATAACAGCCTCGTTGTCGCTTTGACGCACAGCCGATGGTTCCGTGTCGGCGCTGATTGTATATCGTTTCATACACCACGTATTTCGTACAGCGAATGCGTTCGCACCAACAAATAGTTGAAGGCTCTTACCACTCGGTATCCGATTTGTTACCGCCCTTAGGCTTACTAACAAACGGGGATCGTTTGTGCCTTATGTGCACACAAACCCTGTTTCTACGGTTGTCAATAAGATGCTCTGGATTGCTCAGCGTGTTGTTTCGCATTTCGGTGTTTCATTCGCAGCCCGCCGCGACCGCACGTGCTCGTGCTCGTCTCGCACAAGCGTTTACAACGACGAAAGGCAAGCGCGAGGCACGCGGACTTGCACTTCTTGCTCAGGGAAATTCCTGTATAGTTTCCACACGGCAGCACCTGCTCCACGAAACGGGGTGTAGGTTTTTGGCCAGTGTCAAATTTATGCACGACCGTTGAAGCGAATTAACTTGATGGCCATGTTTAGCACATGGCGTGGTTCGATGCCGCGGCAGCTGTGCACGTTTTCTCGGTACAGGGTTAACTTCGCCGAGTTCTGACGCGAGCAGCGATATGCATTTGCTTTATTCGTTGGCTCTTTCACGCTGATTTTTTAAGAGTGCTGGCGATGCAGAAGCTACGAAATACCGGATACTAGCCATCAACTGCTTCCCTGTCCAAAATTGTCTTGGTTAAGTTCGGATAGTCTTTTTGCGACTGTTCGCACGAATTCCATCAAAGGCATACTTGGTGCTGTGCACTGTTGCTGTTTCACATACACCGGTATATGTATATATAATATATATATATATATATATATATATATATATATATATATATATATATATATATATATATATATATATATATATATATATATATATATATATATATATATATATATATATATATATATATATGTATATATATACACTAATAATGAGCACTAACTAATATTGTGTATAACAAAGAAAACGAGCCCTTGAAATTAACACTTCTTTCCTATATATATATATATATATATATATATGGGTATAATACAACGGAGGTGTTGTCAACAGTGATATAAATATGTATTTCCCAACAGTTTCGGGAGGGGCCCGCCCTTCTTCGGGGATGAGTTAAAACTGATGTCGAAGTTCGGTCTTGCTTCTTGCCGCGTCGCTCTCTCGCCTTCAAGGACATTTGAGAGAGTGGGGGAGATAGATTACGAGAAAAAGAAAAGGGAAAAAGAAAAAAAGAAAAAAAAAGGAGAGAGAAGAACACCGACGAAGTCAGAAAACGAGGCGAGGAAAAAAAAAACGCTAACTGTGTATGGCATGAAGTCGTTGAAGGTGTTTCTCGGTTCGCGTCGGGCGCAGGGCCACCCAAAATTGTTGTCGCGGAGGGCAGAATGAGGTCCCTGAGGGAAATGCGTCCCCTTAATGGGTCGGCATACCGCCTTTCATCTTCGCCCGCTCCCTGTGAATAGGCTCCAAGTGGTAGAGGAGCGTAAGCACTTTACATTGTACAAGTAGTGAAAAATCATGAACAAAAAATAAACAAAAAAGGAAAGAAAAGAAAAACAAGAAAGTAAACGACACTGCACTCGTACGAGCCAGTCAAGAAACAGGCATGGTCCCAATTATGATTCCGTGTTGCCAAATTCATTTTGGCTTATCTCTCGGAGGCAGGAGAGTCTTCCAGGGTCCTCATTGATGCCGGCTGTTAATGTTCTAAATTTAAAGATAAAATATGCCTCACGTTGTTCGCGCGCGCGCGTGTTTTGGAAACCGGACTGTAAAAGAGTTACCCTGATATTTTCAAAGCTGTGGTTTGGTAAGCGCAGATGTCTGGATAAGGGTAGCTTCGGCAGTTAAGTGGCGTGGAACCGGTGATTATTAAACCGCAGCCGAAATGGCGTGTCCGTTTGGCCGATGTATTCTTGCCCGCAGACGTTACAATGTAACATGTATATCACATTGCTGGAGTCACAATTTAGGTTTTGGGTGATGTTGAATTTGAAATCTGAGAAGCTTGCCTTTGATTCACGCGTTGTGACCATGTGCGGGCATACCTTGCAACGAGCTTTTCCGCAGGGACGGCACCCTGGCTCAATTTTGGCGGGGTTTGTTTTTGCTCTGACAAGAATGTCCTTCAGGTTTTTATCCCTGCGGTACACCACGCGAGGTGGCTACGCGAAGATGGAAGTCAGTCGTTTGCTTTGCCTAATTATGTTGAAGTGGCGGGAAAGTATGTTGTTAACTCGCGGCACCGATGAGGAGTAAGTTAGTACTAGATTTGTTTGGGAAGTTGTTTTGGATACTGTTTTTGGCTCCTTAATTATGTCATTCCGGTTCACGTTGCGAGCACGTAGTATGGCATCGTCAATAATGTCTTCGGGATAATTTTGTTGTGATAGGGAATTCTTTAGGCGTTCTGCGTGTTTGTCAAATTGCTGTATATCGGTGCATATTCTTCAATACCGGTAGGCCTGACAATATGGAATACCCGTCTTGCAATGTCTTGGATGGCTACTGTTGAAATGTAGGTACATTTGCTGGTCTCTAGGCTTTCTGTAAAGGTTTGTTGAAAGGCGTTCATTTCTGACAGAAACAGTCACGTGACTGTTTCTGTTGTGCGGCGTCCCTTGAGCTCGACTGGATTTCGTACACTCCGTAACATGAGCGCGGACATCACGGTGAAAGCGTGAAACCAGTGAAACATCCCTCTTCCCCTCAGCACGAGAAAGCCGCGCGAGCAGACAGCGGAAGGGCAAGGTTCTCCTTGCGCAAGTGTAAGAAGAAGGGTGCGAGCTCGCCGACGACTTTTAAATGCGCCCGTCGCGCTCCTAACGCCATCTCGCTGGTATTGAAGAAACGCTTATAAGCGCTGCCGTCTCCGAGTCCGTCCAGTGGTAAAGGGTGTGTATATGACGCTCGCCGTTAGATACGTGGAGGATCTGCGTTTCGTGGCGTAGTGGATAGCGCCACTCGCTGCGGAGCAAGAGGTCCCTGGTTCGATTCCTCGCTTCGGAAGCATTTTTCTGAATTATTTTCTTTGGGGCTTTTATATATATATACATACTTATACATATACGGTGCATGACGGCGGCGACGGCGACGGCAAAATCCAGCCGAGACTGTCCATATAATTGCTGTCGCAATAAAAGGTGTCGCCGCCACTGAAGACGTTAATTTTGAAATTATTTGGTCACTGCAGCCGCCACGAGCGCGGGGCTACCGAGCAGGTGCGCGCGCACCCGAGATGCTCGTTGTAAGAGACGGCGCAGTGAGAGCTCGTTTTCGCGTCTTCAGACCGATTGAGTTTGAAACAGCAACACCTCTCGGGTGACTTGAACGCACGTGCACTGGAGCTTCGCAATTCTATCCGCCCTCTGTTCGCATCGCAGCTAGGCGCTGATAACACAGCGCAGATGGAAGCAAGATGAAAACGATATGAGCGCTCGCTTCACGCACGCTGCTGCCAGAGAAACTGCGCTGCGCCAGTTGCGATCAGTGGAAAGCATGAACGTGGCGCTCCAGTGGCAAAGCAAAATACGGAATGTCAAAGGAAAGAAAAACAAAACTATCGGTAACCGGATGCGCTTGCCTATCTTTAATGTCGGCAGCAGACGGCCTGAACTAGCCGCGCGTTCAGAGCGCTGTTCACACTTCATTCGGCGCGGATGGTTCTTGTGCTTTGCTCTTACTCTACTACTCCTGTGCGTCTCATGGCGAGAAAGTATAGCTCGGAATGAGTGTATTGTGGAGACTACCTTTCGAAGCACAAGAAGCCCAAAGGAGTACTGACACGAATTTTAAAAAGATTCGGATTGTTGCTCTAAATAAATATACTGGTGTCGAGAAACCTAAAGCGCCTATTGTGGTGCCTGGGAATGCATCGTATATATTTTAATTGGTGCCACCTTAAAAAGACACTTTGGGTTTCGATATCGAGGGGGTGGCTTCTGAGTGTCGTTTCATAGCAGTGTGACGTCACGGAGATACAGAAACTCGTGACATACTAGCGGCAAATCTGTCATCTGCTCGTGGTGCACATAAATAACGATGAGTGAATTGTCGTCCAGTGACCCTCTGTGGTTTCTACGATTTAGGCTGCATGCAGGACGCAGAACTCGCAAACTCTGGGGAACTGTCTTGACTCGTCGGGATAATGTCCCTGCAGTGGGACTGCCTTGCAGATGCTCAGCGACGAAAACTTCAAAGTCAAATTAAAATATTTTATACGTGTGCTCCGACTCCAGTGTGTGGACAGCGTTGACACTGCATACCAACGAAGCAAAAAATGTCCCTTTTGCGATGTCTCAAAATCGTGTCAGTACTCATTTATTATTGCAAAGAAGCCAAAATTTCGCAGAGTTACCGGCCTAGACATAAATGCTTTGAAGGAACGTTTAACGCCCGAAAGATCAGTGACTGTCAGTGAGACGGACTACTTGTGCTACGCGTGCTTTTGCTACCACTGCAATGAAAGATCTTCACGGAACCCACAGTTTAACGATGATATTGTTACGGGGAAGAAACTATATGCACAGGGTATATTTAACAGCCAAAAGCGTACAACGCTGTCGCAGTCCAAGCGCGTTCCGCCCAGCACTTCGTCGTCGTCATTCGCTGCCCTTCTCCGCCCGTGACATTACCCGCCGGCGGCAGAAGCACCGTCCCGGTGCGATCAGTTCTCGGGGCGAGAGTGGTACGGTTTAAGTCGCGAGACATGAACTATATCGCTCGCGGCTGAAGCTGTCGCTGACATAGGATTGAGTGGAGCGATCTCATAGGTCACGCTAGTGACCTTTCGTATGACGCGGTAAGGGCCAACATAACGGGACATCAGTTTTTCGCATTGACCAACACGCCGCGATGGTAACCACAGCAAGACCAGCGACCCCGGAGAGTACTGCACGTCGCGGTGTCGGCGATCGTAACCACACTTTTGGTTAACCTGCGAGGCGCATAAACGATCCCGGGCGACCTGACGGGCGATGTCAGCACGGGCCAGTGCATCACGAGCATATGCACTCGATGAGTCGGCGTCAGAATGCAACATGGTGATGGGTAAAGGCGGGTCGTAGCCAAACAACAGGTAAAAAGGTGAAAATCCAGCTGTGTCGTGACGCGAAGAGTTGTATGCGAAGGTTACAAAAGGTAGGTTGATGTCCCAATCGCGGTGGTCCTCAGAGACGTACATTGCAAGCATGTCTGTCAGGGTACGGTTCAGGCGTTCGGTGAGGCCATTCGTTTGTGGGTGGTACGCTGTAGCGAACTTGTGGTGGGTCGAGCAGGATCGCAGGAGGTCGTCGACTACTTTAGATAGGAAACAGCGGCCGCGGTCAGTGATCAACTGACGAGGAGCACCATGACGCAGAATGATGTCATGAAGAATGAAATCGGCTACATCAGTAGCGCAGCTGGTAGGAAGTGCGCGTGTGACGGCATACCGCGTTGCGTAATCGGTAGCGACGGCAATCCACCTGTTACCGGTGGCCGACACGGGAAAGGGTCCTAGAAGGTCGAGGCCGACTCGGAAAAATGGCTCATCTGGGACTTCAATGGGCTGAAGACCGCCAGCGGGCAATAGCGCAGGTGTCTTGCGCCTCTGACAGAGGTCGCACGCCGCAACGTACTGTCGCACAGAACGGTAGAGGCCAGGCCAAAAAAATCGCCGGCGAATGCGGTCATACGTGCGTGACACTCCCAGATGGCCGGCGGTGGGTGCATCATGAAGCTGGGCCAAAACATCCGCGCGGAGATGCGCAGGAACAACGAGCGTTGTAGCGGTGCAAGATGTCCTTGCGAAGGACGAACATCTGTAGGGAACGGTCAGGCTGTGGAGATTGCAGACCATCTATAATAGGCTGCAGAGATGTGTCGCGGCGTTGTTCAGCAGCTATGTTGACGAAGTCGCTAATGGAGAGAACGAGTGGTGTTTGTTCATCTTCCGTTGTTTCAGGCGGATCGACTGGGTGCCGAGACAAGCAGTCGGCATCCTTGTGAAGTTGCCCAGACTTATAGGATACAGAAAATGTGTACTCTTGTAAGCGCAGCGCCCAGCGACCGAGGCGTCCTGTGGGGTCCTTGAGCGAGGAGAGCCAGCAAAGCGCATGATGGTATGTAATAACCAAGAAGTGTCTGCCATACAGGTACGGTCGGAATTTCGCGATGGCCCAGAGGAGAGCTAAGCACTCGCGTTCTGTAATCGAGTAATTTTGTTCCGATGGCGACAAGAGGCGGCTTGCGTACGCGACGACGCGGTGTATACCCTGTTGCCGTTGTGCAAGCACTGCGCCGATGCCGTGGCCACTGGCATCGGTACGGACCTCCGTAGTGGGAGACGGGTCGAAGTGTGCCAGAACTGGCGGATTGGTGAGGATGGCAACGAGTGAGGAGAAGGCGTTTGCTTGTTGTTGGCCCCAGGTGAATGCGACGTCCTTTTTCAGCAGGCAGGTCAGGGGACGGGCTACTTCGGCGAAATTCTGGACAAAACGACGGAAGTAGGAGAACAGTCCAAGAAAACTGCGGACGTCCTTAGCAGAACCGGGTGTGGGGAAATCTCGAACTGCACGGACTTTTCCAGGGTCTGGCTGTACGCCGGCAGCGTCTACGAGATGGCCGAGTACACAGATTTGGCGTTGTTCAAAGCGAAATTTCGACGAGTTGAGTTGGAGGTGAGCACGTCGGAAAACATCAAGCACGGTGGACAAGCGAGTGAGATGGTTTTCAAAAGTAGTGGAAAAAACGATAACATCGTCGAGATAGCAAAGACAGATGGACCACTTCATGCCTCGAAGGAGAGAGTCCATCATGCGCTCGAAAGTCGCGGGAGCATTACATAAGCCCAAAGGCATCACCTTAAACTGATAAAGCCCATCAGGGGTCACGAATGCAGTCTTCTCTCTGTCTTGGTCGTCCACAGCGATCTGCCAGTACCCTGAGCGCAGGTCTATTGAAGAGAAATACCTGGCGCCGTGCAAGCAGTCGAGCGCGTCGTCTATACGCGGGAGGGGATACACATACACAGCCAAAATTGAGGATGGGAAACGAAGTTCGATTGTCTGTAACTGTCACCACCGTGTTCGGGAGCGCGACATTGCGCGTCATGGCGACGTCAGGAATCGGGGTAGCAACATAATCGCCATCAGGTACTGGTGAGAATGGCGAGAGCTGGACTTGAACGGCGGCTTGCGGCGGAAGTCGAAGAAACTCGAGGGAGCGGAGACGGGATGGGCCGGCCGGGGTGGTATCTGAGAACGAAGGGAGTTCCAACCGGAGAAGTCCTGCTGAGCAGTCAATAAGGGCAGCGTGCGTGGACAGAAAGTCGATGCCAAGGATGAGATCATGAGGGCAATTTTCGAGTACAGAAAACGGAACTGAAGTGTGATGATCAGAAATGGTGATGCGTGCAGTGCACATTCCAAGCACAGCAGGAGTACTCCCATCGGCTATACGGACGGTAGATGTAATCGCGGGCGTTAGAACTTTTTGGAGGCGGCGGCGGAGGTCTGAGCTCATGACAGATATTTGTGCACCAGTATCAATGAGAGCAGTGACAGGTATACCATCAACGAGAATGTCAAGGAGGTTGCGTCGCTTGTCAGGAGTAACGAGAGGATTTGCAGTCCAAGTCGTGTATGCAGCGTCACCTCCGGGGGCTGCACCGGCTAGTTTCCCGAGTGGCGGTCAAAAGGTGACCGAGAACGGCGAGGTTGGGGCGAGCGGGACTGACGGCGCTGGGGCGACGGCGAGCGCCTGGTCCGATGTTCCGAAAAACGCTCCGCACTTGTCTCAGCGCGGAAGGACGGAGCATATGGCGCACGTTCGGAGCGGGAACCCCAATTGTTGAAGCTTGGGCGAGGTGATGAGGTCCAACGGCTGCGGCAATGGCGGGCTATGTGTCCTATCCGATGGCATGTGAAACATATGGGCCGATCATCAGGTGTAGGCCATTCGGCCGGGTTTCGTCGGGGCGAGAAGGTGGCGTTCGGAGTAGCAGCCGCAACGACTGGAGGAGCCGAGATAGGAGTAGAACTAGCATTTTGGAAAGCCGGTGAAATGCCCAAATTCGCAATCTCATGGCGGACCACGGCCTGGATTAATGAAACAGGAGCGAAGTTGTTTCCTGAAGTGCTGTCGCCAGGCATAACGGGCGCCATAGCCTCGAGTTCTCGACGGACAATCCTGGTGACGTTTTCCGGAGCTGGTGGCTGACGTAGCGTGGGTAGATCTTCGCAGGAGGACGTAGCTGCCGTGTTGGGAAGGCGGTCAAACCGGTGAATGATGCGCCTACTTTTCGCCTGTTCAAAGCGACGACATTCTGCTATGACCGACTCCACCGTCGAGCAATCCTTGCACAACAGGAAATTGAAAGCATCATCGGCAATTCCTTTCAGTATGTGCCCGACTTTGTCCTCTTCAGCCATGTCCTTGTCTACCTTGCGGCACAAAGCCAACACGTCCTGTATATAAAGCGATGTATGGCTCTGTGGCTGTCTGGGCACGAGTTGCGAGCTCTTTCTTCGCGGCCACTTGTCGTCCAATGGGCTTCCCGAATAAATCGCGCAATTTCTGCTTGCAGACATCGCAACTTGTCAACTCTTCTTCATGCGTCTCGTACCAGAGTTTTGCAGTGCCACGCAAGTAGAAGAGGATGTTTGCCAGCATCAGCGTTGGGTCCCAGTGGTTGCTGCTGCTGACGCGCTCATATAGAGCCAGCCAGTCGTCGACGTCCACGCCGCTTGTGCCGTTGAATGTGCCAGGATCACGGGGCTGCACCACAACGATCGGCTGTGGGCCTGACGGATCTTGTTCACACTGGGTCGCTTGGTCCGTCATCGTGGCAGCTGCAACGCGCCGTCCGCTGCGGAGATCCAGTTCCTGGTGCTGTATAGCGAGTCGTACCCCGCACCTTCCACCAAAGATGTTACGGGGAAGAAACTATATACAAAGGGTATATTTAACAGCCAAAAGCGTACAACGCTGTCGCAGTCCAAGCGCGTTCCGCCCAGCACTTCGTCGTCTTCATTCGCTGCCCTTCTCCGCCCGTGACAATATTATTATGCCCCCTGAAAAAGAAATCGGCGTCATTAACCAGATCAATGTGACTACCGGTGCACGTGCGTTCAAGTCACCCGAGAGGTGTTGCTGTTTCGAACTCAATCGCTCTGAGGACGCGAAAACGAGCTCTCACTGCGCCATCTCTTACAACGAACATCTCGTGTGCGCGCGCCTGCTCGGTAGCCTCGCGCTCGTGGCTGCTGCAGTGACCAAATAATTTCAAAATTAACGTCTTCAGTGCCGGCAAAACCTTTTTCGGTACCTGGTGGCCTTTTATTAAAAAGAAATTCAATCCGGCTTGCATTTTATACACTTGCTGGGCAAGAAGTCGGAATTGCCAATCCTTGCCTAACGGTCTCATTGGAGGGGCCGTAACTATTAGTGCAACGACATTATGCAGCATGTTTTCAATGATTGTGAAAGCTGATGTGAAGGAGAATAAGTGGACAATGTTTAAGAAATATAAAAAATGTCTTTTTTTAATTATCGTCAGGAGTTTCCGGTCTTGGGTGTTTTCTTGAACTTAGCCAGATCATATCTCTTTACTGAAACGTTATATAAATATAAGATTCGGCAGTTCGGTAGATAAGCATGCGAAGAACATAATGCGGCATTTTGTTGCTCTGCTACAAGGCTTTTTCGAGATAAAGACCTTCAAAATAAAGAAAATAACGTTTCCTGGGCCAATTTTGAGGTTTTTTATAAAAACATCTACACTACACATAAAAGCTAAAAATACCTGAGCAGAAGCAAAAACATGCATATAATTAGGTAATGAAATTTCAGCTACCCAACTTTAATATATTTTGTGCAATTCATAACGAAAGAGCGCTCCATTCCACCTTTTCGTAATTATTGATTTCCTGTGCTTCGAAAAAATTTTTGACGGCAAAACAAATTGCGGATCTCTTCTTTCCACTCATCAGGCAATAATATATAAAATCTTGAAATAAATTTAAGAGGTCGACCAGCCATCGTTTGTTCGATCCTACGTGGAATACCCCAGGAGCACTTCCGCGCTTGACATCCCAGGCGATTAGTCCCATGGCTGAATGCAGAGCAGCTTGTTCGTTTCTTTATGCAACTTGTAGGCGCGGTTTCGTGCACTGGAAATGCGTTCCCAAGCAATCAACTTCTGAAACCTTGCGTGAACTCGAGTAATGATATAGCGGTTAATGCCTCGGTATTCCGTGAAGATCGCATGGTGAACGCACTCGAGTTGGATGAAGTGCTCGAAAATTATCTTTTTACCCTACAGCTCCTCACGAGCTGAAGGTGTCGTCACCAGAATACTCACCGCTGACGTAGTAGTGGACGGCGTCGTCGCAGTCACTGGCGCTCTCAGCGCTGTTGCGTTTCCTGGACGCAACACCCGCGGGCACTTTGATGTCCGGTGGTTGCGCATGTGGCTCCACCTCCATCGCACCCCACCAGGAAACCGTACTTCACTCGGGAAATTCAAATTATTCACATAAAAGCGTGAAACTGAACTACTCAGCGTTCTTCCATAACACACCAACCACAATAACAACACTGCAAATTTAATGCAGCACGCTCAATTACGGGCCTCAAAAAGCGTGTAAATTATGATGAGCGATTGACCACAATAGTCACGATGGTTGCACATGAACCAAAGAAACAATAGGGATCATGAAATCATGCAAAGTTTAATGTGAAGCATCTCTTTGCGATCTTGATGCACTTTGGCCGTTTCTATCAAAGTATCTGCCTATTTATCTAGTCGCCTACGTCTGAGCGCTCTCCTGGTGGTCTCCATCCCTTGAAATATATCGAAAATGACAATCATGAAAGCATTTCATGTTTTGCATACAAACACGAAACCATTTCATGTTTGATGAAACCACAGTCATGAAACCATTTCCCTCAATCACGTGTGACACATACCCGCATGCCATAGTTCATGTTACGCGGGTAAATGCCACATGTGATTCACAGTCTCAGTCAACACAGTAACCGCGAAAATACACATTGAAACGCTAGGCAAGTGAGGGAGCTGAAGGCAGAACTCCCCTCGAAGACTCTCGGCTGTCATCCACTCGTCTACATGTTCCGCCAGAATGATGTAGTGTTCTCTTCATTTCTAATGAGGCCGGGCAGTGGCCTCATGCTGACCGAGGATGACGTCAGATTAATTGAAACATTTGTGACGAAGCTTGTCACTACCACACAACCCTCAATAGAATTGAAATGGGTGCCCGCTGTACTGCGAACCACCACAATCACGATATACGCCAGAAAAATATCTCGTGTAAGAAGACACAGTTTTTCGTTGCGCACGCAAACACCATAACTATATATAAGGGGCCCAATACATATAAATATAAAGGACCCAATACATATAAAAAAAGTACTACTATATATAACGGGCCCAATACGCCCAGGTAGTCTAGGGATCGATAAGCGCCAACCACTGAAGTTTGTCTACGTAGGACTTTCCGGGGCTAGCAGCCTCGACTGCCTATACCTGACCAACGAAATGGTGAGTTCAGGTTCCGACATGCAACCGGCTCTATCGTCAGGCAGTCTGTTGACGACGTGACCCGGATAGCAAACAGGCCTCTAGACATTGTCTTGGACCGGGCGAGGACTTTCATTCGATGCCACAACCACAACAATCACCTCAGGCTTGCCGCTTTCAATGTACAGTCTGTGAACGCGCACGTGACCGACCTCGAAAAAAAACCGCTCTGCTGACAGAATCTGGCGTGTCAGTACGTTCTGAAACATGGAGCAACGAGCCCACTGTTTTCCACTGGAATAGGCTTCATTGCAGGTATAGAGGCGTGGGCACATATAGGAGCACGGCAATGTTTAACTTGAACGTACACGCCGCATCCCACTTCGCCGGCCGCCAGACACACAACACATGCAGACAAGCAGCGGAATCGGTGATGTATTCGTTGCGCACATCAGTTACAAAAACGAAGACATTCTGCTAACCGCCATCTAGCTGAGAACTGTTAAGAGACTCTTGCACACATGCACAAGGGTTTGTGAAATGTGTGTGCGTTCTCCGTCATAACGGACAAGCTTGCCGCATCTTGTCTTGTTAATACCCACGCTGCTTTTGGCATCGTTACGCAGTTGTAAAGAACTGGTTATATAACACGTGTGCGACTCTTGAACAAATGTGTGTGCGTCAAAAGGTGGCCACAAAAGCGGCGTGTCTTCCGCAAAGAAGCCCAAAATAAGCCCATATTTAATGAATTATCGCATTCTTCAAAATCATCTGAATTTTAATAAAGAATGCACTCATATACGGAGAGGAGTTGAAAAAATCACTTTAACTATTGCTGCGATACGGGGGGACGCATGGAAGACGAGGAGAACGACGGGGGCACGAACTGTGATCTGCTCGATTTCTGGTCTCTCGCATCCATCATCTCTTGTAAATAAACGAATCTCACCGTAACATTATTTGCGGATGTTGTTGAGTACAGCAGAGCAATCCCGGGTGCACGATCACGGAAGCGCTACATCTGGAGCTACGCCGAAGCCGCCGACTGGCCGGACTACCTCCCCTCTCTATGGACCCGATTGCTGACGGCGACAACACGCGGTCTTCGTCGGACGCTACGTAGCCCCAACACATGGTGCCACGAACCTTCTCTGGTAAGGTTGGAGAAGACGTCTACGAATGGCTTAAACACTACAATCGTGTGAGTAGATACAGCCATCGGGATGCGGCCTCCCAGCTGACCAACGTCGGATTGTTTCTTGAAGGAACGGCGTTGGTGTGGTTCAAAAACCACGAAGAAACAATAGCGACATGGGAAGAGTTTCCGAAAGATATAGCGAGCTGCTTCGGGGACCCTTCAATGAAGCAAATATTATTGCGGCGCGCGCAACTGCCCGACGAGACTTGTGCAACTTACATTGAAGAGATCTTGAAATTGTGTAAGTCTGTAGACCCACGCATGAAAGAAGATGACAAGGTTGGCCGTCTCCTCAAAGGGATCACTGAAGATGTCTACAATTTCCTCATCGCCAAGAACACCTTGTAGTCTGTAGCGGACGTCATGCTACATAACGGAATGCGGCTCGCCCTCTTCGAACAAAATGTGAACACTTTGATTGCATCTTTGGGCGATCACAGTGTAGACCTTTTTCGTGCAACTCACTATACAGAAACCAACTTTTAAGCATGGTAAACACGTCGCTGTCATCAGAAAAACGCCAACCCTTGGTCGAAGTCCTTGCCAAGCATGCCACTGTTTTCTACTTTGCACAGAATGAAGAACAAGCAAGTGTACCCGATTTGCGTACTCGTCACGTAATTGAAACAGGATCCGGTCACCCTATCCGGCAGAAACCGTACCGTGTCTCATCTGCAGAGCCCAAGATCATTGCTGAACAAGTAGAAGATATGTTAAAAAAGGCCATCCATAAACATCTAGCCCTTGGGCAGCCCCTGTGGTTCTTGTCTGGAGAACGACAGTACATGGCGATTCTGCGTGGACTACAGACGCCTGAACGGCGTTGATAAAAAGTATGTGTACCAGCTTCCCCGGATTGATGACGTGATTGATTGTTTGCATTCTGCGTCGTACTTCTCATCCGTGGATCTCAGGTCTGGATATGGGCAATATCACATGCATCCGAATAACAAAAAGAAAACCGCTTTCATAACCCCAGATGGTCTCTTTGAATTTAGTGTATTCCCTTTTGCCCTATGTAACGCTCCAGCCATGTTTAAGCGCTTCATGGACACTATTGTGCGTACACTAAAGTGGGAAGTTTGTCTTTGCTACCTTGACGACATTATAATTTTTGGCCGTACATTCGATAAGCACAACCGTCATCTAGACATTGTTCTCACCTGCCTTGAGAGTGCTAAGCTCACACTGAATTCTAAGAAGTGTCACTTCGGCAATCGTGAGACTCTCGTTCTCGGTCACCTGGTTGACAAGGATGGAGTTCGACCCTACACTCAGAAGGTCGCTGCAGTCAACAGCTTCAACCCACATCAGTCTGTACGAAAGTTGCGAAGCCCTATGGGCTTATGCTCCTACTTCCGTCGCTTCGTGCCTAAGTTCACCGACTTCGCTTACCCTTTGACGTGTCTACTCAACCAGGATGTGCCTTTTCGGTGGTCAGCTGAATGCGAGTCATTGTTTTCGCAACTCAAGTTTGTGCTTACTTCAGGGACCGTGCTTCGCCACTATGACCCATCAGCTGCCACAGAAGTACATACCGACGCCAGTGGTGTAGGTCTCGGCGCTCTCTTGGTCCAATACCATGGAGCTACTGAACACGTCGTTGCCTAGGTGAGTCGTTGTTTAAGTAAACCGGAGCGCAACTACACTGTCACAGAGCAGGAATGCCTCGCGTCGTATTCGCCGTCCACAAGTTTCGCCCGTATATCTACGGACGCCGATTTTCCATTATCACAGAGCATCATTCTTTTTGTTGGCTGACTGGACTACGTGACCCATCTGGTCGTCTTGCACATTGGGCGTTACGACTGCAAGAACATGTCTTGAAAGTTTGTTACAAGAGCGGTAGTAGTCTTGCGGACGCCGATTGCCTCTCCCGGCTTCCCCTTCCGACAACCAAATGTGACACAGACAACTTCGATGAATATTTAGCAGTTGTCGATGCCCCATTTCCTGACCTGACCACTTTTCGCGCAGAGCAACGCAGTGACAAAAGTCTCGCCCCTTTCTTTATGTCCGAGACAAACGGTCAACGCCGTTTTGTTGTAAAGGATGGTGTTCTTTACAAGAATTATTCCGGCATAGGCACCCCTTTCCTTCTAGTTGTGCCAACAAGTTTGTGACATCGCGTACTCCGAGCAATGCACAAAGGACCCTACGTCTGCACAAATGGGTTTTCCAGGACATTTTAGCGCGCATAAGAACGCTACTTCTGGCCGAAAGTGCGTGAAAGTGTGACTGCATACGCTGCCAGCTGTGAGCAATGTCAACGCTATAAGCGTCCGACAACCGAGCCGGCAGGACTTCTTCATCCCATAGCACCCCCTGGTTCACCATTCGAGGTCGTTGGTGTTGACCTGCTCGGCCGCTTTCCGCGATCAACGAACGGCAACCGATGGATTATAGTGGGCGTCGTACACTTGACAGGCAATGCCGAAACTGCGGCAATTCGTGCAGCAACGGCCACTCGAGTTTCGCAGTTCGTGCTGCCGCACATTATATTAAGCTATGAATTCCCACGTGTAATCATCAGTGATGGCGGGCGGCAATTTATTTCCGTCGTAGTTGAAGACCTGCTTCGTCTTGCTGAATCTCATTTTCGTCACACCACCCCGTATCACCCGCAGACTAACTGTTTAACCGACAGAGCCAACAGAACTCTCGTCAAGATGATTTCCACGTATCTTGATTCCAGACAAAACGTGGGAGGTCGTTTTGCCCTTTATACATTTTGCCTACAATACTGCACAGCACGAGACGACCAGATGCAGTGCATTTTATCTGCTCTACGTACAGCTCTTGACTATTCTTCCGTTTTCTGAAACCGACCAACCTACTCCTGCCAAAACCCTTTGCCGTGCAGAAGAGGCCCGGCGTATCGCCCGCATTCGTACTTTCGCTTCCCAGAAACGCTCTAAAACCGCTAGGACGGACATCACCGAGACGTATTGTATGAAAAAGGCGATTTGTTGCGTCTTTGGACGCCGCTTCGCAAGCATGGCCTATGCCAAACGTTCCTGTCCAACTACACTGGGCCCTTTGTTTTCATGGCACATCTCAGCGGTGTCACGTGCGCGATATCTCGGCTCTTGTCTACTGGCGGCCGCTCAAACCAGACCAACGTCGTGCATGTTGCCCATCTCAAACGCTTTCATCGTCTCAACAAAACTTGACTCGCCCGGTGGGCATCGTCTGCAAAGGGGGAATTGCTACGATACTGGGGGGACGCACGGAAGAAGAGACCCTGGACTCTCGCATTCATCATCTCTTGTAAATAAACGCATCTCACCGTAAAAATGTGTTGTTAAGCAAAAATGTCCGGAACTATGAATGAAAGCACATATTTACTTTTAAAATTGTTTCAAGGGTAGTCTTCATTCAGTTGAATGCACATTTGCTAGTGCATGATTACCGTCACCAATTGATACCCCCAACATATATTTGGCTTGAACACTCAACTTCTCTGAGTCACCGACAAACGCGCTATTAGTGAACGACAAGCGCGCTATTGTTGACCATGAGGCTCATTAAAACAACTACATTTGTTGGAAAATGCAGACAGGTCCAAAAACGCAGCAAGTGACAGGAAAAGTCTACAAGCGATTCTACGAAACGACACACCCAAATCCATTAATAAGCGAAACTGGCAACTCTGGTGTCCGTGCACTATTTATATACTGTGGTAAGAGGACGGTGAACGAGCGTCGGCGTCGTGTGGTGCTCGGCGTGCGGTGCCGAATTTAAAGTGCGCGGGCTCCCCGTGATGATGATCGGCGTGCGGGGCCGATGAAGAAAGGCGCGCGTGGTGCGCGGGCCAAGGAAAAGGCAGCTCGAGCGACGAGGAAGAGGAGCTGGCCTGCGAAGACGGAGGACGAACTCGACGAGAGCGCATGAAGTTCTGGCTCCGTTCCGGCTTCGCCATCGTCGCGGCCTACTGAGCCTGGCCTCGCCCCAGCTCCTGTGACCGGCCTACCGTCCTTGGCTCGGGTTCCGTACCGGGCCGTTCTTCCTACCGGGTCCACACCCGGGTGCCGTCCACGAGCCTGGGCCACGCCCCGGTGCTCGTCTTCGACCTGGGAGCCTCGCCTGATGCTATTCAGGGTGCCTCCAGGGCTGTTCTTGAACCGGGGCCACGACCGGCGCTGTTCCGAGACCCTGGCTACGTCACCGTGCTGACGTGCTGCCGTGGTCGTGCCAAGGTTCGCCGCAAGCCCGACTGCGTCGATTTCTTCGGACCCGCCGCCGCACCGCAAGACCGACGCCCGCAGACTGTGAGTGCGCGTGACTGAGGTTTTGTAAATAGGCTCTATAGGATATGTTTATGCTCGTTGTGTACATGTTTGGTCTGACGTCCTGGTTCGTGTCATATTAAACTTCCCTGTGTCTCTTGGAGCGTACGTCGTTCGTCTGGCCAACCTGCGCCCACATTCAGACCCCCACAATTTTGGCGAGCCTGCCAGGATCGGCTTTACCATCTTGCCGAGTGCCAGACGGGCGAGGCGCACCAATGGATATAGAGAGGCTACACGCGATCGGAAAGGACATGGGTCTATCAGGTTCCGCACTACAGGAATGGGTTGATGCGGAGCGCGTTTTTGAAAGGGACCTTCGCGTGCAAGTCCGCAACGAGCAGCGAGAGAGGATAGAACTGGAGGAGAGACGGCTACAAGCCGAGGAGCGCGTTCTGCAGCTGAAGCTGAAGCTACAAGAGCAGGCAACTAGTTCGAACGCGGGAGAAAGTGGGCGGCCGGTGAGTGACGACGCAGCGTCACCAGCTGTAATGGATAGCTGTAGCCCGCACAAGCTGTTGCCACCCTTCAACGAGATACGAGATGACCTCGACGCATATCTGCAGCGTTTTGAGCGCGTCGCGGTGTCTCAGGAGTGGCCTCGGAGCAAATGGGCCTTATCGCTGAGCTTGTGCCTGACGGGGGAGGCTTTATCCGTCATTAGTCGACTTGACTCTGCTTCCGCCTCTGACTATGATCAGGTGAAGACAACACTGCTGTTAAGATTCCGGTATACCGCTGAAGCATACCGCGAGAAATTTCGTAAGGCGAGACCAGAGGACAAAGAGACGGGTCTGCAGTATGCTTCTCGAATAGCAGGTCATTTTGACCGTTGGATGGAACTTGCAAACGTCGAGAAAACGTACGACGCTCTTCGCGACGTAATGATTGCAGAACAGTTCATGAAGGGATGCTCTCCCACTCTTAGGGTATTTCTGAAGGAGCGGAATTGCAAGAAGTTGAATTCGTTAGCACAGAACGCTGATTGCTTCCTAGAAGCTCAAGATCTGTTCAATTTGGGCAAGGACAAGCTAATGAAGGAGAGCACAGCAGATGCTCGTAAAACAGAGACCGCGAAGCGGCAGTTCAAGAGCCAGAGTCTGTGTTTCCTGTGCAATAAGTCAGGACACCGCGCGTCTGACTGTTGGTCTCGGACGAGAAATAACCAGTCAGCAACAGGCTGGTCGAGTGGCAAGAACGGTTCGTCTGCGGAGACAACTAGAACCCAGGAAAGGCGGCTGGCGTCATGCATGTTGTCGCCCAAAGAAGTAGGCGGCACTGCTGTACCGGAGAAACCAGAGGATGGGTACGTCGTGCTTCAGAATGGGGAGACTATTCCAGTCGTGAATACCACGTCGACACCTACCCCAACTGCGGCTGACGTCGGAACTCTACCTGTGGCGAAAGGATTGCTCGAGGGCAAGACAGTATCTGTTCTTCGAGATACGGGATGCAACACCGTAGTAGTACGAGAAAGACTTGTCCCGGAAGAAAAGTTTACGGGTACCACAAGCCCTGTTTTCTTGCTCGATAGAACCGTGCACTACTTGCCAGAGGCAATAGTCTATCTGGACACGCCGTTCTTTACCGGTATCGTGCGAGCTAAATGCATGAAGAACCCGCTGTATGATGTCGTGCTAGGCAACATCGAAGGTGTCCGGTCTGCAGAGCAAGGATATTCGCACAATTCTCAGCAGCGTCGTGGGAGCCAGCAGGATAGCGGACCGGAGGTCGTCACCGAGCCCGCTAACTCGCCCGTGCACAGTATCGCGGACGATAAGCAAGGTGATGTCGGGAAGGGTTCACGGTACCTACCAGCAGCCGAAGAGACATCTTGCACGCCTCGTGGAACCGAAGATCAAGATCCACTCGTTGACAGCGCTGCAGCAGCAGAAGGGACACGCGCCACATCCTGTCTACCTGTTCTTAAACCCACTGTCACAACCATGGATAAAACGACTCTCGAGGAATACCAAAGAAGTGACCCGTCATTACGGCGTTGTTACGAAAGCGTTGGTAAAAAGGTAATTGTAAATAATCGGGAAACACGCTACTTTCTTGCTGATGGAATATTATATCGGAAGCACAAGCTACTGTCGGAGAAGGAACTCGAGCAACTGATTGTGCCGAGACAGCTGCGAGAGACGGTGCTCAAGCTCGCCCACGAAGGAACCCTCGCCGGTCATCAAGGGATCTCCCGAACAACTGACCGCATCCTTGCCGAATTTTACTGGCCAGGAGTTCAATCGGAAACCAAGAGGTTTGTGAAGTCCTGCGACATCTGTCAGCGGACTGTCCCGCGCCATTTAGTCGGTCGAGCTCCGCTTGGTACCATGCCTGTCATTGAGACTCCGTTTTCTCGCGTGGGCATCGACATCGTCGGCCCTTTGTCACCGACCTCGTCCAAGGGCAACAGGTACATCCTAACCATGGTGGACTTTGCGACGAGGTATCCAGACGCCATTGCACTGCCTTCAATGGAAAGCAAGATCGTGGCAGAAGGAGTAATGGAAATGCTGTCTCGAGTGGGATTACCGCGCGAAATAGTAAGTGACCGCGGGACAAGCTTCATGTCGTCGGTAATGAAGGAGTTCAGCCGACTACTGTCAATTAGGCAATTACCGACAACCCCATATCATCCGATGGCCAATGGGTTAGTGGAGCGATTCAACGGCACGTTGAAACGCATGCTTCGACGAATGTGTCAGGAGTGCCCGAAGAATTGGGACCGCTACCTCGGCCCCCTTCTCTTCGCTTATCGAGAGGTGCCACAAAAGAGTACTGGGTACTCGCCGTTCGAGTTACTCTACGGCCGGTACGTTCGTGGTCCCATGACGATTTTGAGAGACCTGTGGACGAACCCAAAGCTGGATGACGTGACCAAGTCGGCCTACGAATATATCATAGAATTGCGGGAACGACTCCAACAAACCTGCGAAATTGTGTCTCAGGACCTTGCGAAGGCACATGTTCGCCAGAAGAGCTATTATGATCGCAAGGCGAAGAAACGGGACTTATGCGTGGGGGACAAAGTTCTCGTGCTGCTGCCCGCGGATCACAACAAACTGATCCTCACATGGAAGGGCCCTTTTACTGTGATAGAGAAGAAGAGCCCATTGGATTATGCTGTCGACCTTGGTCACAGAACCACTGTCTTCCACATCAACATGCTCAAAAGGTATGAGCTGCGGAAGGCCACTGACATGTCCACGACGACAGCTGCTGCTGTGACGTCAATCAACCAAATGGAAACTGACAACGCGGAGAATTCACTTCATGCCCCACTCGTGCAAACGCAGAATTGGCGGGACGTGACTGTAGGCTCTAACCTTACTAAAGACCAGCGGAAACAAGTAGAGGAGTTGCTTGAAACATATCAAGACATATTCTCTGATTTGCCAGGAAAAACCGATGTGCTACAGTGCCACCTCAAGCTAACGACGGGGATACCCATCCATGTCAAGCAATATCGGATGCCATTCGCAGTCAATGAAGCCGTGGAAAAAGAGATCCAAGAGATGTTGCGCTTAGGCATCATTGAAAAATCAACATCTGCTTATCAGGCACCGATTGTTGTCGTCAAGAAAAAGGACGGTACGATGCGCCTGTGCATTGACTTTCGACAGCTGAATAGTGTAGTCGTACCGGATTCGGAGCCGATACCGCGACCCGACATGATGTTCGCACAACTCACGGGACGTCAGTATTTTTCGAAATTCGACTTTACGAAAGGATACTGGCAGGTGCCGATGTCGAGCGCATCCAAAGAGTTTACAGCATTCGCATGCGATTCGGGCTTGTACCAGTTCCGATTCATGCCGTTCGGCATTAAGACTGCACCCGCCGTATTTAATCGGCTGATGAGAGAGGTTGTTCGCGCCATCCCTCACGTATACTACTATTTTGACGATGTTCTCGTCGCCACCAAAACATGGGAGGAACATCTGGCGACTTTGCTTCAAATATTCGAGCGCGTACGAGCCGCCAATCTCACTGTAAAACCCAAGAAAAGTGAGATAGGATTCCTGACGACAAGTTTCCTTGGCCACGTTGTAGGACAAGGCATGTTACAGAGATGTTACAGAGATCGCAGAAAATTGCGTCTGCCAAGCGGCCGGAAACTAAGAAAGAACTCCGTGCTTTTCTAGGCCTTAGTGGCTATTATCGGGAGTTTGTACCAAACTATGCAGAGCTCGCCCATCCTCTCACAGAACTCACACGGAAAGGATGCCCGAATAAACTTGACTGGAGGGACATCCACCAGAATGCATTTGAAAGACTCAAGAGGATGCTATCACAACACCCTATATTAAGAGCACCCGATCTCGAGAAACCCTTCGTATTGCGCACTGACGCATCGTCAAAAAGTCTGGGGGCCGTACTGCTGCAAGAGCACAACGGACACTTACACCTAGTGTCCTACGCCAGCAGGAAACTTCTACCACGCGAAGCGGCATATTCGACCATCGAACGCGAATGCCTCGCCATTGTGTGGGGTGTCCAGAAGTTCCATGTCTACCTCTATGGTCGGCCTTTCATCTTGCAGTCTGACCACCAACCGCTCAGATACATCAACTCGGCTCGACAAGTAAACACACGGATACTCCGTTGGAGTTTAGCGTTGATGGACTATGACTTCCGCGTGGATTATATACGAGGCTCTGATAATGTCGGTGCAGACTATATGAGCCGAATGTCCAATGGTGTAGAGTAGTCTGTCCACGTGCTGGACGAGTGGTGTAAAACCGCATCGACTTTTCACTTATTTAGACACTTTGTTACGCTTTGTGAGTGTATCCGCCCTTGCCTTATCTTGCCGCCTCGCTCATCTTGAACTGGGGGGAAGTGTGGTAAGAGGACGGTGAACGAGCGTCGGCGTCGTGTGGTGCTCGGCGTGCGGTGCCGAATTTAAAGTGCGCGGGCTCCCCGTGATGATGATCGGCGTGCGGGGCCGATGAAGAAAGGCGCGCGTGGTGCGCGGGCCACGTAAAAGGCAGCTTGAGCGACGAGGAAGAGGGGCTGGCCTGCGAAGACGGAGGACGAACTCGACGAGAGCGCATGAAGTTCTGGCTCCGTTCCGGCTTCGCCATCGTCGCGGCCTACTGAGCTGGGCCTCGCCCCAGCTCCTGTGACCGGCCTACCGTCCTTGGCTCGGGTTCCGTACCGGGCCGTTCTTCCTACCGGGTCCACACCCGGGTGCCGTCCACGAGCCTGGGCCACGCCCCGGTGCTCGTCTTCGACCTGGGAGCCTCGCCTGATGCTATTCAGGGTGCCTCCAGGGCTGTTCTTGAACCGGGGCCACGACCGGCGCTGTTCCGAGACCCTGGCTACGTCACCGTGCTGACGTGCTGCCGTGGTCGTGCCAAGGTTCGCCGCAAGCCCGACTGCGTCGATTTCTTCGGACCCGCCGCCGCACCGCAAGACCGACGCCCGCAGACTGTGAGTGCGCGTGACTGAGGTTTTGTAAATAGGCTCTATAGGATATGTTTATGCTCGTTGTGTACATGTTTGGTCTGACGTCCTGGTTCGTGTCATATTAAACTTCCCTGTGTCTCTTGGAGCGTACGTCGTTCGTCTGGCCAACCTGCGCCCACATTCAGACCCCCACACATACCTTTAGCGTCATTTCGTAAAATTTCGATTATTGTAAAAAATTATGCCATCCCTATTGGAAAACTGGAAAACCCAGTGGCACTGTCCCAGTGTCATACCTACAGTGACACAAACAGTTATGACCGATGAATACATGACAACACATTCCACAAGACACTTCTTCACTTCATACACAACATCGGCCTAACGGCGCACATTTAGCACAAATATACATAACAAATATTATGCCTTAAGGGCAAGTCTATGTCGTAAATAAAAAAAAAAGTGTGACGCTGGGTACTGGGACGCTGGCACGCTGCACGAGGCACACTGGACGCTGGCGCAATGCACACTGGGACATCCGTTACGGGCCAAAAGTGGGCTTTTAAATTATTTTTTTCAAAGTTTGGTCATGCCCCGACAGTAATTAGGGCTGAAACGCTAGCACTGCGAAAAAAAGAACCTAAAAGAACGAGCGAGCGGGAGTGGAACCCACCACCTCGACGCACCGTGCATCCTGAACCTGACACGTTACCGCTACGCCACACCTAAAAGACCAGAATCAGTCTCTTTGTCTTCGTGTTATAACTACATCCGGTAGCCAGTATATCCATTTTTCTCGTTCAGAAACGGAGATTTCAGTCTCTTCGTGCTCGCGAGAACCTAAGATAAGGTAGTTCATTTGTTTGTCATGTGCTGCCTAGAATCAGAACGTCTATCTGGCAAGCTTTGCCGCAAAAAATGTTAGCGTAACCGCAGATGTGTTGCGGCAATCACATCGACCCGCGAAGCGATTAGTCATACCTATGTAGAAAACAGTGTTCATCTGACCTGCACACTCAACACTATTTTTCTTCAGGCGTTTGAACATATTTTCTGTGCTTTTTGTTTACGTTCCGTGTACTATACAGCCGCAGTAGTTCATCCTAGCCGAACCGTCCGTTAGGCTTAGAGCTGTACTCCGTGCGCCACGATCGCTGTGACGAACGTGGATATTCAATTATGAAGAATCTTATGACCGTTAAAATGTAGTTTCGATCATACCTGACTCAAACGAGGCCATATTAGCACCTTCGACTACATGAATCAGAAGCTAAAAAATCACACCATCTCCCGCTAAAGGGGACCATGAGGCGATGCGAAGCAGCGTTTCGCCATGTAGAGTTATATAGGTGATTCTGTTCAGAAATAAGAAGTGGGGTTAGCTGTGCACGACAATTGTCTCTCGAAGAGGACACCTCAACCGGTACACACACGGGGAAAGAGGATGAAAAGGAGACAGAGAGGAGGAAAGACACAAAAGGAGAGCTTGCGGGATGGTAGGGCGAGGGTTGAACTATACTACGTGGCGTGTTGGGTTTAAAGCCGCTCGCCGAGGCCGGCAGCGTCGATGAAGGAGAGAAGGGCGGCCAGGGCATTGCGGCGACGATCGCTGCAGCCGGCGGGAAAGAGGATGTCCTCGAGGGTGTCACAGGGCAGGCCGAGAAGGCAGTAGCGGGTGGCTAGCTGCTTCCTTGCACAGGCAGATGTGGGGCACTCGCACAGCAGGTTAAAAAGTGTTTCAACAGCGCCGCAGTCGATGCAAGCTGACGAAGGAGCTCCCCGCAGGTGCTGTTTTCGTTTCCCCGTCCATACCGAGCCAGTCCGCAGGGAAAAGAGGAGGGCGCGCTCTCGCCGGGAGAAAGCAGCCATGGGGAGAAGAGGATGGGGGCGTCCATCGGCTACCCGCTCGTCTGGGTGGTCGCGGTGTAATTCTCACCGAAAATTACATCGCGCGGAATCGAAAGAGTTGGCGTATGGTGTCATTGGGGTCGCGGGAGAATGGGCCTGTTTAGCCAGATCGTCGGAAGCCTCATTTCCCGTGATGCCAACATGGGAGGGAAGCCACTGGAGTACATCACAGCCGTGCTTCTGAACCGACCGCAGGCTGTGCGCAACACGCTGTGAAAGTGGCGGGCCGCGTTCCTCCTTCATGAGCTGTCGCAGAGCTGACCTTGTGTCACAATAAATCGCAGCGTTCTTGATGGTAGGTGACTCACGAAGGAGGTCAGCAGCCAGCTGCAAGCCAACGAGATCTGCGGTAGTCGAGGAGGCACAGAAGCTGAGGCAGCACTGCCGGGCTTTGCCGAGCTCAGGGGCAATGCAGGCGGTCGCAGCTGAACGGTCTCGTAGCACAGAGCCATCCGAATAGACTTGTGTTCTGCCGGCTAGGTCGTCGTGCATCCTGGCCGCAGCCTCCTGAGCGACAGCACTGTGTGGTGTGTTGCGCTTTGTACGTATGCCCGGCAGTTCAATGTAAACACAGAGGGGCGTTCGCCGGTGCGGTGGGGGCCAGCGCGCACAAGGGGCAGGCTCGTCGACAACGAGACTGTCGTAAAGGTCGATGATTCGAACGACTTGAGTGTTTGGGACAGCACGAAGCCGCGCGAGTAGAGGACCGGCGCTTGGTGCACGATGTAGGCGCTCCACGTGACGCAGGGAACGCAGATCTGCTGTAAGCGATGCAGGCCACGTGCGAGTTTCTGCCAGAGTCTCGGCCACACGAGTATGACGAGGGATGCCGTGGCACATTCGGATCACTCGCCGATGATCCCGGTCGATTGCACGCCACTGTGGGGCCTGAAGGGTGCAGAGAGGGAGAGCGTAGTGCACGACGGAAAGAGCCATTGCTTCGTATATGGTGCACGCGAAGGCGGGAGGGCATCCGTCGCCGCGAGCGAGGAGTCGACGGACACAAGACTCAACGCGGCAAGCATCCTGCCGAATGCGCCGCACCGCGGGGAACCATCGTAGACGATTATCAATGGTTAGCCTGATATATCGGACACTCGTTTGCCAAGAGATACTCGCACCGTCGAGCTGAAGGCGCGGGAGGTGGCGGCGGGCTGCAGCACGAGGGTGAACAACGAGGGCCTCGGTTTTCGTTGCCGAAATTGTGAGGCCAATGTCACTGATAAAGTTCGCCACGCACTCCAGAGCCATCTGCATGCGCCCGCGGACCTCAGAGCACCTCCGGGTAGGACCGCGGACGTAGAGGGCGATGTCGTCCGCGTAAATAACAGCGCGCACTGGGATAATCGCCGTTTCAGGGAGGCACTTAAAAAGCGGTGCAAGCACCAAGATGAATAGAAATGGGCTGAGAACACTGCCCTGTGGCACACCAGTGTGGATGGAACGCGGTCAACTGGTCGCCCCTCCAACGCGCACGCTAAACGTCCGGGCTGCAAGGAAGGCCCGAACATGATCGAGAAGCCTGCCCTCGACGCTCAGGGAGCGCACAGCACCGACGATGGAAGCGTGGGGCAGCGAGTCGAACGTCGACTGCACATCGGGAAGCAAGAGGATGGCCATCTCCTTGTCGTGGAGAGCCTGCTCAAGTGTGCTGACGACGGCTGCCAGGCAATCGGCCGTCGCACGATGCTGTCAGAAACCACACTGCTCGGGGGCAAAGACGTTGCGCGCATCCGCAATCAAGTGCAGTCGATGAAGGACCATTTCCTCCATTGTTTTCCCAGCCACTGAGGTGAGAGAAATGGGCCGATACGATTTGATCGCAGGGGGCGACTCGCCTCGCTTGAGGACTGGGATGACAGTTGCCGTGCGCCACTGGGCAGGAAGGGATCCACTTGCAAACTCCCAGTTATAGGCCTCCAACAGGATGGGGCGCTTGGAAGCGTCGAGATTACGCAAGAGATGATGGGTTATTCCATCCGGGCCAGGTGCACTGCGTTTTCTCTTTAGCAGGGGAACGCGCTCGAGCTCGAAGAGAGTGAAATCCTCCTCGCAGAGCGAGCGGATGTCTGCCGCGAGATTCGGCTGAGGGGGAGTTAGGGGTGGTGCAGTGTAGCTCGCGGCGGCGCGCATAGCTGTACCCGGGGCAGCGGCCGCAGCAGGCACGAAGAGGAGGCAATGAGTTCGGCAAGGTCCATTTCCGAAATGCCACGCCCCACAGCGATGGCCAGTACACGGTAGCGTGGAACCTTGAGGTTAAGCATCGCTCGCATTATGCGCCAGCCACGGCCACGGCGACATGGGTCCCTTACTCCCGTATTCACAAACGCTCCTTGAACTTGACTTGCCACGGCCTTCAACGCGTTTCGCACGCGCTGCCTTTAGGCGGTGCCAAGGCAGCACAAACGCCTTTCAAACGCGCTCCCTTGAAGAGGTGGCAAGTCAAGTTCAAGTCAAGGAGCGTTTCTGAATACGGGGGTTAGTGACGAGCAGACTCCCGTCCAGTTGTGGTCACGAAGCCGCTCAGCGTGACGTCGGCACACCGCGTCGAGTCTGTTGTGTAGTGTCCAGGGATTGGTGGCGGTGGAGCGCAGCGCCTGTCTTTGAGCGCGGCGGCGGACTGCACGAAGGTTTAGAAGCTTCACGTCCGGGCAGGGTGTCCCCGCAGGCACGACACAGCGGGTCGTAGCTCGCTCCGCAGACTCCGCGATACGCGAGAAGTTATCAGAGGACTGAATACTCGCGCACAGATCGCGGAAGAGGGGCCACCGGACGACATTGAACCTTCGCACAACACCACGGCTGGGATGACTTGGTGACAGCGTGATCGGGAAGTGGTCTGAGCCGGCCGTGTCAGGTTCGCGCTTCCACTGGTAGAACAACGCTCCGACACGAGGGCCAGGTCAATCACCACGGCGACCACACCTCTACGGGCGAAGGTCGCTTTCCCAGAGTTCAGGACGAGTAGGCACGTAGAGGCAATGACGTCACTCAGGTCCCGACCACGCGCGGAAGTTCGGGGACATCCCCAGCTGACATGGTGAGCGTTAAAGTCACCACAACATACAAGGCCTCTGTGAAGGGCCGCGACTAGTGGTGGCAGAAATGTAAAACTGGCCACGCTGACGGGGCGAACATACACACTCACTACCGATGTATCAACGCGGTCAACTCACACCGTGGCGGCCACACACTCGACTGTTGAACAGCAGAACCGCTCTGTAGGCACGACCGCGTGCGCCAGGGATGCGCGGATGTATAGAGCGGCACGGGGCTTTCCAGATGGGTGCGAAATGTCGGTACAGGGGACACTGTTGCATTCGTCAAGCGCACACTGTGTGGGAATACTGTAGCCGGGCAGCGACACCTCCTCAGCGCGAGCATGCGTCTCCTGCAAGGCAAGGACATCGTAGTCGCGCAGAGGAAGGATCGCTGCCAGCTCTGCTTGTCGGCGATGCAGTGAACGGCAGTTACACTGCAGTATGCGTGGCCTAGACTCGTGTCGATCACTCGCCATCATTTGTTAACGCAAGGTGGGTGGCCAGCGCTGCAGCACAGAGCGGACGAATGGGGCAGCCTACAGGGAGAAAATACATAGCGGCTGTCAGCGCTGCCGAGAGCACAGCGATCAAGAGTTTCTATTGTCTGTGGCGGTTTGTGAGTTCTTTAAAGACGGAAGACCAGCGGTCGCCGCGTACGAAAAGTTCCCGCAAACCAGGGGGTGGGCACGGGACATGGTGGTAGAGCCGGGTGTGGCTGGGTCTCCTGTATTCTGTCCACGCGCGATAGCGAGCGCCTCAGGGCGCGAGATTGGGAGCGACGATTCGGCGCGCACTTCCAGCAAGCGCCGCTCTTCCTGCCAAGGAGGGCAGCGGGTCTCGGTAGCAGGGTGGGCTGCGCCACAATAGAAGCGCCTCGCCTTCTTCGCGGTGCACTCACCGATGGAGTGCGGTCCGCCACAACGCACACATGGCCGCTGAGACGTGCACGCTACGTCCGTGTGCCCATAGCGTCCGCAGTGTTCACAATGGGTTGGTCGTGGACGGTGAGCACGCAAGGGGCGGCGCTGCTTGAAAAGTTCCACATCAGGGGGAGCCTTGTTGCCGGCGAAGCGCACAATAACGTGGCGACCAGAGCGAGAGCACTGAAGGACAGGCAACCGTGACGCGATGTTGGCGCGGATCGAATCCTCGTCTAGCGCGGGGCCGACGTTATAGATGACGCCGACCTTATAGATGGCTTCATTCAACGAAGCTGAAGAGGCAGCGCTTTCTTCGCTCCCCCTGCGATGGGAGGGGGAGGGTTCTTGTTTGGCAAGGGGCATTGTCCCTCCTGGTTCCCCTCTGGAATGCGAATGCGGTCGTTACCCTCCTGTTCCACAGTGACTTGCTCGCTGGAATCTGCCTCGGCGTTAAAATGGCCGACTTGGGAGGGAGGACGAGCCCATAGAGTTTCCTACAATACTTACTAGAGGGAACTCTGGCGCTAGTGTCTATGGGAGCTGCAATGCATGACGCTTCAGCCAGCATGGGAATGATGGGTAGTACACAAATTTGTCTAAACTTCGTTCTTTCGGCTCCGTTTGGCTCCGCGTCGGCTGCATCCGCTTTGTCGCAAAACTAAATTCAGCAAAAGTCAGCAGTTCCACTTCGCCACTTTAACTTTTATAGGCTCACCGATTCAAATCTGGTCACGAAGTTCACAACGGTCTATTCTTTTATCCGAAACGAACGCCAAAACACAGCAATAAACAAAGCCACAAGTACGTTTGAAGACGCAAGCACGAAGACTAGGCAAATTTGTGTACTACCCATCATTCCCATGGTAGCTGAACGATCGCAGCGCCAGAGTCCCCTCTAGTTAATTTTAGGAAACTCTATGGACGAGCCAAGATGGCAGCAGCGTCTTTCTCGACTGTGGAGGGAACGGCGCCCGTAGAGCTGAAGGGGCCGGGGCTGGATGGCGGTTCTGGCGCCTGCTTTGTGGAGCCTGGCACAACAGTGTGGGGTCGTTTTTACCTGCGTGCCTGAGCAAGACTCTTGCGAACCTTTCGAGGAGGGCGCCGAGGTGACAGCGATTTTTTGGCGTCATCTTGCCGGATGAGGTTGTTTGCCTCCCGAAGAAGTTCAAACGCTCGATAGCGCCTAGTGCTGCAGCTCATGGTGAAAACCGACAGGGAGCTTGGCGGAAAGTTGTCGTCCATCACAAGGGGTGCCGGGGGACAGGAAAGGAATCGGCTGGTGGGGCGTAATAAAAAACATGATATAAAAGAAAAGGCCGATCAAAAAAAAAACGCCAGGCCTGCGCTGAAACCGCAGCACAGTCGCAGCGAAAGCTGAAGAGCGGCGTTTCTAGAGTCCGTTGTAAGCTCTCTTGGGGCTACAATACAAGTAGACTAGAAAGGTCCCCACTACGCCATAAATCACAATTTTTGTGATGCTGGGAAGCACCTACTAAGCCATTATTCGTCATTCTGCGGAGAAGCGAGGCACCAGCTACACGTCTGTAAGCCATTAAGTGCACTTTGTTGACGCGACGACTGATGACGATGAAGAATTATGGCTCAGCCCTTTGTAATGGGTTGGAAGCTTTAAACGGCCCACCAGTTATGCAATTTGCATTGGGTGACGCCTGCTCGCTATTTTCCTCTCCCGTCATGCTGTATAACATACGTTCACGCGGGAGAGAGACGGGGGGGGGGACGAAGAACTTTACTGAGACCCCGAGGAAATGGATCATGCGCTCATGGGCTTCCTTGGCAACCAATACAAGTGTACTTGCGAGGAAGCCACTGCGCTATAAAGCATTGTAATTTTACTGAGACCCCGAGGAAATGGATCTGCGCTGATAGGCTTCCTTGGCAACCAATACAAGTGCACTTGCGAGGAAACCACTACGCTCTAAATCATTCTAATTTTTGAGAAGTAGGGCAGCAGGCACTGTGCCATTTTTCGTCATTTTACGGAGATCCGTGGTACCTGCTAAACGCATGTAAGGCATTATGCGCACTTTGTTGATGCTGTGCCTGATGACGACGAAGAATTATGGCACATATCTTTGTAATGGGTTGGAAGCATTTCACAACCTACTCGTTGCGCATTTCGCATTGTGTGACGCCTGGTTACAGAATTCGCGTTGTGCGACGCTTGGAGCTTATTTTACTCTTCTACCACGCTATATTGCACATGCTAATGTGGTTCCTTCCCGACATGAAGCCTGTATAGGACCTGTTTGCAAAGCAGTTTCATGCAAACAGGGCTCAGAGGTTGAATACTGGGCTCCCACGCAGAGGGCCCAGGTTCGAACCTCGTTCCATCCTGGAATTTTTTTCTTATTTCGTTTTTTTTTTCTTATTTCGATCGATACTGGTTACGGACGCCGGCGGCGGCGGCGGCGGACAACTACGGCGTCAAACACGGCCGGTGAAATGATCTCATAACAGCTTTCGCTGTAAAAAAGGTTTAGCGGACCTACATCGCCCTAGTTAAGCCCCAATAAGAGCTGGACCCGGGAGCGCAGAATAGACAAGTAAATCAAATGATAGAGGAGGGGGTAGGAAGATCAAAACTGTGAATGAAAAATTAAACAAAGAAATAAAAGGAGAAAATGAAATACCGAGGTGCTATAAAAACGCGTGCGACCGCGACAGCTGCAGCAGGGAACGACGCCTGTAGAGCCCGCGTTTCAGAGGGGGAGAGGGGAAGTGGAGAAGGGGAGGGAAGAGGGGTAGGGGAGAGAGGGAAAGGGGACAGTGGGAGGGAGAGGGGGTAAGAGAGATTGAAGGAGAGGGGGGCGTGGCTAGGGTGAGGGGGAAGGGAAAAGTGAGGGGGAGGGGAGTGGAGAGGGGAGGAGGTGTGTGGAGAGGGCTTGCGCATGCGCAGTAAGGGTGCTCACGCCGCACACCGCCATCGGATTGAACTCCGCTATAAATGCTTCACATCTAAAAACGCCCAGATTGAGCGTTACATTGGCTCACTGTAGCCGGTGACGGCCTGCTTTCAGCGGTACGAGCACATATGGAGGACATGACTGGCTGCTAGAGTAGTTTGATGTTATTATCAGACTAATACTAATGTCATATTGTGTTGCGAATGACAAGTTCTTTCCATGCAGTTATATGAACTACATTCACGACACTCGATCACACACTTCAGAGAAAGCGCGCGCTGGCGCTCGGTGGATGATTGCTTTAGTGTATATGTACGTCCGTCGCTTAACAAAACTAAATCTAGATATGTGTAAAACACGGAATATATTAATATTTCCAAGATATTCGAGAAGTTTTTCTTTCGACTTCTCGCGACCCAATACCAAATCTTATATTAATTCCACCCACTGCACCCAGTTTTTTCCAATGTGCTGCCAGTGTTCCCATTGCGCAGGCAGACACTGTGCAGCGTGACCAGTTCCTCGCAGTGCGCTGTAAGACACTGGGTCACACTGTACTGTATTCCCAGCGTCTTTCAGCGCACTGGGTGACACTGGCTACGCTGTACAGTCTATCCCAGTGACTCTCAGGGCGCTGTAGTACACTCGGACACTCTGTACAGCGTTTCCAGTGGCATCCAGTGCGCTGAAAGGCACTGGAAGGCACTAGCGACGCTGTTTTTTCCGGTAGGGATAGTCATCTTCACGCAGCATGCTTCGCATAACATCTCCCACGGTACGGTGAGTTTGCCGATTTTTTTTGCACATACGCTAGTCACGTTTCAATAAAGAAATAACAAAAATGTGAATATCTAGAAATCACAGAAAGACACACCATTTTTCCTACGCTCTTCGTTATTGAAGGATGATACAGTGTTCAATTTATGGATTAGAAACAATTCTTCAACTTCACGATCAAGGTACGATTTGAAGCCTGCCCGGATACGCTGAATATCTGCAAGTCTGTTCCTGCCACGATCCTGCAAATGTCGTCAGGGTAACAGAAACCAGGGCTTCGGGCAACGTTGCAACAAGTCGCAGGATTTCAGAGCCAACTTATCCGAAATTTTCGCCGACGTTCGAAGTATTTACGTAGATCATGGATTGGAATGGCTGCTTTCCTCTCGGCGGTAGGCAAGCGACGGCGTGACCCCACACTTCGAGAGCTTTTGCCTATACTTACTTTAGGCAGTTCTGCTTCAAAAGTCCACATGATGCGTCATCAGCTTTTCGGGAATACTGAGAAAACAGTAAAACGCCTTGTAACGAGCCTCGCACCACGAATGCACAACTTTAAAACAATAGTTCATCATCTCAAAAAGTGTCAAGACACACACCAGAATGCCACCAAATGGAAACGAAGCAACTACAACCCACTCAATGAGGAGCCGCGCAGCCGCGGCAACGGCAAGCAAGACATCGACAAACCGGGCATGCGAAAAAAAGCCATCGACAAGCAAGGCATCCAAGAAGAAGGCATCGACGAACGGGGCACCGGCACAGCTGAAATAGAAATAAAGTCCCGTCAAACAGTGTGCCGCTACCATCGCAACGACACACTTGACAAGGAGAAACAAGACATCGGCAAGGACAACGGCAACGATGACGACAAACAGAGCAGCGACTTGTAATGATGTGATGAACAAATCAGTGATTAGCAAACACGAAGCTTTAGATAAGGCCGACTGACCGCAGCGATATCCACATTTTAAAAGCGGCCATGTCAAGCATTGGAAAACAAGTATCCCTTATAGCCACGCTGTGCGGTTCAAAAGAATTTGTTCGGAAGACAGTGAATTCACTCGTCACTGTGAGCAGCTTCATAAACACTGATCGAACAACACTATCCATCACGAATAATCTACGGCGCTCTCAAGCGGGCATTCTGTCTACCGTAAAGATCTCATCAGTAGTCACAAGCGATTGGCGCCGAGCTCCACAACTAACCTCATCCTAACGCACATGGAGTATGTTCTTAACACGTCGCACATTCTCAGAAAGCTTTACAACTTTTTGAAACAGAGTGATCAGCTTAAGACCATTTTGACAGAATCACCAAGAGTCATTTATCATTGTTCAGAAACCTACACTATATTGTACCTTCTTCCAAGACCAATGTCTTTGCTCCTGCTAATTGTAATCCCTGTAGTAAACCACGATGTAAACCTCGTGCGCATCTGACCACTGCAAAGACAAGAACGGCTTGAAATTTCTGAGTTATAATTACGGGTGACTTCAGCTGTGGCAGCACTAACACCAACTACTTACTTGAATGCTCAGTGTGTCACATGGAGTATCACAGTGCACACGTTAACAGTTTTCCACATCTTCCACTCTGTAAACATATTCCCCTGTCAGGTTATTCGTTTGACAATATCAAGGTGACGCTAATACAATCAGTTGGAGTGAAATTGCGCTACAGTTAATTGAGGCTTAACAAAGCTAGTGGACGGACGAAAGTAATGAACACGACAAGTGAGCTTTGTTAAGTCTCAGTTAACAGTAGCGCAATTCCCCTCCAACACGTACAACTAACTAGCCCAATTTTGAAGTTTGCTGATACAATCAGGTTTTAAATCGTATCATCATCACAAAGTTCGAGAATGTTTTCTAGTCCATAAATGTAGCATAGTACCGTCCGGTATCGACGAGTGTAGGAGAAGTGTCGAGTTGTGTCATGTCTTGATGTTCGCATTCTTGTTATCATTTTACTGAAACGTGCTTAACACATCTGCAAAAAGTTTTGATTATGGCACAATCGCAATCATTTTGTCCCCACATGTGCAGCCATCGTAATTGGTATTGTCAATGGCTCATCGTTACAGTGCTTTTGTATGCCCTTGATGCAACCTGCTCTATTATATTGGTATTGTGTTTGTTATTGTTTTACGAATTTCGTATATATATATATATATATATATATATATATATATATATATATATATATATATATATATATATATCACTGCCGTCACTGTGCGCGTGTTATTTTGGCTATATTCATGCAACCGGCTCGTTATACGTGTAGATAATGCCTTCAGCGCCACGCGCCGGAATGTCCAACATTAAGGACTATTCTTGATTGTTCTGACAAGCTTACGCGCACAACACGAATCGAACAGGACGAGTAAAGCTAAAACTCGAATCTTTGATACGACATATATTAGGGCGATGCGGCTTACCGCTGTTCAACTGATGAGATTACCGGCCGCCGACTACTGTGATTGCCACTATCAGCGCATGGCGTGTATTGTGTGTAATTTGGCTTCTCACTTCCGGGGCAAAAGCTTGCCCATTAACGCTTCGAAACATTGATCCTCGATAGCCCTGCGGCATCTATCAGGTGGCATATATATATATATATATATATATATATATATATATATATATATATATATATATATATATATATATATATATATATATATGTATATATATATATATATATATTTATATATTATATATATCTATATATATATGTATATGACTTTCATGGCTGGACGTTTCTTAATGAGGTTTTTCGTCTCTTGGAATAGCTTACCAGTGCCCTGTCTAACGACTGCACCCCCGACTTCCAGTGCACAGTCCTGAATGATACGTGTCAGCTTATCATTCACTGCGTCAACGCTAAGGTCGGTTTCCTCGGTTAAAGCCGCGTACCTATTGTGAAGTGAAACTCTGAGTTGCTGTGCTTTCCCTCTCAGAGCTAGTTCGTTAATCGGCTTCTTGCGTATCAGTTTTTGCCGTTCCTTCCTCAAGTCTAGTGGAATTTTAGATCTTATCATTGTATGGTCACTGCATCGAACCTTGTTAACTACTTCCACATCCTGTCCACATCCTCCACATCTGTGTAGGGGAGTTACTAGTACAGTTCGCAGAACCCAATAATTTACGGATCTTGAATACCTTCTACAGAAAACAGGTTACTCGTAAGTGGACGTGGATGAGTCCTAATGGCGAAACTAAAAATGAAATAGACTGTACATACATACCTATACATAAATATTAAAATCACACCATCTCCCGCTAAAGGGGACCATGAGGCGATGCGAAGCAGTGCTTCGGCATGTAGAGCCCGCGTTTCAGAAGAGGAGTGGTGAAGGGGAAAGGGAAAAGGGGAAGTGGAGAGGGGAAATGAGAGGGGGAGGGTAAAGAGAAAGGGAATTGAAAGGTGAAGTGGAGAGGGGGAAGAAGGGGGAGAGGGAAGGGGGCGGAAGGGGAGATGTGATGTGGTGAGGGGGAGGGAGAGGGCAAGTGGAGATGGAGAAAGTGGGAGGGGAAGGGAAAGGGGGAAAGTGGAGGGGGAGAGGAGAGAGGGGAGTGGAGAGGGTTTGCGCATGCGCAGTAAGGGTGGTCACACCGCAGACCACCACCGCCAGCACCACCACCACCGGATTGAACTCCGCTATAAGATGCTTCACATCTAATTATGGTTAGCTAATGCACAAAACACCCAGACGAGATAATCAGAAGGATACACTCGGACGCAATTCCAGCGAGGTCCTTTTCGCGAGCATTCACGGCAAAAAAAAAACGCATCATGTTTCCATGTGTATTTGACCATAATGAATAATAATTTTTATTAGTCGATATTCTAACAGAGTGAGGGTAGATGCCATAATATAAAAGTGTGCATATCGTTCTTCGTTTCAGTATGGATTAAAACAGCTTTTACTGAATTCGTAACACATTGTCACCCAGAAATTCGGAAATAGCTCATATTCGGTTATTTTGACATGCATGGCGTCAGGTTTGGTTGTTAAAGTACAGCGCGAAAGTGAGACAGGATACCGCGATCTATACTAGACTCTTTCATAAACTGAGTTGGTTGTTGAGATTTTCAGTCTATTATCTCACCTTCAACTGCTCTTTTGAGAATTGTATGCATTGAAGTGTATGCTAACATTACTTTGTTTACAGCCACATCGAACAAGAGACGTGCTCTATCTGAAGGTATGTACTGTGGGAGTATTCTGGCCTAACTATTACTCATTGTCTCGGCTAAATGACTTGGACAAACATTTAAACATTTGGTGTCCCCATGTATTTTTATTTTTTTCGCGTCATGTACCACTGGATGTTTGCAGCTGATAACTATTGCAACTCTGCCATCATCTTTATTTCGCAGCTTTCATAAAACCCAGTAATATAAGAACATTCGAAATTGCTTTCTTAAAAATTATTTGTTGATAACTGTACAGAGAAGTTAGGGAGCCGGAACATGAGGGTTCCAGCGAGCGCCATCTCTGGAGCATGTTATCTCGCAGTAAATAGCATCAGAAGGACGTCAGTATCTGTCTTTGGTGTACTTGGTGATGTGAATCCTGGAAGACGACTGGCGTCTAGCTTCGATGGAGGACCCACTGTGCCGCCGCGTTGGGTAATGTTCAAGCACTACTATGAATATTGTCGCGTCCGCTATATACGCTATGCAAGCCGAGAACCAGTTGGTACCGCACGTGCCGGCAATGTGAGATAACTATCAGGACAAGGACTTCATTTTCGACACTTAATGAAAATGTAGACGTAAAAGACGACCCAATTTCAAGGCGGAAGCCCGTATGGGTAATGAGTTCTGGGAGAAGATACGCAAAATATTTGTTCGGGTGCGTTTCCTACTGGAATCTGTTTCAACGCTCGGGCGTCGGGCGAACGAAAGCGATGTTGGTGATTACACTTTCCGCAGAGTCTTCAGGCAATAAGCTTCCTGAACACTAAATAAAAGAGTTCTGCTATCGAAGCAACGAGCACTCGTTTTTCTCCAGTGACCTTCGGAATTCCATGATTCGTACATTGTGAGGCCATGTTTTATCACAAATGTGAGCTTTTGGGTACAACGAAGATTTTAAACCCGAATTCCTACGTAAGTAAAGCCAAGAGAGAAACGAGAGATGCGATGGTTGTTGAAAATGCTTTGAAAGGGCTTCGGCCGTCGTGCCAACCTTGCTCACGACAGTACCGACAGTATATTTTCGATTACGCTTTGAACAGCTCCTCTCAAATAACTCAGCCGTACAATATGCCACGATATTTGCGAAGTTCTAGTCATATAGCTTAGCGATACTTCATCATGTTTTCGAAAAAAAATGATAATATGGTCGACACTGATGATATAAGGAGTTGTGGACCACTGGAAGGGCAGAAAGTGATGAAGTTCCTACGGAGGGCGCGCTGCCATTATAGCCAACGTGCTGTGCTTGTGGTGAGTAAGGTGTTGCTACAGGTAGAGTTAGTCTTGAACACCTGGGCGGCAGTTATCGCCGCCGTAAACACCAGCGTAGTTAAATGGAATTATCTCAATCGGAAGGTCAAGCACCACCAATCGAAACAAATATTTCGGCTAATGTTTATTAGGGGTTAGTTCTACATGCTACGAGCTACATTTTCGTGCTTGTGATAGACACCAATAAGGCCGGATTAGTGTGGATTATGTCGGAGTACGCTTATACAGATCAAGATGAAATGGCCTATCCATGCGACAGATTAGACCCGCTTGAATAAATTATTCCCGGCAACGCCGGATTAAGCTCATCGTGAAAAAGTGAGTTTTGAATAAGTTGAGATTGCCTAGCCAGTTGGATCACTAAGTATGACCAGATTAAGCCAAATAACTGGAATTAGCCTAATTCGGATTGACCCGACCACAGCATTACTGATAAGCCCGTGTGATGTTAGAATCGTACCCGCCATGCCAAACTACGCGAAGCTAACCGCGAGACATGACCTCACCAAAATTCTTCGACGCCGAATCAACTCGATCACATGAACCCTTTGCGATGCTTCAACTCTCTCCTGCCCAGCCACCTCCTCTCAGCACACGCACGCGGGCCTGAGCAACACGTGTGTTGGGCGGGTTGTGTTCCCACAATTCAGCCAAACCGGGACTAGCGCGGAGATTACCAGCTCCGCTGTCACCCATCCTTGCGCGTGATTAAACGATTGAAAATACATTGCTAGTGTTGACGTTCCTTTCACTGTACTAGTCTTTTGTTTACGGTAAAGATGTCTAGCAGTAAACACCAACTAGGCCCGACTCAAGTGTGGGGAGACTTGTGCGACTTGCACTAAGATGTTGCACTAAGATTGCACTAAGATGTTTTTGCACTAAGCTGTAATTGGCCCTTATATTTACTTAACGTTGCTCTGAGATCGTATGTATCTTCTGCAACTCTTGATTACAGTAATTGCAGTGTTTTAGATCAGTCTTCTTTTTTAATGAGGTTTTATAAAATTCTAGTCAACACGCGAATGGGCGAAGGGGAGGCGCTGTGCACACCGTGGTTCAAGGTCAGCCTACTATCATCTGTTTCTGAGATGATATACTAGTGTATAGTTGTGAGTTGATTGGCCCTTATCTTTACTAAACTTTGCTCTGGCATAATGTGTATCATATGCAACCCCTAATTTGAACCATTACATCTTTTTATGTGAGTGCTATGTACATGAAGGTTTGATAAAAATATAGCCAGCACGCGACTGTGTGCGCAGCGCCACTTATTCGCCCAGCCGCGCGATCGCAAGGATTTTATCAAACCGCAATACAAACGTCACTCATATAAAAAAATACAATGGCTCATAATAGGAGTTCGATATGATACACACGTTGTCAGAGCAAAGTTGATTGGCTATGTGCCATCAGGACGGCATAAGCCGACTAGAGAACAGTCTTCTTCCACTCATCAGTTGAACGAAAACTATACAAGGGTAATCTTCTTAGTAAAAGTTGAGGGAAGGCTCACGTTACTCGACAGTGTAACGAGCGCGCTGTGCAGTTCTGTATATAACGTAGCCATGGCATGTGACAAACGCCCCCCCCCCCCAAAAAAAAAAAAATCTGCTCAGAAGGACCGACCAAACACGAACCATACCATCGTCAACGTCTTCTTTAAAATTTTTATTTTGGCTGCAACGCAAAATCTGAAGCCCATGGCCGGTGGTTCATGCAACGTTGATGTACATCATCTTCGTCTTCGTTCACAACATAGAGCACCGCCTCTTATACGCAATAAGGACACTGGCACGGTGCGACTTGGTGCCCCGCGTCGATATTTTGAAGGAACCCCGAAGTGCTGCTCAAGGAAGGTTTCACCTATGCTAAAAAATAGTAAGGTCGAGCATTCGAGACATCACAGATCAGAGCAGACGTTAGAGAAGTAATAATGCGGCGCTGCTGAACCTCTATCAGTTGCTGATGGCGCGGCGGTAGAAATAACGGCATAAATGGGCCGTCACGCGGTATCAAAACATTTATAAAGCGTTGAGTTAGCATCAAATGTGTCTGAACGCCATACCATTCGTCGTGTAGTACAATTTAGAGGCAATAGAACGGTTTGCACTCGAAAGCTGTAACGCAACTACCTTCAAACGTGTCCACGGCAAACTTTGGTATACTGTTTCAGCGCTGTACAGGCTCTTCCGACGGTGTATAAAGGACAACTGAATGAATCCTGGGGATTCCAAAGAGAAAAAAACATGTAACCACTCTATCTGAACCACATCAGCAGGCGAGCGAGGAAGTCGTACGGTTGCGGTACCGAAAGTAAACAATGCTAGATCGGCACGAGTGCTATCGAAGATTGATCGAAGACAGCGTTATGTGGTTTAATCAAGTCCCACCCTAGGGTACTGTATTGCGGCGTTTGCAAGAGATCGTGAAGTTCGACGATATTAAAGGGGTGCAGTGTATGCGACTGAAGGCTTCCCGTGTTTCGAATGCATTGTGCATACAGAAGATTAGCATTCACAATGTTAATCTCTTTTAGAATATTAGTTCAATGCTTAAGTGATAGTAAAACACCTGGTTGTACACACCCTCTGTAAATGCTGCCGTTTAGTTAAGATGCCTAAGACGTGACCTTGAAAAGCTTAGGAATTATGTGGCTCCTGATTAAAGCAAATGCTATGGAAGCCTCAGGAAGCGAGGGAAAAGGAAGTAGGGATCGCTAGCACAACATCGACATGGGCTGAATGCCGCTCAACGTGAATGCGAACCCGATGAGTCAGATGTAATACGGTGTATATGTTCCTCCGAAATGTAGTTGATGTTCGGCCGGCCTTCTAAAAAAGGGGTTCGCGCCGGCGATACTGCCGCCAAGCACTTTAGGATGCTACTGCCCAAGAAAACGTTGTTATCCGGAACACTCCAGGTTTAAGAAACACGCGACGTCGTATTGTCAAGCGTACCAGGCGTGGCGGCAGCGTTGGCGAATAAAAGATGGTGGCTAGGTACGATGGAGCAGGCGCCTGTGAAGCTGCAGGTAGAGTAATGATTGGAGCGTGAAAAGCGCAGTGGCATAAGTGGCATAAGTAGAAATCGTGGCGTCTGAAAAACTGGTGTCTGAATTGTGCCATCACAAGGTATAAAGGGCGAAAAGATAGTTGCTGGAAACCTCCTCAATTGCGATATACTCATTAACTGGATGAAGTTCTACCGATTAGCAGATTTTTACATCGTAACCTGTTACGTGCTCACAACAGCCGATTTTTGTTGCGTAGTTCTCCGCCGCCGCCGCCGCAGGTGCCTGTTTGAGCTATCCCGCACAATGAGAAACATGGTTGTGCCGTCCACTCGCTGAAGATGGTCGGTTATTGTAGCTGGGTGATGTTTCTATGAAACTTTTACTTACGTATCGCATCGAGCAACCCATTTATGCCGAGCTTCGAGATTTTAACGTCAGGGGCCTCGCAGTCACCTCCAAGAAGGACTGCATGGGTGTCGATATCATTAACAAAGAGCAGAAAACGTTTGCCACGTAAACCCCGTGTTGGTTCATTATAGTCATTCTGAATTTCGTAAGCCAGGGGTGAGTATCGACATTCGTCCAATTCCGGTGCGACATACACGCTGGAACGTTTCTGCGAACATTGCGGAGTTCGGGCTACCTATAGCAAACTGCGCTCTACATAAAAAAAAATCTGTGTATCTGTGTGCTTCGCTGCAAATGTCGTCTAAAGACGATAGAAGAGGCGCTGCGTGAGATATGGACGCCATCTGGCAATACGTCGGGAAACATGAGTGCTGTGTTGCGGGCTGGTAGTCCCGGCACAGCAGCAGGCGAAGACCGGCGGTGACCAACGCGACCGCCGGGGACGCCAGCCAGCCCCAACACGCGGTTTGGCGCGAAGCGCTGAAGCAGAAGAAACCTCCGCACTCAACCAGTACTCTCCACACGCTCTTTTATTTACACGTAGCCTGGGTAAAGCAGAAATGCCAGCGCAGCGCCCCATGGCATTCATTCATTTATTCGTACAGTGCAATACAGAACCGAAACCGAAACACAACAATGAGCTCGTGCAGAGGGCACGGAGGAAGGCAAATTTCAGCGCAGTCGCATTTTCAGCGCAGCTTAAGAAACTAGGGTCTTTAGAATTACGTATGTTTGCATTTTCAATAAAGGAACACACCACCTAATACTTAAATACTTACCTAGTGATGTTGCGCCTCAGATATGCGTAATGTTTGCTTTTTGGTCGACAATGTACACAAGTATGAACCTAGTCAGCCGTTCAAGATGGCTGGCCCTTGGGCAAGTAGGTCAACTTTGGCCGAGTGGCTGAATCGAGTGACGTGCCGACAAACAGAAAGACAGACAGACAGAAAGACAGACCAAAATTTCTCCGTTTAGGTGTCCTAAGAAGACTATCGTCTTTAAAAAAAAAAAGGAAGAAAGCCAACATGGATTCCAGCTGGAATCCGACCCGGGTACTCTGTAGGGTAGTCGAGTATTCCACCCCACACCCACGCCAGCACTTGGAACATTTTCAGAAAAAACATCTTATGCAGGTGTCATGTCGGGCAGGGAATAACGCTGAGAGATGTTTTTTTTTTGCGTGGGAGAAGATTAACCCTTTCACTGCTAATTCAACAATATTGTTGACTTCATTAGAAGGCCAGACAAACAACGCACACTTGAGCTTTAGCCGTTCTCCGCTAAATTAAGCTTTGATTGGATTCCAGCTCTTCATTTTAGTTGACAAATTTGGGAACCGATCGCGTCAGCTTTTTTTATTTCAGCAAACGTGCGCTTTTCGTTGTTGTCGCCCGATCGCGCGTACTGCGGTCATGTGCGTCGACGGAGAAAGCAGTTGATAGTACCTAAGCAAGTTGTTAATTTTGTCGCTTTGTAGAAGGGTGCTTAAGGAAGCAATATTTAGATTTTCGAAAGGTTTCTTATGTTGAGTGAATTACTAGAGGTGTGTGATGGTGGTCAACAACATTGTTGATCTGCCAGCTGGAGGCAAAATGGCGCGCTTGTCATTGCACCTGATTTGCTACCGTCTAACGAAACTCCGTGCATTTGGTACGCCGTACTTCACCTTGTGCACTGTAGAGTGCTGCAAGAAAGCAGTGCAGGTTTTATTCAAATGCGAAGCATTTCTCAGCGAACTTCTGGGGCTTTGAGCGTATCTATCTATCTATCTATCTATCTATCTATCTATCTATCTATATATCTATCTATCTATCTATCTATCTATCTATCTATCTATCTATCTATCTATCTATCTATCTATGTATCTATCTATCTATGTATCTATCTATCTATCTATCTATCTACCTAACCACCTACGATTTAGGGCTCCCCAGGCCGTCTCGTTAATGGTATGTATATCAAAATTGGTATCGCATAACATGACTGCATGGTGAACACAAACGACTGGTCAGAACATGAAAATCGTGATATGCATGGCACCAACGGCATGATTTACATGCAACGGTGTTAGTGCTCTTGGGGCCGTTTCGTTTACTTGGTATATACCAAAATTGGTGTGGCGTGACAAGAGTGTATGGCGAACATAAATGACAGGTCCTATTATGCAAATCATGACACAGATGTCGTGTACAGAATGATTTACATGACATAGTGTCGGGGCGCTTGCGGCCGTTTAATTAGATGGATATACCAAAAATGGCACGATAAGACATTTCTGCACGGCGAGTACAAAAGACAGCTGTTAATAAAAATCATGACATAGATGTCATGTACGCCATGACATACATGCCTGCTCACGGTGCGCTTGCGGCGGTGTCGATATGTTGACATGTACCAAATTTGGTATTACATGACGTGATCCTATGAGGAACAGAAATCACAGGTGGTAACATGAAAATCATAACAGGCATATCATGTACACCATGATTCACATGCCACGCTCATGGTGCCGCTCGCAGCCGTTTCGCTAGCTTGATTTACACCAAAATTAGTATTGCATGGCGCAACTGTACGACAGCTATAAGTGACAGGTAGTAGCATGACAATAATGATATACATTATCTATACAGCATGATTTACATGCCATGCTCATGGTGCGCTTACGGCCGTTCGCTAGCTTGGTGTAGCCCAAAATTGGTATTTCTTGACGTGACTGTATTCTTTTTTTCTTTTTGCTTTTAGGAATTAACGCAGTGCTAATCTGCGGAGCAGATCGGCAAGCGAAGGCCATCGCGCTGGTTCCGCTTCACTCGGGTGATAACACTTTGATGAAGACTAGTTGATAATGTGTGCGCCGAATAATGCCTACACGTAAATTAGCACTGCAGATGTTTTGATAGATGTAGTCGGTTGCTGTAACGAACTCCAAAGACGCTCCTCGGTGGCATACGCCTTTATTCCTTCAAAGAAAGCCAATAGCTCCTGTGAGCAATAAGGCACATGACGCAGGTGTTTCTAAAGAATTCAGACGTCACAAAAATCTAAGAAAAGGACATGGGAGACAAAAGAAATAGCTGCTGCGTGAGCTCGCTTTAAAGGGGCCCTGCAACACTTTTCGAGCATGCTCAAAAAGCGCTGCCGATCGGTAGACGAGGCTCCCGAGAACACGCGAGCCAAATATTATAGCGATGCGCACGGCCTGGAATTTACAATAAATTCTCAAAATCAGCTGAAAATCGCTCCCTCTTCTCTCGACAAATGATGTATTAGTCCGCAAAATATGACGCGATTGTCGGCAGTTCCACCATTGGCTGATGTTATAATCAGGATAACACCATCATTATTACTTTCGTTGTTAATTTTGAGTTCAATAAGTAGATAATATGTATGTTTATATTATGTTATCGCGTTAAAAACACCGAACAAACATTAATATTACCACTTCCGGTCTCACTGACAGCTCGTCTGCTCGTAGTTGCGTCTTCCGTTTTCTTCGCCATGCGCAGTGCCGAAAACGTGAATATTTCTGTGCTTTTGACCATCGCCGGTTGCCGTTGAGAGTGGCAGCCGTTCGAGTGTTGCCTCGTCAGCTGAGAACTGCATCGTCGGCACGTTCTCACGACCGACCGAGGCACGGGCGCAGCGTGTCTCCGATAACAATGCTGGCGTCCGGTAATGGCGGCGCTTCGGGGTCGTCTGCCAGTGCCGTCTTACGAGGCGGTGTATCGGAGTATGGGCCGAAACCGATCTCAGCTGTCATTCGTTCCAAACGAGTGCGCAGGTTTGCTTCCATGGTTGGCAGAGCGATGAAAACACTACGGCGTTCGAGGTGCACACCCAACATTACCAAACCGACGCGCAGTTTTCAAGCACGCGCGATACACAGTGCGATCGACTCCGCTCGACGAGAACGACGCAAGCCGACCGGAAGTGGCGGCACAGACCACGTGGTTGCGCCCAGGTGTCAGAGAGAAAAAAATGAAGACAAAAACTCCGCCGGCGCTCTTGGGCGGAGCCTCGCTCCTCTGCGCTCCCTCCGTCGACTCGCTGCCTAGCTTTCCGCGCGCTCGCGGCGTTGAGTTGAGGGAGAAAGCTGCGGAACGTGATCTCTATAATTTGGTAACACCACTTAGACTTGACGGATTCGAAAAATTTTTGCGGCATATGACTCGTGAAGAGTCATACGTCAATAATGAGACTATTTCAATATAACTAACAGAGGTGTTGCAGGGCCCCTTTAAAATGAGCGATACAAGCGCTCCGTGGTGGCGTCGGTATTGCTTCGAGCCACACAGGAAGGAGTGCGAAGAAACAAATCTGATAGCCGCGTGATATTCGATACGGACGGCGCGTCCACCGCATCCCTGCGTGAACAGCAGCGTGAGGCTGTGAGACGCAGCACGTGTTACTTAAGCGGTCGTACCCTTTCGGTTGCTTCTCATCATGGCAGCTCTCTGAATTAAGATCGACGAGTGCCTCCCTTATAGAAGCGAGCGTTTGAACTGGTACTGAAATATATATATAGAGAGAGGAGGCGTTGCTGTGCCAAAGTTAATTTGGTTTAAAGAATACCAGCGACTGAAACGATGCCTACTTCAGTAATTTTTGTTACGGCGGCGCCACTTTGACGGCGGCAACCTTGTTGCAACGGACATTGTGTGCGAATGTACAAAGTGTGCAGAGATGTAGGTGTGCGTATTGCCTTACTGACAGGCAATGGCTACCTCGACACTTCACAAATTGATGATCACATCAATAACAAATGATAACATCGTAAAATGACTTCCATAGCTCTTAAGATGTTAATGATTATGGCATAGTGGTTACCTCACAATTTTAATTGTGGAAGTCACCCTAAGACAGTCTACCACGGGCTCTACGAAGGCCGCTCTCCCAGATTAAGGTGAGGCTGTGCTGCACGTGCCGCTCGGGCCTGGCGTCCCATTGCGCTAGAACATAGCGACGTTATGTATCTCAAGAAGCGTACCTGAAGTCGCCAACAGCGAACCGAAGTTTGAGCGATGGCTAGGATTTTAACACGACATCGTTAAAGAGCTTGTTTCGCGAAAATTCCGGCGGTGATGTCGGTGTTGTCTGCGGCGTCCTTGCTTCTCAGTGACGAATTCTGTGCACAGCACCTCCATTTCGCCCAGTCGCGCACTGGCTAGAATTTTATCAAACCTGAATAAAAAATGACTTAAATAAAACAATCGAATGGCTCAGATTAGGCGTTGAATATGATACATACGACGACAGAGCACTGTTTAGTAAAGACAAGGTCCAAATAACTCTAAGGGCAATTAATGAAAATTAACTCAAAGACTTCTGACTGGCTATATGCCACTAAGAAGGCACAAGCCGACTAGAGGACAGGCACCTTCCACTCGTCAGTTGACTCGCAACTATACATTAGTGCATGAACTTTTTTGTGGGGGCCTTTTGTCACATGGGGTGGAAACGTTATATACAGAAGCCCTGTGCACACTGTTTACACTTCACTGAAAGACGCTGGGAATACTGTACAGTGTGGTCCAGTGTCTTACAGCGCACTGCGAGACACTGGTCATGCTGTACAGTGTCTGCCTGCGCACTGGGAACACTGGCAGCACATTGGAAAAAAAAAACTTTGCGCGCGGGGGGGGGGGGGGGAAATGGTTCGTATAAGATTTGGTATTCGATCGTCACAAGTCGAAAGAAAAGCTAATCGACTATTTTCAAAATATTGTTCTGTTGTGGGTCCTACACATATGTAGCTTTAGTTTTAGTTAAGCGACGGACATACGTATACGCTAAAGCAATGAACTGTCTAGCGCGCGCGCCTGCGCTTTCTCTGAAGTGTGTGATCGAATGTCGTGAATGTAGTTCATATAACTGCATGGAAAGAACTTTTCATTCGCAGCACAATACGACATTAGTTTTAGTCTGATAATAAACATCAACCAGTCCTTCCATATGAGCTCGTACCGCTGAAAGCAGCCCGTCACCGGCAACAGTGAGGCAATGCAACGCTCAACCACGGCGTTTTTAGTTTCTCATTTGTGCAGTCGAAGGTATATATATGGCCACGCTTGACTCAGGTATGATTGAAACTACATTTTAATTGTTATTAGAATCTTCGTAACTGAATATCTACGTTCTTCACAGCGATCGTGACGCACGAAGTGCAACTATAAGTCGGTTCGTCTAGAGTGAACTACTGCGGCTGAGCATACGCGGAGCATAAACAAAAAGACAGAAGATATGTCAAAACGGGTCACGAAAACTAAAGTGTTCAGTGTGCACTTCTGATTCACACTGTTTTCTACATAGGTGTGACTAACTTCAGAGCGAGTCAGTGCGATTGCCGCAACACATGTGCGGTTACGCTAATATGTCTTGCGGCAAAATGTGCCAGATAGGTGTTATGATCCTATGCAGCACATAAATAATTTAACTATATTCCGTTAGGTTGCAGTGAGCACGAAGAGACTGAGATCTGCGTATCTAAACGAGAAAAATGAAAACACTGTCTACGGAATGTAGTTATAGCATTAGGGAAATCGCCGCTCGTTTTAGAGACACGAATGAATACTGGAAAGCAGAAATAGAACGAGTTCGTGCTCAAACAAGAAAGTGGGGTGGACATGACCTGTCCATGTTTGCTCGTGCAACAGTATGCAACTTATTTGTTGTTGCAAAATTATTTTACGTCCTCCAAGTGTTGTGCATGTCTCGTGTAAATGCGCAAAAGTTGCACTGAGTTTTCGCGGATGTTGTGTGAGGTTCAACTTGGGAACGAACAAGACGTACAAATGTCTTTCGATTGGTCAAAAGTGATGGTCTAGGCATATGTCACATATTCCTAAAACAAATCGTGAGCGGGTTTGTATTTCTTAGAGCTCAAACCAACGACTTTTTGAGAGCAATCATAAAAACAAGATTGCGCGACTCTTTACCCGGTTTTATAGTATCGACAGAGACTATAACTAGACCAAGTGTTAGCGGTTTTCTCTGTGAAGTTGTGTCTTCTTTCGACATCTTGAATACACGGTTTTCATTAGAATATTTCAGTGGAGTTGCACGCAAAAAAATATATATATAAATATGTTATCGAAGGTATGTTACCTGTACCAGTGTATCGCGCACTCTATGAAATCGGATCCGAAGGGAATGTTCTGAAGAGGGTAAAAGAAGATGCCAGTAACGGCGTCAACAAAGTCATTTTTCTTTCAACTACATAGCAACACACTTCCTCTAGAGCAAAAAGGACTCTTCGTTCTCTGTAGTATAGGTTGTATAATATGTAACAAACCGGAAACGATAGAACACATATTTTTGGATTGTTGGGACGCAGTATTTTTATGGGACATTCTTCAATGCACAATGAAGAAAGATTTTCTATTTACTCCCTATGGAATTCGCTTCTTTCCCACAGATACAACAGGTTTCTCCTATGACATGGTTATGCTGGTATACATGCACAACACATGGAAAACGAGAATGGCGGTGCCAAATTCTGATCCAGAAACTCGTTCTGCTATAGTGTATTTCATCGAATATGCAATATATTTAAGAAAAAGTCACAGTTTCGCCGCAAGGGCGAAGCAATGAATGCGATAACAAGGAACTAATGCTATACGAAGTGAAGCTCGCCAATGGATACTCTCAGTTTGAACATCGCTTCTGTTGCAAAGGCGGCCGAAGCAGCGAAGGAAACTAGCGTGCTTCAAGTGTCGAGCTGTGACACTTGATAGTTCGCGCTCATCTTCCGTTTGTTCGTTTAGCGGCGTCCCTTGAGATCGGGTGACTTTCGTAAGCTCCGTAACATGAGCGCGGACATCACGGTGAAAGCGTGAAACATTCCTCTTCCCCTCACCACGAGAAAACCGCGCGAGCAGACAGCGGAAGCGCAAGCTTCTCCCATGCGCAAATATAAGAAGCGAGCGAGCTCGCCGACGACTTTTAAATGCGCCCGTTGGGCTCCTAGCGCCATCTCACTGGTAATGAAGAAACGCTTATTATCGCCTGCTGTCTCCGAGTCCGTCCAGCGCTAAAAGGTGTGTATATAACGCTCGCCGTTAGCTACGTGGAGGATCTGCGTTTCGTGGCGTAGTGGATAGCGCCGCTCGCTGCGGAACAAGAGGTCCCTGGTTCGATTCCGCGCTTCGGAAGCATTTTCCTGAATTATTTTTCTTTGGGACTTTTATATATATATACATACTTATACATATACGGTGCATGACGGCGGCGACGGCGACGGCGACGGCAAAATCCAGCCGAGACTGTCCATATAATTGCTATCGCAATAAAAACCCAACGAGTTCAGGAAGAACAACCAATATAGATGTCTGTGTTAGATGACCTGTTTTCAATGAAGCGGTTTTAAGTTATAGACAGGTTGATCTTTCTAAATAGCACCATCATTGCTGTGGGTGTTGTTTCTATCCAGGTGTGGTGTAGCGGTAACGTGTAGGACACGGGATGTACGGTGCGTCGAGGTGGTGGGTTCGACTCCGTCTCGCGGTCACTCGTTTTTCTTTTTTTTTGGGTTTTTTTGCCGCTCTGCTCGTGTTTCAGCTCTAATTACGATCTGGGACCACATTTTTTAAAAACAATTTAATAGCCCGATATCGGCCCGTATTGGGTGTCCCAGTGCGCAGCGCGCCAGCATCCCGCATGCCTCGTGCAGCGTGCCAGCGTCCCGATACTCAGCGCCTCACTGGTCCAGTAATCATGTATGGCACTAAGACAGCGCCACTGGGTTTTCTGATAGGGATGTCAGTTCGCGCTGCCGCAGCTGCGTTTGCGAAAGGATCGCGCTGCTCAAACACAAAGAAGTAACTGGGACAGCTGATAGCTCGTGCTCGGCCTGTGTCTTCCTGAGCGTTGGTTTCGTCCGTCCTTCTTTGTGTTTGAACAGCGCGCTTTATGTGTCGAGCTGAGAACGTTAGTAGTTCGCGCTCGTCCTGTGTGTGTCTTTTTTTGTGCGTCCTTTGTGCCTGAGCAGCGCACTGAACGTTTCAAGATGCTTGCCGCTCTTCGCGTGACATTCCAATTTGTTGCTATGGCGTTCATTGCTCATTGCTTCGCCCTTGCGATGGAACTGTGACTCTTCGTTAAATGCGAAACATCTCTTAACTGAAGCAGAGGCACATTGAGCGATTCTATCTATCTATCTATCTATCTATCTATCTATCTATCTATCTATCTATCTATCTATCTATCTATCTATCTATCTATCTATCTATCTATCTATCTATCTATCTATTTATCTATCTATCTATCTATCTATCTATCTATCTTTGTCTGAGTGCCCTCGTGGGCGCCTCCTTAACTCGATACATACCAAAATTGGCTTAGCAGGGCATCAGTGTATGGGAATGTGACTGTCAGGTCATAACATGAATACGGGAGAAGCCTCTCGCGCTCGGCATGGACCCATTTCTTGCACCCACGTGTTGCACATACCCGCTTGCCACGGCGCTATGGTATGCGGTGCGGGCATGCACCACAATGTGTTTCATTATACATACATATATATATATCTATATATATATATATATACATATACCTAGGGGCGGGCGGCGATAACAGACAGGTTCTTTTAACGAGAGAGCGTTAAAGGGTCCATGTTGAGATTGCCGGCGTTGGCGGCGTTGTCGGAAACTGAAAACCAGCAATCGAATCCGATCAGGAATCGAATCGAGTCATTCCGCGTGGCAGTCAAGTGTTCTTTTACGGAGCCACGCCAAGTCTTGCAACTGCCTTGGAAAAGGAGCCTTTCCAGGCGTCATAATAGTGCAACATCAATGTGGTCGCAGTGCTGGCTATTCAATTTTACCTCAAGCTAAACACATGGACTTGTAGGACTCAGCAAGCCATAATAAGGCGTTATTCCGCCCCGTTAGAATAATTTGCCGAACGCTACTGAACGGTTCCATGTGCGATATTATAGTCATATCGTTATCTCTACTATCCACGTTTTTATCTTAATACCAGAGTGCCAGTAGAAAGAAATTACTATTTTTCTTTAACAGCGAAGCTATTAACGGCTAGCTGGTTTGGGCACAGGGATGTTCGCAGTTATGTGCCACAGAAATTGGTGAAGAGCCACTACTCCCACCAGATCGAGCATAGCGAGAGGGAAAGCATAGCGTAAGCCAAGTATAAGTGAGAGTGCTGCCTTGCGTAGCAGCAGGAGAGTTAGCGGGAAACTAGGGAGAGGAGGTTAGAGAGGAGGTGGGAATAGGTAAAGGATAGCCAAGCAGACAGATGTCCAGGCAGTGGAGGGTTGAGAGAATGGGGAGGCAAGAGGAGGGGAGGAGAAGTGCAGGTGGCTGAGCGGAGAGGAGTATAAATGCGATCAGGGAAAAGGAGCGATGGCACGAGCGAATGGCGCGAGCCAAAGGAGTGAGCCAATGCCCTGCCGAGCCGAGTACATCTGGCATGACATTGCTGATGACGTCAGCTGCCGTAGGTAAAAATCAATATGGCGGATGGTAATGCTTCACTCCTCTAAATCTTGCTAAACCATACTGTAGTTTACCTAGCTTTGCATTATTTTGTGCTTCATCACTTCGGCTTCCTCTCATCTCCGCTATCTTTGTGTCTTTATGACGTTAGGTCCGTCAAATCCACGGATATATTATTAAAAGAATAGCTATGACAGTGAATGAAAGAAATCCTTAATGTAAACTGCCTTAGGATGCGAGCAATCCTTAAACTACCGAAACTTTGGAGCTAACTGTTAATTCCTGACGAAAGGAGTGACAGCAGATGCAACAGTACAAGCAGATGCAACAGCACAATAAGACACTAATAGTAGCACATAGCTTAACGTAGAGTAATAAATAAATAAGGATGAAACAAGGAAAATATTTAGTAATGACTTGCGACGCGAAGAAATGAAATAGCCTGAAGAAAGGGGGCATCAGCTTCGCTGTGTCGACGGCTTTCACGGAGTGTAACGGCTGGATTCTTGTATGCTGAGGCTGCAATTGAAAATTTCCGTGGATGGTTTCTTTGTTTCCAGTTGTTGCAGAGCACAAGAACACCAATAACAACTAAAAGCTCGCACATCCGCTTCCAATTTAGTTCAATCCAAGACATTACGGAAATAGCAATCAGTGTGTCTGAGACGACATATACTCGGAGAAATAGTAGCTTATTTCTTATCGGTCTGCGAAGTTTGCCTAAGGAACAAAACCTAGAATGCTCGAATTTTGTCACATGCATCATAACGTTTATATAATTGCTCGGCTTTCCTCCTCCGCGCAATAAACAAGCCGGTGTGATAATGTATATAAATTTTCAACGCATGCCTATTAGCAATATTAACTGGTGTAATATGTTGTGGATTATTTCGTAACAATAAAGAAAGCTGTCCTGCAAGATTACTTTGAAAGTTTCCTAGATTATGACTATCTTATCTGAACTGACGTCGTACCTTCTCTTAGAATTTAAACACAGGGCAAGAAACACTCAATAGTTGTGAGTTCAGCTGTGATCGGTGATGGTAACGTGGAGGCAATATCAAGCTTCTGCGGAAGACTGTCACTGTGTGATTTTGTGCTTTACAATAAATAATTACTGTTCAATAATGACATTCAAGAATGTAATACAAGCTTCGGTCTATATCCAGAAGAAAGTCCCAAGAACTGGCCTTACGGAGAGGTGTGCAGCACTCACGAAACGGTGCGTGAATTTAGAGGTAAGCTAACATCAACTGAGTGAACCTTTAAGCACAGTTATGTTCACTAATTACTTCGTAGTAATTAGAAATCAGAATAATAGCCTTACTTCACCTACGTGGTCAATAAATTTCGATAGCACTACAACTTTCTCCAAGTGTTATCCATGGTCACATACAATTACTGAACAAATATTAAAAAAATCACAGGATGCTTAAGCTTTCTAGGAATGCAAAGGCGAAAGCCTATTTAGATGTTCTGGCCATCTCCTGTAGAACGTTCTGTTAACATTTTTGCTGATCTTCAGTTGCAACAAGGAGCCCCCCTCTCTCTCTCCAGCAATTGTGCAGTCCTAGAACTCCTGCGTCACACTACTGCCGCATATTCCTCAGTCAGGCCGCTCCAGCCACCTCATCGAAAGACGCCTCCTCCCGACGGCGGTTACGTCAAGCGGCCTTCCCGCGACTGGGAACCGCACATGTGATACTTGCGTCTTGATTTATTGATGCACTCACCCGAACGCTACAAAGATGAAGTGGACGCTCTGCTCACACACGCTCATGTCCTTTTTTATTTTATTAACGGCGGCACGTAGCTCGCGGGCTCACGTGACATTTTTTTACCTTACAGTGACCTTAAAGAATAGAGATCTGAGGCTTTCGCTGTACTCATTTCCTAGTATACCGAATTTAGAATTCATAAATGCGTTTTATGTGTTTATGGCTATTTTAATAGACATCCTTCTAAGAAGGTATTAATTTCAATAACAATAGATGAGGTAAAAGTGACGTACTGTAGCAAGTGCTCGCTCATGTTTGTACCAAGCTTAAAGGGCGGCCGCGAAATTTTACTGTTTCCTGCGTGCGGTTCTTCTGCGCATACCCTGTGGGACCCTCAATTATTCGTACTTTTTGGGGAGATGCCTGCATGAACACATCTCACTGTCTTGAAGAGGAAGGTACAAGAAAAATGAGGGCCACTTCGCCCCATTCCCACAAAGGGCTGGTGCCGATGGCCAACATCACCACACCGATTTCACTGCTGGCGAAAAATTAGTCAAAAACTTGTTTTCATTCCTCTATTCGTTCTCTTTGTTTCTAATGCAACAAATATTTCCAAAAGGGAGTGTAGCTATGATCTTTTATTGAGGCTGAGCTGCTGGCAATCTGGCTTTTGTTTGGGGGGGATGCATGTACGCAAATTCTCTACTCAGCAGCTGCCTTAACAGATCTTTCGTATTTTGGTCATGGCGCAATCATTCTTTGTGGAGTTGATCAATTGTGAATACTTGTCGACATGATAATATAAATATATTTTTTTCAGAATCATACGGATGTCCTGCGAGCTCAACTGAGTGCCTTTTAGAATGTAGGAAGCGCGGCTACTTCCGTGTATTCTGTCAAAGCAGGCCACCTAATCATTGCTTCTGCTGGGCACTTGCTTCAAAGTGTAAGTACTTTTCGCACGATAAGGAACCGGTGGGCACGTTTCTCATCCTTATTTGCTTGTGCAAAAGCTAATCTACAAGAAATTACAATTTAACGGTCATGTAATGACATGTTTAGAAATTGGCCAGCCTTAATTTTACTGTATCTTGATTGACATACAAAATGAAAAAGAAAGATGCACCGGTGACCTCATCCCCAGTTGATGGCGCTTTGCCGGACGTTTGCCAACCAGAGCATATACAAAGATATCAGCGTTATACTGCTCTCAGCTTATCTTCATCATTGCAATGCAATGTGAAAAGAACTTTGTAGTCCACCATGAAGCGCTGCAGCATTATTTCCGTTCAGAAATACTTTAGAGAGCGGTCAAGTCTGCCTCGTATTATGGCACACTGCAGCGCAAGAAACACACAACGGACGGTACAATAACGACGATGACGAGCGCTGAACTTGCAAAAACCTTCATTGGAAAAAATTCACACATATTTATGCTGTCCGACGCAGACGTCATTCACTACACATGCGTAGGAACGCCAACTCTTTACCAGTTGTAGGGACGCCACGCTTGCACAAATATCCCCGAGATAGGAAATGCGTTCTGCTTCTATGATTTCGCGAGTGATTCGCGTTTTGCTCTTCTTACTGTCGGATGTGTTTTTAGCTCGGGTGCCCAATTTTGACGCGTTATACAATGGCTGGCTAGGAAGCCTTCCACATCCTTTCCGTCACGCGGATGTTTTACATTGTTTCCATGCTCCCTTAGGCTATCGTTTACGCATCTCCCGGTTTGGCCCACGTACACTTTCCCACACTTCAAAGGAAGTTTGTACACCATGCCTTCTGCGCAATCAACAAAGGGCCACCTGTGATCAGTGCTACAGACCTGCTGCTTCCTTGCCTCTGGGTCGGTCATTCTGCAGAGCTCAGACAGTGTGTGTGGTGCCGGGAATACCACTTTCACGTCGTGCCGCTGGGGCCCCTTTTTCAAGTTGTGGGAAAGCTTGTGCACCTAAGGTATCACAGCGACCTTCTGCCTGCGCGGTGCGCTGGCTTCACAACTTTGCGGGCGATGGCGCAATTTCTTTAGCAGGCTCTCTGCAATCGAAATGAGGAGGGGGTGGGTATACCCAGCGCTGAGCAGTCTTTCTGCTTGACGCTGCACTACAGTGGGGGCAAGATTTGCCAAGGACGTTCTTGAGGCACGACGTGGCAATAGCTCGTTTAACGAGCTTGGGGTGGGCGGACTTGAAAGGCAGAAGTGGTTTGTTAGCACGCGGTTCATAGCACCAGCAGACGTCAACATCTTTGAAACGAAACTGAATATCTAGAAACCTAATTTGGCCATTTACTGGGAGCTCGTGCGTTAGGCCAAGTGGGCCCATAACTCCAAAAAACATGTCAAGCAGCACTTGACATGTTTTGATGGAGACATGGTTTTGACATGGTTTTGATGATTGCTATGAAATTGGAGTAGCCTTCGTTGTAATATAGGCTGTAACGCCCGGAAGCCACCAGACTATAAGAGACGCCGTAGTGAAGGCCTCCTCATAATTTGTACCACCTGGGGTTCTTGAACGCGCACTGACAGCACACGTACACGGGGCTCTAACGCTTCACATCCATCAGAACATGACCATGTTTTAGTTCAATGTCCTGCTCGTCACAATCTAAAACACCTAAATAATCATCAACGTACCGGAAGACGCTAAGAACCTTCTTATCGGTGAGCGAAGCGTCGATTTGACTATAGAAATGAGCAAGAAGTAAGTCGCTAAGCATTGGGGCGATGCAAGAACCAATGCATACGCCTTGAGTTTGCAGATGTGGGACGCCTTCGAACATAGTGTATGTAGATCGTAAATAAAAGCTTAAAAGTTCTAAGAAATCACTAGCAGACATCCCCGCAGAGTTTTGGAAAACAACGGAACCGTGTTTGTCAATGGAATGCTCAACACAATCAAGGATTAGGTTATGAGGCAGAGAATAAAAAATATCTTTAACGTCAATCGAAAATGCCTGACAGCACACGTCGGTGATAGTGTCGAGAAAACCTAAAACCTGGTTAGAGCTTGTCGTCGTCGTTAGTGTATCGTCCGTTGTATGTTTTTTGCGCTGCAGTGTGCCATAATTATGTACCAACAAGCCCAACTCGACTGCCTCCTATCTTAATCATTACAATGAAGTGTGCGAAGAACTGTGTAGTTCATCCTGAAGCGCTGCAGCGTTGTTTCTGTTCAGAAATACTTCTTTAGAAAGCAGTCAAGTCTCCTTTGAACATACAGAGGCAAACAACGCTTGCGCGATCAAATTGGCGTCATACCTCATGCCCCATACCACGCTCATGGATGCTACAAATATTATAGTAAAGAATGAAGTACAAGTAAAATGAACCTTTTTTCGCACTTATAGCAATTGTCATGGATCGTTTGTCTTTTATGGGGGGCTTTTCCTTCCTGCTGTTATAAATTTCAATCCTTACTTTTCGCTACTTGCTATGAAATTGGAGTAGCTTTCGTTGTATTATACATTGTAACGCCCGGAAGCCACCAGACTATAAGAGACGCCGTAGTGAAGGCCTCCTCATAATTTGTACCACCTGGGGTTCTTGAACGCGCACTGACAGCACACGTACACGGGGCTCTAACACTTCACATTCATCAGAACATGACCGCCGCAGTGAATGCAAGATAGGGACAAATTATATCAAGTGCAGCATTGGCGAATGATACCCAGCACAGTTTCGTAATACGGGGGACAATGGCTTGACATTTTCAACAATCAATGCCACATTATGGCCCGGCAGCGGCCTCAGGGTAGTTTAACAAAACTGATCTTCCGCAAAATGGCGCATAGCCTTGGAAACATTAGAGCGTAAAGCCAGACATGCACGCAGTACAAGAGACAAAGGACGGGAGCCCGTCCTGTGTCTCTCGTTCTCTGTGAATGACTGCGCCAAAACAGTACGGTACGTAGCCATCAGTCAGTTATTCAATCACTTCAACTTCACACAAACACACGCACACATATAATGATATATATATATATATATATATATATATATATATATATATAGATAAATAGATAGATAGATAGATAGATAGATAGATAGATAGATAGATAGATAGATAGATAGATAGATAGATACGCGTATATATTTAATCTATAAATAACACATTCGTATCTTTAAATCAATGTCAAGCAAACAATTTTCTCCCGCACGTACGGATGTTTACAGTACACAATGTAGCGAAGGCACGTCGCTGCAGTTTTACAGTAGATCGAACAAACAATAAGAGCGCTTTGCGGAAAAGCTACGTTCCAAACCTTGTGAACTGCTGGATAATTGTGAGGGTGGGAAGGTAAAAGAGAAAATTACACCATTTCCCGCTAAAGGGGACCATGACGCGATGCGAAGCCGGAGCACTTGCATGATCGCGTTCCGCTGGCGTTCGTTGGGCATGCTACCGACCTCGCGTCGTGGAACGCCAAGAGGAACGCTACGCGCGTCTTGTCTTCCCTCTAGCCTGGCCGTTAATTCTCACAGCGCGAGGGGGGAACGCGGTCGACAGGCGTGCGAGAGGGGGGCAGCGTATGAGATTAGAGAGAGGGGGAGGGGACGCGCATGCGCGGCGTTACGCAGGAGAGAATTTCGGCATGGCTAGCCCGCGTTTCAGAGGAAGAGTGGAAAGGGGGAGGGGAGAGCGGAAGTGGAGAGGGGGAGGGGCGTGGGAGTGGGGAAGTGGAGAGGGGAGGGGGTGAAGGAGTGGCGAGAGGGTAAGTGGAGAGGGGGAGGGGAGAAGGAAAGTGGAGAGGGTATGCGCATGCGCAGTAAGGGTGGTCACGCCGCACACCACCACCACTACCACCGGATTGAACTCCGCCATAAGATACTTCGCATCTAAAATTCCACATGGCTCTGAGACACATGCAAATACACTGAGAAAATGGGGGGAAGCAAAGCTTTGCCCCTAAGTGCCAGACGTACTATCTATCTATCTATCTATCTATCTATCTATCTATCTATCTATCTATCTATCTATCTATCTATCTATCTATCTATCTATCTATCTATCTATCCAAAATGTAATTGGAGGAGGAGGTAAAACGTTATTTGACCAAGGGATTGGAATTGGATGTTTATTCACGTGCTTAGCAAGGCAGTGCTTCAGCTGCCACATGTAACAGCAAGGGTAATGTGTTCATATTCAGGCAACTATAAAATGCATCAATGTGAAATGACAAGACAGCTCGATGGAATATGAGATTGCCATATCAGAAACGGCTGATCACCGACAAGTCCACGAACGAGACATGATCAATAATTGGAAAACGGTGCATGTAAATATGCACGTGACCGGCACACCTTCCATTGTCTTAATTCTTTGCGCTTGAGGACGCTTGATTATTGCGTATAACGCGGCAAGTTTTGAGTTATAGATGATCCGCTTAAAGCGTTCGAAGAGCTGGGGAAGAATTTTTCCGTTACAATCATATTGGAAATTTTTTAGGTTCAGCTATTGCAAAGTTTATCATTACAAGTTATATTGTCTATGGCTTCTATTTTGTTTATTTCACTCGTGTACACAATCATCTAGGCACCTACAATAGTCTCAGACGTGCTTGCAGTAGCTACTTTGGGCAACAACGTCCTCAAGGGATTCCTATTTCAGACACACTTGATTCTTTTGTTACAGATAACTGGCGAGAGCAGATGCTGAGGAAACTGCGGAATGGAAGCCAAGGTTGGCATTATCTAAGCACACACCCTAAAGTTCTGTTGGTACACAAGAGTTTAGTTATATATCATCACTTCCAAACCAAAGCTTCGTCACTGTGAACAACCAGGAAAACACAACACCGATTTATACAGGGTGCTTTATTTAGACGATATAATTTTTTGTGAAAATGCTATGACTGGCAGACTCCTCTCGTCTTCGCAGACTAACTCTACGCCAAGACAAAAAAACATTGCCGCATCTACACTTACATTCGAATATGGAATTCACCAAGACTGGTTAATAAACTTTTTATTATTAACTTGACGGCCTTTGTTTATATGAAAGAGTTGTAGGACGCCACCACTTATGGTACGCCCATTTTTTTAATCGCGAAAAACGCACATAATTTGAGATAATAACCATGCGAAATTCAAGGCCCCGATCTTGGCGATACCGAAGCTGAGCGGACCTGGCACGTAGAAAATGTGGCAGCTGTGTTATGTCAGGCCAGAAGCTGACGTGACGAGCTTCGAAAAAAGGCTCATTTCAGCAGAACATAGTCAGGAAAAACGACAAGCCGTCTCAAATACCCTAATGAACTGTTTAGTATTCGCCTTTTGTGCGTAGTTGTTATGTTTCTTTCGTGCTGTACCTGATAAAACCGCAGTATCCACCTTTCCTTTCACTGTACATACTAAAACTAGGCGGCAGCCACAGCGGCGCTACTTCTCGCACACCAGCGATTGAGGTCTTTGCACTTATTTCGAGTTTAACAAATAAACGGATAACCACTAAACTCCAAACGCGAAGAATAAGAGGAAGAATCGGGCACTTGAGAAGGCTTGCCGTTTTTCTTGACCATATTCTGCTCGACGAGCCTTTTTTCAAGGTTCGTCACGTGAGCTTCGGTTGTGTCGTGACAGACATGACGGATTTCTTGCGCGCCCGGTGCATTCAGCTTCGGTGTCGCCTAGATCGGTGCCTTGAATTTCGATGGTTATTATCTCAAATGCGTGTGGTTTTCATAATTTAAAAAAATGAGCATGTCATAAATTGTCGCGTCCAACAACTCTTACGTCTAAGCAACCACTCTCAAAATCACAACTAAACGTTAATAATGAGTTTTTGTTAAATATTGATCTGATATAACTTCAGGTGCGGCATATTTCTTTCTCCTTAGTGCAGGGTTGTTTTTGAAGACGAGAGTGGCGTGAATGTCAAAGCAATTTTATTTGAAAAATCTGTTATATCTAAAAAAAGGACTTCCTGTTTCAAGCATCATTTGAAAACGGCAGAAATGAAAGTTTGGCGCGATGGCTCACGAATGTCCAAAATATTCAAGAAATGTTCTGGAAATGTTTCACCAGACATGTTTTTAGCAGATCGAATCTTTATGACATGGAACTGACTCTTCTTACCGGTGTTCAATTCAAGATGAGGTCAAGTGTGAAAACAAAGAGGGTTGTGAGCAGCAGTGCCTCTCGGCAGGAGTGAGTGGTGGTTTCTGCACCGAAGACACAGTCCCACTCTGCTATTGTTACAATATGTTTCCCTATGGTAAGTGCGAAAAAATATTTCTTGTAATGTGTTTATGACCACTCACGAAAACTTTTATACGAATAGTATATCATTTTTTCCTGGTGACCCTTTGCCGCCTAAGAGACGTTGAAAAGTTATCGCTCCGCACTACATGCGCTTGGAAATAACTACAGCGGGACAAACTTATCTCTAATTCTGTTGAACACATGAAGGGAAATGTATTGCTAGTTACTGTGAAATGTGCTACGGCGCTTGCAAACTTCTTCGAGGCGTGTAAGTATTAATTATGATCACCTACTGGTATGCAATTGTGCGACTTTTTTGCGGCTACCAACGTTAAGCGCCTCGCGGAGCACCCCATATTCACCACAATAATGGCGTTTTCCATAAGTTGCAAAAACATAACAAAAAGAAAACATCACACAAGTAAAACAGGTGTTTACTGAATTGTATCATCGCTAAGAAAAGGAGCGTAAGTTTACTACAGAAAAAGGCTGATTAAACGCCCGAATAATTCATCACGACTAAATAAATGGTCATAGCTGCCCATCGTAGCAACATAAAAGAACGTATTGTTTGCCCTATGCGAACATGGGAAATTGATGTTTGCTGGGAACATAGTACGTAAGCGTAGATTATTTAAAGGTCTCATCTGACCGTAGAAAGCCCGTAGCTAGGTTCCCATTACAAATAGCAGGACAACGTTTGAGGATGTCGGCACATCTCTAACAACTTATCACTTTACTCATACTTCACTCATAGCGTAGACCTTAGTAATGGGCGGGGCGAGGGAAGCGGTGACGTCACTGAAGTTATGTGCGCTCCTCCTTCATGTTCCGCAGCGCTCGCTTTCGGCGTGCGCTCGGTGTTTGCGCTGTGCCGCGTTCTCCATGGTGCCGTCAGCACCGGGAGGGGGAGAGTATTTTGGCAGCGCGTTGGATAAGTCAGGTGATACACGACGATCCGCTTGCCTCTGTGCGCTCGGAGTTTGCCGGGCATGGTCAGGCCGCTGGCCACGCTAGCGAGACAGAGACGTGTGACTGCGGCCATCTTATCGATAGTATGCGCTCCCCTTCTACGGCAGTGTTATGTTATTTAGGCAGAGTAAAATCTAGGCTTGGTAAAAAACTGGAGTACCTCATAGAGTGCGATGTATTAAGAAGAGACCAGGATGGGCGTATTCATTCATTCAGGGCGTGTTGCATATCGCGCGTTTTTGTGTAGTAATGCCGCCGGACTCCTCGCACTGAGATGAAAATTTCGCGACTAGAGCATGAGATGACACGATGTATTTTCAACCAGGTACGTTTAATTTAATTACTGTTGCGAAAATTCCTCTTCGTGCTATACATTCTCAGTAAATACGTCATCAAAATTATGACAAGGTCACCGACCATAAAAAGAATGCAAAAAAAGACGTTTCGACTCCCGTGATGGCGCCCTACCTCCCAATTACGGGAGCTTTATTCACTCTATTGTGAACAATGCTCTCGTCAGGGTAGCCGACACGTCTCTTTTTCGTATTGTTTTAATAGTCGGTGTCCCACTTTTCAATTTTATGATGTTACTTTGCGACCAAACCTGCTTCCGTGAAAATAACGGCTTCATTAGGTGCGAGTACTGCTACATTGTCAGTGATGGTCTTGTTCGACGGAATACATGCAAATTACGAATAGGTGCTATCTGCGAATAGTGCGACTATCGACGCATGCGGTGTAGAAGCTGCGACTCGGGGCCATCCGCATACGCCTGGCCATCTGTCAGCCACCGGAGGGGGAGAGGGTTAAAAGTGCCTCCCGCCCCCAGGTTACACACCTGGGGGCGGGAGGCACTAAATGCGCGACGGGCGCATTTAAAATTCGTCGTCGAGCTCGCTCGCTTCTTATATTTGCGCAGCGAGAACATTGCCCTTCCGTTGTCTGCTCGCGCGGTTTTCTCGCGGTGAGGGGAAGGGGAATGTTTCACGCTTTCACCGTGATGTCCGCGCTCATGTTACCGAGCGTACGAAAGTCACTCGAGCTGAAGGGACGCCGCTAAACGAACAAACAGAAGATGAGCGCGAACTATCAAGTGTCACAGCTCGACAGTTGAAGCACGCTAGTTTCCTTCGCTGCTTCGGCCGCCTTTGCAACAGGAACGCTGTTCAAAATGAGAGTATCCATTGGCGAGCCTCACTTCGTATAGCATTAATTTCTTGCTATCGCATTCATTGCTTCGTCCTTGCGGCTAAACTGTGAACTTTTTTACAGTATAGAATAAATTTTGCGTGAACAAAGCAGTATTAAAAGACTGCACCGTCGGTGCAGAGCACTACGACGTTTTGCGACGAGTGTGGCGAGGCTGGGGTGAGGAAGCAAATGTCTCCGGACGAAGAAGCGGCGCGACAGGAGAGACGACGACAAGTTGCTAGAGCATGGGCCCAACGAGGACTTAGTGGCCCAGAGTTTTGAGCAAGGGAAGCTGAGGCTAAGCGACAGCAAATAGCCGAATAGCCTGAGTTTCGAGTGAGGGAGGCGGCGTCGCACCAAGGGTAAGACAGGTTTTATCGAGAAGAGAGCTGTTCGGCCGCTCAGCATCGTAGGGAATCCGACCCTCGCTTGGGAGCCCTGGAAAGTTTCTGTATCCGAAAAAGTGTGGTTACTGTTGTGAGCGGCAATCCTCCCCGAAAAGGAGGAGGGATGACGACGTCCACAGGTGTGCAGGTGTGTCATCTGTAGCGGCTGAGCCCGAGCGGGAAGCACACCGAACGCGTCCTCCCATGCATTCCTTCCACCTGCCTATGCAACGTGGCCGTTACCTGGCTGATTCTCCCTGCCTTGGGATCCCTGGAAAGCAGCGCGCTTCGGGGAAAAAGTGGGAGCAAGGACCACGAGGGCAGCGTGTGATCAGCTCAATGTCTCACGTGATGCCCCGGCGCCGATTCTACTGTGCCGTACCTGAACTAGGGACCTCCTTTGCCATTTTGCAAACCAACACCATCAATGGGAGAGGAAGACTGTCTTGAATAGCGGGGAGAAGGCTCGTCAGTAGAGACACGACACATCGCAGTCGACATTTCATGGTGTCTATTTAAACATTATTTACTAGTACATATCTGTAAATACAGTTGTCCTTTTGAAAGATGTCGGGCCCTATGCTCCAAGGCCTAGCAACCCTTCGTGGTGGCTTCTGTACCCCCGTACCCTGTCCTCCAGTCGCAACACTACATACTGAGCTGAAGAATGGTTTAGTGGCATCTCATGATCATCGCTATACCACAGGTAAACGATTACTTAGTAAAAGAGACCCTAAAGCTAAGCAAAATCCACCATCTACGTTGTTTCATCAGTGTTCGCGACGTTAAGTCATTTTGGGGGGCGATCGGATATTTCTGTTCATTGCGCTTTCGTAGTGGCGGCGTTACGCCACAAACGTGGGTGGTCCACAACACTCTCCCACCGAAGGGAAGACGATAGCCAATCATCAAGTAGCGAGTTTTCCGGAAGTAGACGCGCATCGTTTGTTCTCGGGAAGGTTACAATACACTTCCTAAATACAGTAATATGAAAATTTTGCCACGCACACTTCTCGTCTTGTTTTGATGTATTTGGGTTTGACCGGCAGGGACGGTTATAAACGCTCGACGCTGTCCGCGAAGCAGTGTTCGAGAAGCTTCGCGACTGTAGTAGATTGGTGGAGGTGCTGGGTACGTTCATGTTCCGGACACCCCCGTCAAGCCGTGAACCCAGCCCCGCTCGTGAAGAAGACACCGACACCATCAGGGACAGTCGAGCAAGCCGGAGACTCAAAGGACTACCCCCTCAATTCGGACTCCTACCGGACAAGCTAAGAACCACGGCGACGAAGACAACGGGCACGATGACAGCCGCAGTGTCCCCTGCAGCTGTCGTGATGCAGCCGCCCACAGAGCCGCCTACCTTCCATGGATCGGCAAGCGATGACCCCGAAACCTGGCTGGAGACGTTCGAAAGGGTCTCAACATTCAACAACTGGAACATCGAGGACA